>NC_135266.1:41303517-41612683 GCF_051311805.1 Agelaius phoeniceus
CCCAACACTTACACACCCACTTCCTCAGCCAGAGAATCTTTTAGTAGCTAGAGATTACAGTTCAAGCATACATTTAAGTCCTAAGTACTAATGCCCAACATCAAATGCTCAGCCATCTCTACAGCCACAATGCAAAAGAGCTTTGCTTTCTCTTTTTCTGTCTTGCAGTTACTTCAGCTGCTTGCCTGCACTCATCTTTTCCTTTCTTATCAGACATAGAGACATTGTAAGACTAATATCTATAACAGCTTGTTCAAAAAATAGCTTTTTTCCTGCAGGGTACAGAGGACTGGATGGCCAAGCAGTAAAATTTGCTACTGTGAGATCTATTCCTACAAACTAAATGAGGGAGAAGGGAAGAAATTATTAATCTTCTTTAAAAAGATAAATTCTGAACAAAACCTTGAAATACTTCCTAGCATTTCACAGAGTTCCATTTTCATAAAATTGATCTTACTGCTTAAAACTTCAAGAAAATAAAAGGAAAAAAATCTTAAATTAGTAACTCCTGACTTTCCCAGCTCAAGACAAGTAATCTTCAGTGTGCTAGAGATCTTGCTGGTTTTCAAAGTCACTTAAATCAGCCAAAATAGTCCCATTGGAGTCAAGAAAAAATTAACACCACCTAGTCCTAATGTGACCTCAACTGGAGTCCAGTGGGCAGCTCTGCCCATCCATGCTTAAGAGAGAAGGGCTGAAATTCCAGCAGTTGCAAATGATATTCAGATAATCCAAGGAAAGGGGAGCTTGTTTTACAAGAGTAAACTAAAAGGCCTTGGATTGCTTAGTCTAGCAAAAGGGTGACTGTCGGGGAATGTGATTCATATCATGTGCTTGGACTTGCTCCAAGCTGTGAGGATTCTGAGCAGCAGGCCAGAACACACGTGCTCCTTGGTTAACGGGAAGGCTGAACAGATCAAAGTCATGTTGGACTCTCTCCAACAGTGGCCTGCTGATGTGCTTGCCTACCTAGCAAAGCTTTTAGTTCCTTAAAACTCACAAAAACATCACCTTTCAAACCCTTTGACAAATTCAGCTGAACTGGAGCCATGGCTTCAAAAGGTACTGAGTTTAGAGAGGACTGAAACAGACCGACTGACACAGACAGAATCAATAGTTTCTTAGGAAAGCGGCTATGGACACCTCATTAAAAATGTATAGTGACAGTAAACATATCTAAAACAAGGAAACAATGGAGAGACAGAGAGGTGAGGGAAAACAAGAGATATTTGCATACATTGAATAAGCCAGGCGAGAAAACAGCTCATTTATGTCTTTGATCAGCAGGAACAGTGTGTTACCTTTTGAGCTTCTCCATTAAACAGATGTAGACTGCAAGTAGGAACCTCTACATAAAGGATACAATAAACAGCATACTGCATTATTATTTCAGATTACAGCAATCACAGTTTAAGGAACTGCACTGCTGGAAAAAAATCAGCAGTGTGGTTAGTGAATCTGCAGCATAGTTTGCCTACAATAATAATGCTACATTTTAGCATTTAAACACTTATTTTATGAAGGTTGGTTCACCAAGGTACCCAAAAAGCGAAAGAGATGGGTGTCTCTGAAGACCTCTACCCCTTAACTTCTTAAAGGACCTTATTTTGGGAATGGTTATTCAACAGGCATCCAAAATTGAGCTACAAGTCAGTTTTCCAAGATACATGAATTGAACAGGATACTTACAGTGAAGTATCTTCTAAAGCCCTCTATTTTTTTTTTAATCAATACCTTATGAGCTGTAAGAAAGCTCATTTAGTAAGAAACTGTAAAAGTAAGCACTGTAAGAAAGCGCTTCCTTATTTTTTACGTATTTTACAATATCCTGGTCCCTAGCATTGTGAAGTGTAGATCCCTCCCACATACATTCAACATTTTAACATCCCACTGAAACTTTTATATCTAGTTAAGGAGATGACTTGAAAGGCTGAATGATCAAATAGATTTAAATAGCTGCTGTCATTCATGAGTTTACATAAGACAATGTTGAGGTTTTCTCCTTTACATGTCATGAGGGAATTAAACTATTTGTGCAGTCAGATTTATTTACAGGCAGCAAGAAAAGAGTTTAACACTCTGCAGAGTTACAGACTCGAAGGACTTGTAGTCAAGAATTAAAATATATTTGAAATACTGAAACATTATTGTATTGTGCTTATGGATTTTAATCAGCAAGAGGCATTGGTGACACTTTGTGTGAGTGTCCAACTTTTACTTTGCACTAGGTATTGATTGCAACAGATGTCAGTATCATACAGGAAGATTTTCTCAGAGGGATGAAGGCAATGAGAAACAGTAAAAGAAAACTTAGTGGGAGATGGAGGGTGTCCTGTACCACCTGCAGGAGGAGCATTGCCAGGCGGCTTTTGCATAATTTCTGTGGAGCCTGGCTTTTGAGACATACACACAGCAGAGAACTGGAAAAAAGAAAAGAGTGCAGGGAATCCCATGTCACTCATGGTCAAGTACAAGGAGGATTGTTTAGTCACATCACTCAGCAGGGTGATGTATGCAGCACCCCAGGTGGCTCAGAGAACCTTCCTCCAAACTGCTGAAGATGGCAGCTTCTCTGCCTTCCTACTGCCAAAGGCAGTGCATGCCAAACAAATTGAAATCCAGAGGCTGGAACTCTCTATGGTCCTTGTCTTCTGGATTTCTACCAGTGAACACAAGCATAATGGTGAACATACCATGATCCTCTGAAAAACACGTCCCTGTGAAGAAACCATGTGGAGATGCAGAATTGCAGTTTGACAGTCTTTACAAAGGTGGGGACTTCTTTTCAACAAAAGCGTAACTCCTTAACAAGAAACAAAACAAAACAAAAAAGTAAAGAAAAAATTAAAAAATGAAGACCCCCAACAGTATATTCTAGGCTGTTTTGCAGTCTAGTTCTCCACAGAAAGCCTGTCTAATCTAGCAATTTCCTCACAGTGACTCCAGGTCAGTAACTGAAAATTATCAGAAGACCAGCACACTGCCATAAAGCCCAACTGAACTGGACCACTGCTCAAGATCAGGTCTATCTAGCATAATTAAAGTTTTTTGGGTGAACACAATGTATTTCAAAGAGAATGATCTATTTAATACTTACAGTATTCTAGCACTTATGTAAGACATTAGAGACTGCACAGCTAAGCACAGTCTGGGCAGATGGACTGAATGATTCAATATAATGAAATCCTTTCATTTCCAACATCTGTAACAATGTCTCCATTTGGCATTTGTGACAATGATCTTTGCTTGCTGTATTTTGGATTAGTTCTCCAGCTGATATCCTTTCCAAGTATTAGCAGACAGAATAATAATAGCTCATCCTTGTAGACAGCAGCAGGCGTAAACAGTGGGAGATACTAATTATCACCTCTTTGGTTTGCAGCAGCAGAGACCACCATTAAAAGAAAAAATCCCAAGTAAAGGATAACCCTTCGCTATCAAAGCTTCTTTTCCTACCGAAAGGTGACTTAAAAAAAAAAAAGAAAAAACTTGAGATTATGCCAAATTTGGTTTATTTTTGTTTATTTTTAGTGCAGTATAGAGGAAGTCTGGAAAAACATTTTTGATCCTCCAATTAGAAGATTACATTTGAAATTATGATTTGTTGTGTGTGGAGAACAAAAGGAATGTGAGATGTGTGAGTCTGAGATGTGTCAGTAGAAAGCAGGCACGAAGAAGCGAGGGACTTAGATGAAGTGTCTGCCTATATGTTGGTAGTGACAAGACAAGAGTAAACTAAGACAAAAGGACAGATGTCACAAAACCTAAAATTCTCCTTACACCTCTGTCAATACCTAATTTTTTGATGTAGCCATATTATCTTTTGCTTGGTGTGACAGTAGACTTTGTTGCCTCAATTGCAGTTTCTTCTTTTCATTATTACATTAATAAATCTGTATTTTATGCTATAAGTATTTGGGGCATTATTGCAGGGAAGACTTTCAAAAGTGTAGTAATTTGTGGTATCAAACCAATTCATAGCAATTGAAGAAGTGCAACATTCATCATAAGCATAAGGTTCTCTATCTGTGTCGTGCCTCCCAACCTTATTACACTTAGACAATTTTTGTCAAGGTTTTAGAAAAGGTAATAAAAAAATCATGTTAGCCCTGAAGTCCCCCTTAGAAAGACATGGATTAGGGAATCTTCTCTCAAAAGGAGATTTGATTTAAGCTGAGGCTATAAGAATATACTAGAAACATTTTTAAATGGTTAGGATAGAATTGAACTTAAATCATGTAATGCTGCTTTACTCTGGAGATCTTTGAGTGCCAAATCTGCATCTTGAGGTAATCCAGCAATAATTCTGTTTTATCAGTTTCATCTATTTAGATTTTCTATATGTAATCCTGAAATTGACCAGAGGTGTTGGATATAAAGGCTGCATAGCAGCTATTTGGGAAACAGTATGCATTAAAACCAAAATCTTTTATCGCAAAGAAGATTTGACACTGATCCAACTGACCTATCACAGCATAAACACATTGCTGCTATACCACATCAGCTTCTGCAAAACTGACCTGTGTGATTTATTGGCTTGTGTGTTTGTAATCTCATCCTCTGGGTTTTCAAGGCTAATGATTCTTCATCTGCCTCTTGTTGGAAGTTCCTAATAACCTCGGCTATGAATCTGATGTTTGATATATACCGAACCAATCCAATTCGATTTTTAATGAAGCACCCCAGCTCTGCTTTTCAACAGTATCTCATACCAAAAATTGGATGAAAGCTCTTGAAGTCTCCCTTCTGATGAGATTCCAGGAAGGAGAATTCTGGGACACAGGGAGGCACACACACAGCAAAGCCACCTGTGGCAGGTGAGGTGTTCAGCCTGGGTATCCTCAGGCTGTTTGCTGATTACAGATACTTCTGCATAAAGCTTGTTCTAGCACAATTTGCCATTCTTGAAGAAGGCTGTAAGTCACAGATTGCTTGGTTGGCAGTTTAAGGAAGCACTGCCACTGAAAGAAGGGGTCCCCCATCTCCTGCACTCTCTGTGGCTCATTCCCATTGTGGACACAGCTGCTTCCAGGGCTCCATGCTCGGTGGATAGGATATGGGGATGGGACATGGGGAGGGGACACGGGGACAGGACATGGGCTCTGTCCCCGTGCCAGCCCTCAGCCAGCCCTGTGACCCAGCCTGGCTCATGGCGTAACCGCGCAAACACGCACGGCTCCATAAAGGAGCCAGCGAGCAGCTGGGGACCAGTGAAAGCTTATTTGGGCTTAAAGAGTTCCTCAAATTACAGACCTGGCCATAAGCCACACTCTGTGATGGCTATAAAGGCTGGACAAATCCTGAAAAGACCCCCAGGAACATCAGAGGGACTTAGCCTAGTGAGGCAAACAAATAAAATAATGTCAGATTAAGCTCAATGTCACTGGATAGCACACGTGTGAAGGGAAACTTGGAGTTATTTGGAATCCTTATTCAGGAATGACACCTGTTTACCACTAGGGACAGCTCAAGTGAAAGCCTTTCTTCAGTATGCAACTATATTCAGAATCAAAACCTGTCCTTATATTGCCTGTGCATTGAGAAAAAACACATACAAAAAAAATACTATGTACCCATTATATTAAAAGAAAACAGGTTGCAGCAGTACTTTCACCATCTGCCAACAGAACGCAGTACAAAACAGAGGTTGTGGGTATTGAGAGGAAGGCAACAGAACTGATTAAGAGTGCAGAAAACCCCGTACATGGATAGATTGAAATGATTGGGAGAGTTGGTTTCACAATGCAGACATTGAAAAGAGAACATGATAATAGTAGTTAAAGTAAGGAATGATACAGGCAAGATAGATAAAAACCTTTGTTGAGACAGCTCTGTTCCCTGGCTCCACACAAGACTGTGGAGACATTCAGTGAAATTGTAAGGTAGCAAATTAAAAGCTGATAAAAAACTAACACCTTTTAGCACAATATGTAATCAGAAGATGTGGTACTGATGCAGGCTGTGGGGTGCATGAGGTAATTTGAGTTTTCTTACCCTTCAATGAAAGAATAAGCTACTTAGGGTGCAGAGAAAGGTAAAAACCCATGAAATTACACAGTTACTACAGAGTATGAGGTAATTTGAGGGTTCTTACCCTTCGGTGAAAGAATAAGCTACTTAGGGTGCAGAGTAAGGTAAAAAGCCATGAAGTTACACAGTCACTACAGAGCAATGACTGCCACCAGCTACCATCAGACAGGAGTTTGCTGTCTGTCCCAACTTGTAACCTCTTGTCTACTTGAGGGGCTTGCATCTTGACAAAGAACAAGGTTTGCATCTTCTGAATTCTGAGAGATGTCTACTCCCAGTCAAGTACACTCACGTTATGGGATTCAATGCATGCAGGCTTGAATCACGTAGAAGGGGATTTCCTAAGTTGTCTACAAAGGGACTTTTGCTGCCCACAGAGGAGATGCATCATCACAGAATGTGTCTGCTCTGCTTCAGGACACATGAAGTGTTATGTCTAAAGATTTAGGCCAAGTTAATGTACCCAGCTCTGGGTATGGAGCTGAAGTGACAGCTCCCATTTTCCCACTGCTGGGCAAGCAGTGAAGACCAATGCATGAAGTCATCAAAACAAATCACCTTGGAAAACAAGATCTAAGTTTGTATTTGTCACAACTAAATTTGAAAAATCAGTGCATAAAACACTTTGTGGCATGGACACACACACACACACATTTCAGAGCAGACTGCTGACAAGTGACATTATCCTGCAGACAAATGACTCACCACTCACAGCAATGCTGGATGCAGCTGCACTTCACCCATGGATTTGGGATAGAGACTCACAGATTCATCACACTGTGTGTCCATCCATGAGCTGGACTTTTCAAATCTCATAGGACAGTCCCCTGGGGATGGTGAGTGGGATGGCAGGACAGGGTGGTTTGTGCACTGCTTGTCCACCACTCCTGCCCTGTGGCACCTTTCCTCTTTGAGGGAAAGGAAAACAGCAATCTCTATAATTTTAGTTGTGAATCTACTCTACTGTTTTGGAGGGTGGAAGTGAGACCCAGAGAAGCAGCAGAGGAGCAGTAAATCTGTATTGGTTTCTCCCACTTTACAATTCTGTCCCATCAGCATGGGCCACTTGTTCTCTAAAACCCTTTTCCTCTTTGATGAGCTGGCTCTAACAGGCCAGACACTCTGCTCCCCCTCAGTCCCCTCCAGTCATATGTCCTGCAGCCACAGAGGTTACTCTTCCCCCTGCCTCATACAAAAATGAATGATCACGGAAGTAATTAGGCTGGAAAAGGTCTCTGAGACCTTATCAAGTCCAACCTATGACTCGAGTTCTCTATTTGTCATGTGTCAGGGACACAGGAGGAGGGAAATAGTGCTGTGGTTTTATCAAATGGCTGCAACTGGGGGTAAAAACCCAAACCCACTAACCAAAACAAACTAACTTGCCAATCAGACCATGACACTGAGTGCCATGTCCAGTCTTTCCTTAAATACCTCTGGGGACAGTGACTCTACAACATCCACAGGCAGCCCATTCCAATGTCTAATCACCCGTTCTATGAAGAAATTACTCTTAATGTCCAACAGGAACCTTGCCTGGCACAGCTTGAGGACATTTCCTCTTGTCCTGTCACTAATTGTCTGGGACAAGAGACCAACCCCTACCTGGCTACCCCTCCCTTCAGACAGTAGTAGGGATCACCCTTGATCCTCCTCTTCTGCAGGCTAAACAACCCCAGCTGCCACAGCTACTCCTCATAAGATTTGTGCAACCTGACTTATGACAGCAGCTTCATTGCTTCATTTTGGAATGACCTGCTGCTGTGTCTTTACACAGCATAGCCTTTCATACATGGCAATCTCCTCTCTTCTTTAGACCAGTTTTTAATTCTAAAATAACGTTTGGGGTTTTTTTCTGTTACATTTCTCTGATGATTTGGCTTAGGAAGGCATAGAGCTTACTCAGTCTAGTTATGGTCAAATTTTTGCCTTCCTGTGATATAATTTTGAGTACATATTTTCTGACTTCTACCTTCCATCCTCCATGTTTGTGAGGAACAGAGCAGCCCTGTGGTAATTTTTATAGATAAGACTTGCAAGGTGGACACATGCTCTTGTAAGTACATAAGCATTTTTAACAGGGCTTCAGTAGGGTTGAAAACACTTGAGGATCAGGACTTAGCTATTAGCACAGTCTCAGCCAGATCATGTTACTTTAATTTGTATCAGTTTGTTGACATTCTGTGAGAGCAGAAGACAGACAATCATCTTTAACAAAGTCCTTGCAATTTGATACAGAGCACTGCAGCTGTCCATAGAAGGTTAGGACCTACTTGTTGGAGAGCTCACCAAATAATTTTTTACTATCAGGGTAAGAAATTGTATTAAATGAACCAGAAAACAATCTAGATTGATGAAGATCATCAATTTTTCTACGGAGATCTGTGGAGCTGTTTGCACAGACCAGGCACCTGCCTGAAAGTCTGCAGATGACTGTAGAAGAGTACATTCTTGGGATTTTATGATGACAAAGCTTTGCCAAGATAGGTACTGATATTGTCATTATAGCATTTGGTGAATGGCAAATCCGTCTAAATTATCTTCTCTCTTGAGTGTTGAAACTTAATCTCAGGACGATGTTTTGATAAAACAATCTTGTGTTCACAGACTAGTAAGGGGAAGAGTTACACCCAGACTGGCAGTATTTGGTACACAAGTTGATAGGAGAACTGTAGAATTGGCACCCAGAAGCTGTCAGACCTCACACTTGTGAGAGAAGATACAGCTTGCTTGGTACTAATGGTGTCTGTGCCAAGGACTGTTAAAGTGTCTTGAGTTCGTGGAAATGTTGGCAGTAGCACTGAACAGGATCTTTATATTTACAGCAGTACTAAATCCAAATGACCTATTCAGAAATGTAGAGGTCATCACATTCATTTTGTAACAGCTTTTGTTAAGTGATATTAGCTACAAAAAAGCGCTCAAAATTGATGTTATTTTAGGCGTGTTTCTCTCTGAGGAAAGATGAAGACCATTTTGGCTCCTAATCTCAATGTATGTCCTGTCATTTTTTTGAAGGAGAGCTACAATAAGCCAGTGAAGTCAAGCAGAAAATACTGGACATAAGTGAGAAAGATAAAAAGAAATCCACTATTTCTCCACATGTCTCAAATAAACTGAAACTGTTAGGCAGTTGGAAAAAAAAGCTGTGTGTTCTGTCAGCAGAAGCACAAGGTTCAGGGTTTACCAAGAGAACCAAAGCAGAGACAAACTGCCTAACTTTGCAATGTCAACACAAGTTGCATTCAATAATTAAGTGTGAGACTGCCCTAATGAGACAGGCAATAACCATATTTCAGGTTCAGTGGTTCTCAATAACCACACTGGAAGAATACAGCCGAGACTGGAGACAAGAAGGATATTTTTAGAAGCACTAATACTAGTGCAGTGATTAGAAATAAGATCCTTTTCTCAGGTAGGAAGCATTTTAACCAAGAAGTGCAATTCCCAATGTTTTGAGTCATGACTGTGTAACACAAGTCAGGACCAAAATCTTATATCGGGACATATCTCTGTTAAGCAAAAAGCAGAGATTAACTTCTTTCCTGCTTGAAGGAAGAGAAAAAGGATATTTACTATGAGGCTGCCCATATTTTCTACAGTATAATTAAGAACCCTCTGTCTGCTCCTTTGGACAGGGAAAAAGGAAAAAAAAGAGAAAGAGGTTTTGGTCTCACTGAAGACTTGGTAAAAAAAAAGCCAATAGCATGATCAATATTTTTTATGAGATATTAAAACTGTCTAGTTATGTCTGTATCCTTGGTTTATTGGATTTAAGATGAAGTTCAAACTAATCCATTGAAGTTTTGTGAACTGCTGTTTATATGCATTCATCGGTAGAAATATTTATGGCAACTAGAACAGCTAAAAATTGGGTATTGCAACGGCAATACATGTAAGAAATAAATTCTGTTGACCCCAATGGATGTAAAATATCTCTGGGTTTTTAGTAGTGCACAGTGGGATACAAAAAAGCATTCCTGCTGGTATGCTAAACTGTTCTGTGATCAATAAAACTGTATGAGAACATGAGACTAGATAAATAAAACTGTCCCTATAATTAATGTATTCTTTTCTCCCGGAGTATTGCACTGCTCTTCTCTACCTCTGGACTTCTGTGCTCCCTCTGCACCACTATCTCACATTTTTATCATCTGTGGCTATCTCACATTTTTATCATCTGCTATTTTGTTCTGCCTTCTCCCTTGTCGTTGTTTTGTAGTGTGTCAGGGACACAGGAGGAGGGAAATAATGCTGTGGTTTTATCAAATGGCTACAACTGGGGGTAAAAACCCAAATCCACTAACCAAAACAAACATCTCAGCTCTTATTGGTGAGCCATCGTGAGAGCAATAGAGGGGAAGGAGACCTTGAGCTATTAGCAATGTGGTAATTCTGTACATCTACTTGTTCCATCTGTGCAGCTCATCAAGATCCAAAGCACTTTTGATACAAAATCCTAAGTCTGGCAAGAACTCATACTGGGCAAAATGACATTTGCCAACCAAAATATTCACGTCTTTCCTTCCCTCTTGCTGTTTGACTGTCACTCCTTTGCCAGTCATGTTTTCTCACCTGTGGGCGGGTGAGTGGGTTCACAAGTGTGCCCCAATATTTGGCGCATCCACCCCTGATAGCAATGCCCTTTCATGACATTTTACTTTTGGGCTTTTGAACAACAGAATCCATTGAAAATTCACAGACTATCAGAGCACTGTCATCTTCAAGACAGCTGACTTCCTGTGCCCATTTAACCATGTGAAATGGCCATACTTTAACAGAGATTGTTGGTAGTCATGGATGGAATAGCCCTGCTCAGCAGTAATCTCAACATTTCTAGTAAACTTTACTGCACATAAATTACTCTAATTCTCAGTGCAAGTTGTACTGTGATACTGATTTTCATTGTTTTGACGTGTTGTGGAACAATGATAGCTGATGACTGGTTATAGCATGCAGTAGCCTTGCAGAAATGAATATGTGGAGGGAAATCCTCAGATGTCCTTACCAATAAAAGTTTGTTTTGGCTTTATGTTCTCAAGAAAGCCAGGGTTTATTTTCAGCCCCTTCCATGCAGAGATAATGCCTCTCTCAGAAAGGAAAGACTGGCTGCTCCCTGGGGCTGGCATGGTGGGGCAGAGGTGGCTCCCTGAGCTGGGGGGGTGGCAGGGCAGGGCCTTGTCAGCCAGGACTGTCCCAAAACCCCAGCCAGGAGCAAGGACACCAGGAGCAGCCCCTGAGCATCTGACACCTTCCTGGGGATGGGTTGAGGATGGGATGGGGCTTCAGCCCTGGCTCGGTGTGCCCCAGGCAGCATCTGGCAGGGTGGAAATCTTACCAGCAGGATATTGAACCAAACCTAAAGTACAGCAGCACCAGGCTTTCCAAACTTCACAACTGTGAATTCTTTTGATTTCAAAAATATCCTATTATAAATACATTTAACTCTATTCAATGCAGTTACTTTGAAAAGTGTCTTACATATATCTGAATGAGTGATCCTGCACATGACACAAAAGTGTTTACTAACCTCTGCACCAAAAGCCAGAGCTACAAGCACAGTTAATTTGCTACTGAAAGTAGTTGGTCAATTGCTAGGAAGAGGTCTTCAAAGGTTAAAGAGATATATTTAAAGGAATTTAAACAGATTCACGATTGCTGGGACTGTTCTGGAAGTCCTGGACATGGCAAAAACTAACATGTTGCCTATTTAGTTTTACAGAGTGAAAGACACCTGAGGTCAGTTCTTCCTTTTCTATGCATTAATTTTTGTAATTATGGTATCACAGAAAGAGATTTCATGGGGAGTGGAGGTGGAGAGAGATGCTATTTTGAAAAGATTTGTATCTGGCCAACTGGGAGTAAGGGTAGGGGAACAGGGAAGTTTCTGCAGAGAGATTTCAGACAGTTAGGACTCCCTGAATGGATGACAAAAAATGTAACTTTACAAGATAGAAAATATCAAAATATTGTACGTTAGACAGTATATTACGTAGTTCCTTTAGCCAATGGAATGAAAAAAAAGCAAATAAAAATTTTCGTGTTTTTTTTCTGAACCACAGTGTTGCTGAGCACAAATGGTGATTCACTATTCCTACAGGAGTGACAGTCAGTGGTGATGTATGTAATTGTGCATACAGTGTACTCAAGTGCATAAACAATCCCTGTCTGCTCTCCACAGGCACATTCTCTCCATGTTTTTCTATTCTGCTGAGTGTACAGCCTGGCAGTTGTTGCACAAGCTCTAAAGAGAAAAATATTTGAAGTAAACCATGCCAGACCAGATATTGATTTGCTTCAGTGTGAGCAAAAATATGTTTCTTCATCACTTACTATAGGGAATGGGTGAAGGAAGCCTCATTCTTCCCTCTGTTTGAAGATGCACCTTGGTTTGATGAAAGAGAGTGGAAGTTTGTCCTAGATCTCCTGCAAATTATAAAGTTCAGCACCTAAGTCATTTCCTCCATGTAGCAAACTCAAAGCAGTTTAGTGTCTGGTTGAAGGCATCTAAATGAAGCACCTCCACTGAAAGCTTAGTTCCCCATGGTCTCTGTAGGGAAAGTGGAGGGAGACAGCCCTCTAGAGGTGTCTGTTTTGCCCTATTGAGATAATAATTACTTTCTGGAAATACCATTATGGAAAACAACAACAATCAACATTGTCATTAAAGTATTTCAGTAAAGTAGCTAAAATGAGATGGCATGAACTTTTCCCAAATAGAAATTCCCTTCCTGAGATTCCTGTTATCCAAGACTTTGAACTATTGTTCCCAGATGTCTTCAGTCACTGCCCAGCATCCTTTTAGAACTTAGTGCAGGTGGAGGATGTACACACACCTTCCCTAACATCCCATTGTCACCTGCACCTCAAGGACTCCTGGAGTGAGCACAACGAAGAAGCTTTCATGCCCAGGTCAGGGTGATGTGTGAACAAAGCAACCAAAGCTCTTTGCAAGGTTTTACAGGACAAGGGGAGGGGAAGAGTGATATTAAAAGGTATGTTGTTCTGGAATGCTTTTGTGTATCCCATACTCTCTGTGAGCAGATCCTCAAAGGCTCCCAGGTGATGCTGAAGTACCTGAACTTCTACCAAAACCTAACTTAGAGTTAGAAGCTTGATTGCCTCTGTGCGTCATGCCTAATGACACTATGTTCAGGGACATGAAAAGCTTATTATCTATTTATGGAAGGCCATGTTTACAGGCTTGTAAATAATGCAGATAAATTTTATTTAATAGCAACAATAAATTTTAGTTCTGCTTCCTGTATTAACAGTAAGTGGCTGATGTTTGGTATTGCTGGTGCAAATGGTGGTTCCCACAGAACAAGATAGATCCTAAAAGGCCAAATTAATTTCAGGTTCATCTTGCCCTAAGGGAGTTGTAAAAGATGGCTATACTGTGACTTAGAACTGCAGAGAGACTGAAAAGGAAGAGAAATAATGCTGCTTGTAAATCATACCTCAGAACTGTGTAAGCTGTCCCCTTCTGTATCAACGTGACTGGAAAGTACAAATGATTTTTACTGAGAGTTATGTTGCATGGTGCATATGGCGTCCTGAAAAATATTACCTGTAGTCTTAAAGCTTTGGCTTTAGCTTTGATAAAGTAATAAAAGCCCTGAAGAATCATATGAGCACAAAACATTGCCACAGAGCTGCTTGGTCTGGGAAGGAAACAGTGGTTTGGGGTATTGCCTGACTGTACATGAGTGCTTGCTTCAGTGCCGAGTACTGCAGAAGAGTGCTGGGCACTGATGAAGCTCTGAGCCAAGTTCATGGAAAACATTCCACTGTCTTCAGAGAAAACTGGACTGAGGCCTTGATTCTGTGATAAAAGGATGGTCTTTCTCACCCACGGTAAAAAGGCAGGCTGAGTTTTTCCCTTTTGTGGTTTTTCACTTTGGAGATGCCCTTGCAAGCTTTTATCTATTCTAGGAGTCCCATGAGACAAGAACATTCATGCTGATTTCATGGAATGGACTGAGAAGTTTCAAGAGGGTTTCTGAGAAACACTTTATGCCCCTGGCTAAAATCTGAAGTACAAATCTACAAGAGAATAGGGAATTAGGCTAAGAAAAACACATAAAACAGAAAAGAAAACAAAAGAATTATACAAGAGATGAAAACATGACAACAGCAACAAAAACACATTTATCTCTGAAGCTGTGAGACTATTACATTTTATTCTCTGTAGAGGGAAGAAAAATTAGAATTCTACTTAGGTAACTACAATGGAAAGGCATGGAAGTAAGGGATTGAAAACAAATACTGATGGATCTAAATATTCACTTTTCAAGGCAGGGATTAGAAAGTTCATCCTGTAATGCTCTCAGAAAACTTCTTACCTAAAGTCACCATCATTTTAAGAGGAGCCTCATTACATGTCTGTTACTTGAGAAAAAAAACCAACATATAGACAAAATTTAAACAAAACTAGAAAGAAAAAGAGCAAAGGATAGACCCTGATTTTTATCTAGCCACTCTTTTCTGAAGGTCCCCATCACACCAACAACTGAGTGTTCATGCATGGCAGCCAGGCCTTCAAAATATCCATAGAAGATGCCAGAGTTTCTCTTATTTACTCTTAGAGGACATTATTATTTCTTATCACAAATTGTTTCAGACTGGAATTTAGTCTCTTCCTCATGAGTTCTTTTTTTCACTTTCCACTGTGGACTGTATCAGTATCTGCAGAGCACACTGGAAGGAAAAGTAGTAGGATAGAAATGAATGGTGTTTATTTTTCTTTGATTAGATCAAACAGCAAACAGTGTGAATTTGGGTAGACAAAGGACCTGTTGTTCCATTTTTGGGTGAGATTAACTGCTACATAACATAAAAGCTTGCACAGTGGTCTAGAAAACTGCTATCAGACTAAAAAGATAATAAAATGTTTTGGACAGAAATACAAACAATGGTGAATAATGAATATCTAGCGATCTATAATTCTGACAAAGGTTTTTCTTTGAGGCTATGTGTTAGAATTACATGCACATACACATGCTCAAAATACTGCAGTACTCAGCATGATTTTGTACTTGATAAAATGCCTCATAGTAGCCCAAAAATAGAATTGCACCAGGTGCACAACAAACAGACATGCTACTTTTAAAAAACTCAAGGAAGCCAACTGGAGTGGGAGCCAATGAGAGCAGATGATCAACATATTTATTTTGAAAGCAGCCAGGATGCCTCAACCTTCCTCAGTCACAACTATCTAAACTAAGTCATGGCAGCCCCAGATTCAGCTAATCCCTGTTATGGCTCTGTTATCAGGTGAGAGTAAGGGTAATTCTGCTACTCAGACCAGCTTTCTTATTTCTCATGACTCTTACTATTGTTTACTTTTACTGTCCATGGTCAGATAAACCTGAGGCTTCTTGAAGTCATGACCTAAGTTCATATAATTCGATGTCCAAATAAAAACATGGAGAAGTAGACAAATACAGCTCCAATTGCCCTAAGCTCCAGGAATACAGGGAAATAAGCCAGTGACACAAAGAAGTGAGTTGATACAAAGTCTAAGGTAAGGGCTGAAAGACAGGAATTACACCTCCTGCCAATACAGAATTGTCTTTGAATGAGGTAGAGTCTGCTGTGAATTAAAACTGGACATTCTTTCTCACTCACTTTTCCGAAGGAAGGGAAAATATCTTTGAATATTTGTATTAAAATTTTAGATTTTAATTTAAATGTTTGAGAAGTACAAAGATAGAGTAATTGAACTTGTCAGTGAGATAGTAATATTTTTTAAAGAAATAATCTGGGTAGTAAAATTTAAAACAATAGAGTCTAAAACTATAGAATCTTAGAATGGTTTGAGTTGGAAGGGGCCTTTAAGACCATCTATTCCAACCCCCCTGCCATAGGCAGGACACCTTTCATAAGACTGGGCTACTCAGAGCACCCTCCAGCCTGGCCTTGAACACTGCCAAGGATGAGGAGTCCACAGCCTCTCTGGGCAACTTGTTCCAGTGCCTCGCTGCCCTTATATAAAGAATTTCTCCCTAATAGCTAATCTAAACCTACTCTCCTTCATTTTAATGCCATCATCCAGATGATATTTATGTATGGGCAATGGTAGAAAGGAGGGGAACAGAATAAGTACAGATTTGGTGATAAACAGCAGTTATCCAGAATGTAATTCTAGTATCAGACTAAGAGTCAGGCAAGTAGAAATTCTGCTGATGTAAAGTTATCATTACTAAAAGTTTGAAGGGAGAAAGTAAATGTGCTGTCTGATAGCTGTAAGGACAATGTACTATTTGGTCAAATTGATATCTTGACTTTCCCAATTTATGGATGGTGAAAGCAATTGTTGAAAAACTAGATGTGTGGAAGTACTTTGTAGTGAAGATAAATTAGTACAGGATCAGAGAGAAGAGTCAGATAGGAGGAGAAAATACCAGAACAAGAAAAACAAGTCTGGACTTGACAGAGGAAAAGCAGAAATCAAAGGGTTTATGTGAACAGAGAAAAAAGTTGCAGGAGTGTGACAGGGAGGTGAAGTACAGGAGTCAGACAGCAGAGGAGGCAGCTTCATGGAAACACCTTAACCATGACACAGTGATTTTACCTTGAGAATAGGTTGGTGGGTGTAGGGACAGAAGGTTAGGAAACCAGAAAGAAATCAGAAGTGCAAAGCAGGTACAAGGAGACTGGCAGTGCAGAATGTGAACATTGTAGACTTCAAAAGGAAGCTGTTGAGGTGGATTTCAGTGGATGTGTTGTGTTTGCTACAAGAAAGGTATCAAAATGGAGACCCATTTAACAATGTAGATCTCTCCTGGAACTGTGGTAGTGTACTTTTGTTGATTAGCATTTTAATGACTCATAATAAAATATAATATGCGGATGTAATCTGTGCACAAATGCTTGAGGAAATGAAAGACTGACTAACAGCCACTGCATAATTTCAACATGGAGAAGTTATTGCCCAATTCAGATGTCAAAACGATGTAAATAGAAATGCCTTGGTCCTACTAGGTTAATGTTCAATTTGTTTTATTACCATTTCAAACATAAAGGAACACAGGCAATAATATTTCTGATTTGGATATTTAACCTTTATTCCAGTAATTTCTCTTCTAGATGAAATGAAGCCTAGAGCTAAAGCAATCTAATTGAGAACAAGGTTTGTCACCTAAGTTCCGTGATTATGCAAGCATCTTCACGTAATAAATCTGGCAATACTTTTCCTTAAATCAATATTTCCAGGACAAAAAGGTCTGTGGTTTGTGGTAGACCTTCATTTCCTAATTTATTGATCATAGCCATTCTCAAGTCCTGAGTTCCCTTAGAACAACAGAAAGCAAAGCTGAGAACCACAATTTTTTTCAGTAAAAAACAGTGAATTTATTCAAACCTAAGCTATATCTCACCACAGCCACGGGGCCCCCAGCTGAAGGGATGTTATATCAGCTCCTAAGAACAAAAGCATCTTTATTTTAAAAAAGGAACTTTAAAAATAATCCTTTTCCCACCCTTCAAAATATTTGATTTGCATGCTTCATCAGAGTAGAAATGGATTTTGAAATCAGTTTTCCATATAGGTGGCAAAGGTTGTGTCTTAAATGACTTTCCTTGCAGAATGGTATTTAATGTTCCCATGAACAGCATGAAGAGAAGGGAATACAAAGTACCAAATCAGGGAAGAGATAGTTAAGTAAATAGGGAATTAAAGACAAGGAACCATTAAGCACACTCCTATTAGTTCAGGAGTGAGTCCTTTTCAAGGACAAGGGAAAAACAAAATGTACAATGCAGCTCCGTGGCAGTAGGTTTAACATTTTAATAGCTGGCACGCTGCCTGTATCTGATGCACTTGTTCAAATAGGCAGATGCTGGATTGGATAAATGGAAGGGCATGTAAGGACAGCGAGTCTAGCTCCTTGCTGCATTTATTATCACAATAACTCACCGACTACAGAATGTGGGAAGAAAGTTCCCTGGATGTTAAGAGAGGCTTTACACTGACAACCTGAGGTGGAGGCTGGTGCTGTGATCAATGGACACTAGAGCTGCAGAACAACTGAAATTATTCCAAGTCCAACTCAACCACAGCTTGCAACACTTACTGGTAAAAAAAGACTCTTTCCCCCTACTATCAATTCAAATGTAACTCATGTGATTTATATTCTCCCACAGGTAATTCTATACCACCAAATTCTTTATTAACAGGTGTTTTTATTCTGCACATTTTTGTTTTTATACAAA
This sequence comes from Agelaius phoeniceus, assembly GCF_051311805.1. Classification (NCBI taxonomy): domain Eukaryota; kingdom Metazoa; phylum Chordata; class Aves; order Passeriformes; family Icteridae; genus Agelaius; species Agelaius phoeniceus. The sequence goes on from NC_135266.1 coordinate 41,321,764, forward strand.
AGCCAAATACCTTTTTTTCTTTTTTTTTTGACTGGTTATGATGCATGGCATGGCTCACTAGAGACACCAGATCACCATATTGCCCTATAGCATCCAGCTGGTAAAGTCTGATAATCAGTAAACTGATGACAAGACAGCTCACAATTTTAGAGCAGAAAGATGTCAGGTTTATCACCTTTTTTATTGTGTTTTAGCCCTGACATTAAATTTTATCTTACCCGAGCCACTAGGGATATGATTTTACTTTAAAAAATGGAAGACTATTTCTTTGGACATGATCCTTCGCACAATTTTTGAGTGAAAAGAAAAGCTAATTTTTAACCAGTGTGCGTTCTTCTAGTCTTTGATGGCATCCCACACATTTTGTGCGCTTAGGATGTTCTCGTTGCTAAAAAATGTCACGAGATAAAAGCGCTGCCCCGTGAATCACCTGGTTCCTAAGGAACGGCGCTGGGATTCACGGGGTGACTCGCAGCCGCGGATGGGGCGACACCCGCCGCACGGGCACGCCAAGCAGCTCCCCGGCAAGCACATCCTCCTCCTCGATCTGTCGCTGCCATGACCGACGTCACAGGTGTCCGTGAGTCAGCACTGCAGTCCGTCCTGTCTAACGCAGAGGCTGAGCCAAAAGCTCCCGCAAGAAAACAGCGCAGCGGCCGCGATGCGCGCAGGGATGCTCCCGCCGGCTGGCGACGCGAATTAAAAAGGGAAGAAAATGTTGATTGGGTTGGCTCGTGCAGCCCTGGATTTTGGTGGGGTTGGGGTTTGGTTTGGTTTTTTTTTTTGGTTTTTTTTTTTTTTTTTTTCTCGTTGAGTAATGACTGCTCTCTGCTACTTGATAGCCAAGGCTGGCAGCGCTATGGCAACCGGGCTGCGGGAAGGGCGGAGGGGAAAAGTCGCTTAGCAACTGGAAGCTTTAGGCAGGCAAGGCTGGTTTAAAGCACAGCAGTTAAAAAAAAAAAAAAATCTTCTCCTCAAAACAAACCCGCAGTTGCTACTAGAGATGACTAAAATACAGATCTGAGGAGTTAAGAATTTAGAAGAAAATAAAAGAAAAAAGTGCATGACAATGCCAATAAAAAAGGAGATAACAGCTTGGAGGGTGGTGGTGGTGGTGGGGGGGAAGTAGAGATATTTCACACTGATCATCCTAGATACGTGCTTCATCAATGCAAACAACAGTCCTAAACCAGCACAAGCTATTCCCTGTCAGATGTTTATACTCTTCTGCAAAGCAGAACTCCACAGGCATCACCTCCCTGGCCCCCCGGGCTTTGGCAGAGCATGCAGAGGGGCTGGGTGCATCCCTAAGCCTCTGTATGGCCCCCAGGCACAGCTCCCATGGACTCCTGGCACACCCAGCCAGCTGCCAGCGGGGCCACCACTACTTGGGGAGGTGGAGGGAGCAGCAGCCTGTCTAGTCTTACCCTTTCTGGTTGTTATTTATAGGCTTCCCCTGGCATGATAAGGGCTCTACGGTCAAGAAAAAGAAAGTAATATGAAAGGTTATCCAATGCACCAATTCAGATTTTTAGTAATAATTTTTCTGAGATGTTTTTCCAGTGCTCCAGGCACCCTGGCACTTCATTAATAATGCAGTAAAATCCCAGCAACATTACATTAATCACCCCGGTGGGAACCCAGCCAGTCAGGCACCTCTTTTTCAGCCCTCTATCCTCAGCCTTCTCTAAGCACTGTCTCAAACAGAAGTCTTTCACTGCATGCTTGGAAAGCTGCCCAATTTGAGCTATTTTGGACTAACAAAGGGACAATTTCATCCAAAGACACAGAAACCCCACAGAGCTACTGCCCTCCCCCTCTCCAGTGCAATGGGGGTTGGGTGTTTCTGCTGACCATCGGCCAGGCAGGGAAACATAAAAGGAGAGACCTCCGTGGTCTGACCTCCCCCTTTAAAATCTACCTGGAGGCCAATGGGAAGCTAACTCACATCTGCAGGTATGCAGAGCCACAGACTCCTCGTGGAGTGCAGGGCCCAGCAGCTGAGCTGCAACATTTGGTGTTGTTTTGTTAATGCAGAGAAATCAGTTTACCATTGGAAAAACCTGATCAGGCAAAAAATCAAAATAGACGCTGCGAATGTGTCGGCGCGGTCAAATATCAGCGTACACTCAAGCCACAGGCAGGTTGGCAGGCAGATCTGGAGGGCTGAGGTGTTTTCCCAGCCAAGTCACCCAACCAGCAGCCAGCACGAAGACTCTGCCCGAGCTCCTGGCCGCTCCTGAGCCCTGGCCTGTCCCTGCAGCCTGTGCACTGCTGGCTGCCCATCTGCTCCCTGGACCCTGCAGCTGCTGATGGCCAGCAGCTCGCTGGCTGCAGCCCGGCCACCTCCCGGCCTCCAGGGCTCCTGAACCGGTGTTTTTAGGGGTTATAATGCCACAGCATTTCTGTGTTCATGTTTACCGGCTGCATTGTCTCCCCAGCAGATAATGCTGACTAAATTGATACTTCACAAAGGCACAAAGGAGTCAGCTTGTGACTGATACACAATACTGGTTAACAAGACACATACAATGGTGGTATTAGTGGGAGGAAAGAAAAGCTCAACTTTCTGTCAGTCATAGGTTCATTAGAAAGTAAAGAGTTGTTAGCATGCAGAAAAGCTCTTTACATGCATGAAAATGGTACCAGTTTTGAAAAAGTGAAGTAAAGGAAAAATTAATCTTGCTTTAATGCTGGTGGAGGAACTAACTTAAACTGTCTTCCCTCAAGAAGCAGGGAACTTTCTTAAAAGAATTAAGAATTCTATTAAGAATTAATAAATTAACCTTTGTTAATAGAATTCTGAAATATGTACACTAAAATAACAAGATCAATTGTAGGAAATGGATTTGTAAAGAATTTAAATACTTAATAGAAAGCTCACCCAGTCTTGTACATCTATATGGGAAAATCAACAATCAAAGAAAATCCCTTTTTTTTCCCCTTTTCTTGCATACACTTTGTCCAGAGATGGATACTGTCAACCTGAAGTTTCCTGAGGAATGTCATAGATTATTGTAACACTAATGACCAAAAGCTTCTAGATTTACAAGAAATAAGTAATGTGAAAAGTACATTATCTTTTCAATTTGTTTCTTCTAATGGTTTTTTTAAAGGTCAGGGAGTTCTTGCAGCCAGGGGATATGAGAAGAAAGTATATAAAATGCTTTAAATCCTCCAGTCACACACAGAAAAAAGAGGCTGTGAATTTTTCATAAAAAAAAAAAAATCAGTGAATCTAGGGTTTAAAAGTCCAAGAGACATACCAGTATGCCCTAGTAGCTAGGTGTTGATTTCATTTTTTTCTTTCCAACAGCTCTGTGCTCATCAGATGAGCTGTCAGAATCTCCAGCCCAGCCTGGGAATCCTGCTCCTTTATTGCTGCACAACTTGTACAAACCTTATTGCAATTCTATTTTTCTTGGAGCAGGAATGGCAAAATGTAATCCACCTCCTCTCATGATCTTACAAACCAAATAGACATTGATTTTAACCATGGCCTATGGAAGAAGGTACCACGCTCAGCACAGGACAGAAAAATCCTGATACAACAGTGAATATGTAGATTCATCTCTTGGCCCTCTCACTTAGCCTTCCAATTGAAAAAAGTCCCCAAAGTAGAAAAGTCCTGATATTAAAATGTGTAAGACACATGGATATTGTGAAGTGCACAGGCATTGTCATTTACTGGGCTGCTGGCTGCCAGTGACACCAGTGAGATTCTGGATTCTGCTACATAAGCTGCAGGTGTTAGGTTTTCCTGGCTTTGCCAGAAACAGCAGCAAATAATATATGTGTTGGCAAGGACAGACAAAACAATCATTTTTTTGTTAAATGGCAACTTTTGGCCAAAGATAGTGGTATGATCTAATTTTAGCATAATGCTTACAATTTGTCTGCAGTATCAATATTCTCAATTATATAAGCCCTTAGAGGACAAATGAAAACAAAAACAGAAGAGTGAGTGTGATATGTGCCATTGAACATTATTGTAATAGATGCAAAGCAAGCTATCCTTGCTCAGGCCACCGTTTTTCCTTGTTATATTTTGACTATATCATCTCTAAAGTTTAATGGTCTCCAACAGAAGTTTCTTGCACTACAAGAAGTCTGACCCTTTTCTCCTTCTATATGCAGGGACACTGTTATTATGGTTACCATGGCTGGGAAAGCCTATGAAGAATAATGTATTGCCCTAGTACCATCTAGTGGAGGGAATGCTAGAGAGAGATTTAAAGGGAAGGAGAAGAAATAATGGCAATTATTTGAGGTGGGAGCTGAGCTCATCAGGGCTATGACAGTTCGTGGGGGAAAGAAGATGGGTTGTCTTCAAGCTCTGCAGAGACTTTTTCAAGGCTCTTTCTTCCCAGCTCCCATAGAGATTAGTAAATTATCTAGGACTGAAACACCTTTAAATAATATAGACCATCAAGCTTAAGAATATTTTGAAATGATGCCCTATTTTTCTGAACAAATCTAAAGGCAAACAACATGTCGGTGATACCACCTGCTTCTTATTTGACAGGAACCATCTGGACTGCAAACACTCTAAAGTCAAGAAAGTCATTGTAGTCTGCAAGGCAGGAGAGAGAGCTGTAATTTAAATGCCCGAATGTCACCTGCAATGTGAAGGATTATATGTGGCCCAAGGGCATAAAATGGAAAGTGTGCCTGCAGCTGTAAGCCTTGCATTAGAGGAAACAATGATTAAACATGTAATGTAGGGACTTGAATGGGCTCCTACTCACCCTCCTTCTGTCTGCAGTGACCCCTAGACAACAGAGAAAGCCCTTCCAGAGATTAAACTTACTTAGAGGTGGCACAAGCAAAGCAAAAGCAGTGAAGAGCCCAGAGGATGCACCTCATGACCTCACTCACAGCCCGGACAGCAGTGAAGTAAACAGCCTACATCAGCTGACTTCTGGCTGCTGGCTGCTAATCTGACTCTGCTTTCCCTAATCTTCCTTCTCAGTGTCCTATCAGACCTGTGTTTACCTTCTCCTCCTTTTTTCCTTCTACCCATCCATTTGGTTCCTAAAGATTAAATTAAAATTTAAATAAGTAAACAAACAAACAAGCAGAACCAAACAGAAAGAGCAGTAGAAGAGTTAAGTCCCACATCTCAATGTAGCAGGGCAGAGCTCTGCACAAGAAGGAATAAAATTCAATAGAAAGAACAGGTCAATAAGATAAGAACAGGGAAAACATTGGAAATGAAAGTGTATCATTTGCTCCTGGAAGGTGGAGCACTGAGCCAGGCAGAATGAAAAAGGGATGAGTTCAGTGCTGCTGGACTAGCTGGCAACCCTCCCATCTTCAGACTGAGTGCTAATTTTTAAACTACGCAAAATGTCTCCTGGGGCCAGAAAGCATATCTGAAAATGAGACCCAGGGGATGGAGAGCAGGCTTCAGTGATGGGCACTGAGTGCAGGAGAAGTGCCTCAAGGTGGTACTGAGGCAAACAAACACCCCTTTATTTGTATTCCCTAAATTCCCTGAAGCAGCCATATGGCACTGATCAAGAAAAGATTTATCAGTGACAAAAAGAGGAGGGAATTACTATCAGGAAGCAAGGTAATGGTGTTCACTTCAGTCTTGGTCCAAAGCGGTAGCATGGTTATGGTTAGCATGATAGATCCAAGGTATTTTGGAATCAAACCTCACTCTTTCATCAGGAGATGGAGTAGAAGCTCTTTCCCACGTCATTCTCCCAAAGATTATCGTAAGTATGAGAGCATTATCTCCATAGCAGTGGCCCACACTCATGCCACTGAGACAGGCAGCCCTACCTGACACCTACAGCAATCCCTCAGAGAGCTGTAACTCAGCCTCCACCTCCTTCAGCACCAAGGAAGAGCCTTTGGCATCCAGCTCTGCACTGGAAGACACTGAGGGACCAGCCCAAGTCAACATCCCCCGTACTCTTGCTTGTGCATGGAGATGCTAAAACCCCAGTGTGGTTATCTAAAAGGCTGGTTGCACATCTCAACCCTAAAATATGGGGCTTTGTGTGAGAAGATCCTACTAGTTCCTGTCCAACTCAGAATTTTCTATGATTCTATGATTATAGGATTCAGCTAGACTGGTTTCTCTGCAAAACTTTAGCCTAGAGGAGCTGGCATGGCCATGACATCAATGCCACCAACTGCAGCCCTGCAATATCCCTGAGGCTTAGTCTGCCACGGAAAGAGAGGAGGGTGTTCAAGTCGGTGAAGGCAAAGAGAAGGGAGGTAAAAAGCAGGAAGAGCCCATCTGTCTCTGCCATGTGATGAGTCCCATGGTACTTCCCTGCTGTGTCTGTAGGCTGCCCTGCCAAGTGAATGGAAAGCCTTATGCTATTTCCAGTGTCTTGCTGGGAAAAGGAGACGACGTTCAAGATCAATAATAGAGCTTTGGCTAGGTTTGCTGAGGAACTTGCTGGCAATGTGCTGTGCTGTTCATTGGAATATCTGGGAATGCTACCAAAACCCCTTTGCTCCCTGGGAATTGCATTTACTGGTCTGGAAATGGCTGCAGAATGTCCTGCACAAGTAGTTTACCTTCCTTCTCCAACACAAGTGACTGCCTTTGGCAGGAGTGAATCATAATGTTCCTGCAGGATTCTGCAGTCCCAGGTAACTCTGCCCAGTGTTGGTACAAAAGGTTTCTCCCCAGTCTTGGTGTTTTGCCTGCCTCAAGAAGGGAGCAGTGCCTTTTTCCTCCCTGATAGCATGCAAGTCTCCTCAGTCAAACCTGTTTCTTCAGAATCCTGTCCTACACGTGCCAACCTCTAACCAGAAGAGCACCTGGAAGGCTGATGTTTGGCCACTTCTTCAGCTTTCTGGACACCAAAACAGACAGTAAATCTGGGGCTGGGCTGTGGAGGGTTGTAGCCCTCTGTAAGCCGCACTGTGCTTGCAGCTGAAGTCAATGGGGGATGGACTTGGCTGCTGAGCTCCTGGCTCTCACAAGAGCCTGGGCTCACCTGTGCAAGCTAACACACCCCAAGGCAGCATGGACACACAAAGTGTGGCTTCTTCCATCCTTCACAACCTCCCAACACTATCCCAGCAGGTTTTACAGCCCCACACATGCCTTACACCCGTGCAGCTTCATGTTACAAAGCCACCACCCCAGCACGCTGCAACATGGGTTATAAATTACTTCAGACATCTTGAACTGGTCAAAAACACATAAAAAGCAGCATTTTCCATTGGACCACGTAGGCACAACATGGGATGAGGTATGTCACAGGGACAAGAGCTGTGCAGCATGGATCAGTCTGTGCTTACCCACTCAGCCTCAGCACTGAGGATTAACTCCTGGCTCTCTTCTATTTAGCAGGGTAGCCACAGGGTCTAAGTAACCTTCTTCAGTCCTATCACAGCTAGAGTTGTAATAACATAATCCTATTATTCTAAATATAGCTCAAGCTCCAGGGATCACTGTGAAATTCAGCCATCTTCCATAGGTATACTTCCAGACCATCTGAAGGAAAAGATGGCTGGGTTCAGCCTTTCTGACGAATAATTTTAGGTTGGTTTAGATGCATACCATGCATTAATAAATACAGTCTAGGCCAAAGAACACTTTTATAGAAATGTGGTCCTCATTTATTCCATTATCTTTTATATTTGAGGAGAGGGCAGGTTGCTTTTTCTTTCTTTTTTATCTCAAAAGTAAATTGTGGCATGCATATGGCTAGACTACTGCATTTGGAATTACCAAAATGATAAAATTAATTTTTTAGGCTTTTCAAGAGCTCTTAATATGAAATAATAAATGAAACATCATAGATCCAACAGTATTCTCTTTATATGTTAGCAGTTAGAGGAAAGTTAATTCATAAAGTAAGGGCAGAAGGACTTGGCCAAACACCTATTTACCTTAAGAAAGAGCAAAATATAGATTAATGCTGCTTGAAGAAGATGTCAGATTGATATAATGAAATGTCCATAACCAATAGGAAAAACCTACTCAATTAAATGGATGCCATCTGTGTATCCTGGCATTTGGTAACATAAACAGCTTTTGATACATTTGGACTCAGAAGCAAAACTCGATCTGATGAACCTTCCAGAAATCATAAAAGAGACTATGAATTCACAGTTTTCAGCAACTCACATTTAATGCTTGTAACTCAAACTTTGTTCCATGACTTTATGACAGGAACAAGAAGTAAGACTATCTTTGCAGCAGCCAGAAAATGTCTTTGTCATTGACAAGGATTAAGGAAAGAAACAGGAGAAGGTGGCTACAAGAGGCTCAGAGCCAGAACGCAGCCCAACAGGCAGCTCTGATATGTGTCCAGCCTGCTATGGGCTGCCCTGGGTCTGGGTCATCTCTGTTGCTTGGGACTGGACAGTAGCATTGGGGCATAAAAAACCATTTCTTTCAACACAGTTGTTTGCATTTGGAACATAAGCTTCTACTGACTTGATTCAGCCATGAATCAAATATGTATTGGTGTGATCTATGTTATGGGAACACTTGTTTAATTTATATGCCAGCCTAAATCTCTGTGCTTACTTCACTGAAGTAGGTTAAATGGATTTTTCTTAAGTCTTTTATAGCTTCTTTTGCCAAATAGAGACATGGAAAAACTTTCTTGGGGCATATTTGTTTAGAAAAAAATAATGGTGGTGTATAATTTTCAGAAGGCAGATTCTAATGGAAGGTGATACTGCAAAATCATAGAACCCTAGAAATGCTATCCCAAACATTGCTGGAATGCAATTGTTTTTCAGAGGAAGGCTGGTGATTATTTGCACAAATCTAGCAATAATGTGTAATAGTTTTATACTTGGCAGACAGCCAAGGAAATGCCACCTGTGTTTGAATTTACCTATTGCCTATCTTGACCCAATGTGATCCAGAATGCTGAAGTTCATAAAGCTGCTCTGTAGGGAAAAAAACATTTAACAAATTGGGATTTGAAATAAAAATAAGTCGGGAATCTGGATTTCCTTGCTCTCCAGCTGTCTGCTTCTCAGGAGCACTGTAACTTTCCTCAAATGAGCACAGAGGACCCAAGAACTGTCAGTGCCTACAATCTACCATCATCATGATGCTGTCTGAATCAGGGGGCACTTCTTCCGTTCAGGCTGTTAGGAGTTTGGTGATGGTGGATGGTGGCAGACTCCGCCATGCCCAAGCATGGTCTGCAGAGCAGTGGAAGTCAGATTGCCAGTAGTGAAAGCAGAAGTGTCTGTCTCAGGCACCTAGATATGGGTGGGATGTGTTACATTCACAGGTGCATTTTGTATACCACAAACTAGTGCATTTTGTTCAAAGCACAAGAGAAAACATTTTAGAAATATACAATGTCGATTTTCAGTGTTTTCAGAGTAAAAAAGGAATTACTAGCTCCACAGAGGAAATTAGGCACTGGAGTGTTCTGTTTTCCACTGAATAGCTAACATAAAATGCTTTAACATTCATTGTAGATGAACTGGGATCCAGGCTGCTATTATACCATAGAACTGCCAAGGAAGAAACTGGCTTCAGCTTCTGAGAAATGAGTGCAAGTTGTAGCATCATGAATGACGCATCCAAAGAGCCCGCAGTGAAAGCCTGATTTATGGCAACTCAGTGTTAACAACAGAAATCATCTTCCTGCTTGGCATTCAGATCGGTTGGAAAGCCCTAAGCAATATGGGTAATCTGTCCAAAAGTCTGCAATCATCAGATATTTTAGTAAGTAAATTATAAAAAGGATTTTGCAAGATATTTTGTGACAGTTTTGGCTGCCCTAAAACTTCTTAAAATCCCATGTTGTATATCTGTGCTGAGTAAGCCATATCGTAATTTATGAACTTAGCAGTGAAGTTGTAAATATAAATAGTGGCATAGTAGCTGTGCTTTACTTTATATATGATAATGAAACACTAATCTTACACAATAACTGTCCTTCAAAGCAGTCAGCCTTGGTCCTTTGGATGCTTTTTATTGGTTTGGGTTTTTTTTCCCATTGAATTTGCTGAGAAGTCTGTTGGACACTGCAAAGGCAGAAGGCCAGATATCATAATTTCCCTTCTGCCAGTTGAAAGGATTTTATGGGGACATTGAAAATATGAAATGCTTTGTTGAATAGCTGGCACTAATGTCTTTTTTTTTTAGGGGCTTAGAGAGAGTGTGGCAGCTCCTTTTCATTGTTTGTGGAGAACTTTAGTCAAAGAAGGACTTCATAAACAACTACCTTGCACGGCATTTAGTATGTGCAACGCTATTTTAAAGGCTAATTTAAATGTAAGGTAGATCTCTACATACTCAAAAGGGTTGTTTACCTTCTTACCTTCTGGTTTCCAAAGACAGTCTTTGTCAAAATATACATACAACATATTTTAAAAGAACAGCTGAGCTGGGTTGTTCTTCGTCTAAAAATTAAAGGGCCCCACCATCATCATCATAAATGATTCATTACCTTTGAGGTTTGGCAGGCTTTTAAGGTCACCTCTCTTTAAATTTGAAAATGCTTGCTCACATTCAAGTCTTCCTGCCAGGAGGACTCAATTCATTAACTTGCACTTATATGGATGGCTATTTTACTGTTACTTTAACTGAACTTTTATGCTGGCTGCCTGCTGTGTCCTGAGTGCTGTGAGCATTTCAGAAAGTAGGTACATGCTGTGAAGGCAGCCCTCTCTGTAAATAATGTTCCAATTAATAAGACAATTATACAGCACTGCAGTACTTTATTGGTGTTCTCTGTTACTGCAGTGTTGGTCAGAGAACAATAGTGAAGAGACCATCAACATTTTCTTATAAGCCCTTCTCTCCAGAAGCTTAGACTTAGAAATTCATACCACTCTGGAAATTCAATGTAGCCAAGAAGCACAAAGGCATGGATTTTACAGTGTTCTGATATAAAACTCTTTATAGATTATATGAGTAAAATTAAAATGAGAAGGGGGCATTTGGTCTAGTGTTTTTTTTTACATGAAATGCTTTCTACTTTATGGGCTGTAAGAATAAAAGCAGACTGGAAATGTATCTTCAGTTACATTTTAAAATGTTTACTATGACTCTCCAAAGACATTTTAAACTGGAATTTTACAGATCATTAGTCTCTTATATAAGTGGGTCCTGGAACAAATGTAGATTGAAATATCTAAGGTCCAGGCACAACCTGTGAAGACCTGGGTAGAATTTAGTTGTCCAGCACAAAAGATCCTGAATTCCCCTGCTGAGCTGTCAGTGTTCCTCTGGGTGATGCCTGTGCTTTGCTCTTCTGATTTAGTTTCCCAAATACCTCACCTTATATTTCTGGTCACAGAAAGCATTTCTCTCTAAACCATTTGGTACCTATGTCATGTCTCAGCCCAAAAGAGATGCAAGAAGCAGCATCTCTTTTCCCCCTGGGCCCCAGCACTGTAAGGGAGCCTCAGACTTTGCCCTCCCAAGTAATGATACCTGAAAATACCAGTACTGCATTATTTTAAAATATGTGAGAAGGAGAGGTTGCCATTTTCCCATATGACAACTTTCTCATCAAATAGTTAGAGAAGCAATGGAAAAAGGAGTATGTCAAAGGTGAGACCAAGAAATAAATGGAAAAAAGAAAGCAGAAGGAACAGAACTTACTGCCCTGTGGCAAAAACATACAGAGTAGGTGACAGTCTTGCCTCTCTGTATCAAATACAGATACAGTCTTCCATTCACCTGTAAGTCAATACATTAGTATAGACACATATATAATCTGGGAAAATGTTCTGAGAATCCTATAGAGTGCATTTCAGATGTAATCAACCCTGAAAATATTACTTTAAGTAACATCAGTATCATTTTTCCATGCCTCTGTTGCAGTTCATTCAGCCATTATGAACATTTGAATTCTGTAAGATGTAAAATTCTTCTTTTGTATATTTGTGGAAAGTCCAGTGCGTTGGAGGTCTAATACTCCATTTGGATCTTTCAAGTCTGTCATAATATTTAATAAGTATCAGGTTTGCCCATCTTGTGCACACGTGTGCATTTTTCAGATTATCAGGAAATCATGCTCATTTTCTGTCCTTATCAGCTCTCACAGTTTTACTGCAGATTATTTACTGTGGCTTAGATTTCACAGTATTAAATTTAGAACACACACTTCAGAGGTTTTTCTAATCTATTTGATCTAAAATCCACTGCAGAAATACCTATTCTCAGCACCATTTATCTGACAGGTTGAAGTTGTCCTTTAAGCTGACCATCAGCCAAACCACACGTATTTGTACTAATGTTGTCAGAGGATGAAAACAAAAATTTGTTTGTGTGTCTGTGATCACTTTTGAGGAGGCCTCCAAGGTCAGCTACTAAAGCCCCCTCCAAATTCCTTTGGCCCCAGTTTAGGTGCCAGTGAGGGGATCCACACCTAAGCTGTTCACTTGTCTCCAATTGTACCCCAAATGGTTTCATCAGTTGGTAAAGCCACTGGTGCTTCAAGATCAAGTGAAATAGCTTAATATCTGTTTTATATTGTGGTGCCCAAAACTGCTCACAGCACTCAAGGTGAAGCTGCACCACTGCTGAAATAAAAGTTTCCCTTAGGTTTTTTGGAGGTGCAGATGTTCCCTTTGTTGGGTGCCCAACAAAGCAAAGATGGTGCACAGGCTCTGTAGGGCCTGACCAGAGGAAAGGCAACTGCAGAGAGGAGAAAGAGGCAGCATGATGTAGCAGGGGACACAAATAGACCTTGGTAAAGTGATCTTTCTCTGCTGGAAACATTCCTCCTTCAAATGTATTTCCTCTTATTGCTGTTGGTGCAAATGTAGGGAATGAAAGCTTCTGCAGGAACCCAGCTTTCCTCGTGGGAAAGAGTGGATGGCAGCTGTGGGAGACTTTCCATCTGTGTATGGCTGTGGGGAAGAGGGTGATGAGGAGGGTGGTGTACCCATGAGCCAGGCTATCCTGCAGGTCTGTGTGAGAGATGAATGTTCTTGCTCTGGAATTTCAGTGAAAAAAGTTGTGACAGCTAAAGGAGGTTGGCAAGGAGGCAGGAGTGAGCCAGCTTCCACCACTGACCCCTCTTCCACCAGGAACCAGTGGAGAGCTGTGACACCAAAACCCCTGCTGTCCTGCAGACAGGGCACTAATGACTAATGGGGCTTATCCATGGCAGCCAGGGCTCAGACACTGCAGTGGGTGCCAACCATCACATCATGCAGCAATTTTGCAGAGGGGTGCCATGCACACACCCCAGTGCCTGTTATGGAGGTGGATGTGGCTGGAAGTGCTGAGCAGAATGGCTATTTTTGTGCTGCCACTGTTACACAGCTGAACAGCTGGTTCTGGCCTCTGACAGTCACTGAGGGAAGTCCAGCATGGCTTGTGAGAGAGGAGTGAACAATGAAATCTGCATGAGAGATTACAATGCCCAGATCAGGTCATCAAGTTCCTTTCATTTCTTTTGGTAGTTTATAGGAGAAGCAATAGAAGCAGAAGAAAGAGTAGGAAAAAACAAGAGTTGTACATCTACTTTATAAAAATATATGTCTGTATTTTAAATATCTTCCTGTTAGCTTTCTCCAGGCACAGAGAAACCTTTTTTTGGGTTTGTCTGTGACATTACTTTTATATTTCAGTGTTGTAGTATTTTTCTGGAAGCACTTACTATAAAATCCATAAGTTCTTACAACCTTTGTAAAGGAAATCCCAGTCTTCTGATTAATTTTGTGGAGAGAGTTTGTTATAGTTGGTCCCATGTATGGTTACTCTGCAGACTTTCCTTTGCTGTACAAGCCAGGGACTTTGCCAAGAAATCAGGCCAAAATTATTACAACAAAGTTATTTATAACAACCAGAAAAATTAAGTCTTATCAAGTGACAGCATTATCTCCTGGAAGACAAACTCTTCTTTGTTTGAAAAAGCTAATTTGTATATAAAAAAATTCAGACTGACAACTAAAGCATAACAGCTGATATATGGAAGATGATTTGGTTTCCAAGGTTTAGCACATTTCTTGCTGCTCTGAAAGCTCAGACAGACCTTTTACATGCCTGACCAGTGGCCCAACATGTAAGATGATTGCAAGCCTCATAATGTTTCTAGCAGCTCCATTTCAGGCTGTTGAAAACCTTTAGTAATGCAGCACAATAACTGGTTAAAAGGAAAACATACTGTTCAAACAAATCTCCATTAAACTGTCATCTTTATGATTGTACTTCTTTTACTGCTATTAAGGGGATTTGTGTGATTGTTCCTCCTTGTTCTTCTTGGGTTTTTGTCTCTCCATAAGGAAAAGGCAGCAAGTGACTCCCTAAACAGAGTTTTTCATGGTTTTAATTGTACACAAATTGAGCAAGCACTGTGCACAAACATGAAAACAACACATAGCAGTGCTCCTTTTGTTTGCAATTAAGCAATGTGAAGTCTTAAAGCAAATTCAGCTGCAGCACCTCACATACATATGTTACGAAAACTTACATCATGCAATAACTTAGGTCTGCTCCCTGCTCACGAGCAAATGACCTTCACCTAGGCCAAATACACTGCAAAGATTCTGATCTATGCATTAATAACATAAAAATGTCAAGGTGGAAGGGTAGTAAGTTTATTAGATTGAGATACAAATAAGGAACGGCATCATAATGAAGTTTTTCTTATTGAAAGCATAAACAAAAACGAAACAACAAACATTCGGAGCAGGCCATCAGAGGAGTATTTTGTTAAAGGGCAGGGGAAGAGCCCTTCCTGCCTTCCTTGGGGTAAGAGCTTTCTTGGGGTTCCCATTGCCTCCTCCCCACAGGGAAATGAGTGAAGCATTTGGCAGCCCCCTGGAAAAAGTCAGCCAGGCCCCACAGGAGGGATGCTCAGGGTTGGGGTGGGGGCATCCAGGTGGTGCTGGGAGGAGAAGAGGCAGAATTTGGCTGGTGAGAGAGGGAGGAAACCCAACCCTACTCCAAGGTGTCCATCAAAGGGCAAGTGGTGACACAGTCACTGGGGCAGCAAGGAAAATGTCAGTGCCAAGCAATGAAACAGAATTTTCCCCGTGAAGCACCACATAAAGGTGGAGATGTTTGCCTGGGAAAGTGGAGGATCCTTGGAGATTTCCCAAATTAGGCCAGTGCTTGTTATTGCTGTTCTCTGACAAAGTGGGTGACACTGGCATCTCCCAGGCCTTCACTGTGCACAGTCACAGAGCTGTGTCAGCTCAGAGATGTTCTGCCTTGGTATAGACACATTGTTTAAAATTCCTGTCCCTGGGAAACGCTTCCAGCTGCCCTTACCGCCCATGCCTCCGCTGGGCCTGCTGAGCGTGGAGTCCTACAGTGAAGGTCAGAATATCCTTTGAACTGCACAGTACCCACCAAACCTCTACCTCCTGCCAAGTCACTTGCTCGTGACTGCAGGGGAAAACAACTGCGTGCCCTTGGCAGCCGCGCAGCCTTCGCTGTGCCATGGCACTCAGTCACATGCGGGGCATCGCGGGAAACGAGCCTTTCCCTTTCTTCCCACCCTCTGCTTTTGTTGGTAGCTCTCTTGCAATTCTCTTCCCAGTCTTAGCACCCATTTCACTCCTTGTCTCACTTTGGGAAATCTTTAGTTCGGCACTGATTCCACCTTTTTGCTTTCCTGTCTGGAACGTTAGACTAAGTTTTTAACAGATATCTTTTAACAGATGAATTATTTGTGTCATACTTGCAAGTCCAAGTCCAGTGTCTAACTGTTTCTTTTAACAGAACCAAAAGTCTAAGTTGCACCAGGGCTGTTTTCCACCCTGGCCCTGGTGAAAAAATTTTCAGTGCTTTCCATCTAGGCTTGGTAAATGAGGCTGACAAAACCAAATGAGAATATCTTTTTGGTAAACACTCTTTTTACCTTGAAAATACTGCAGTATCAGCAGCCCACTGGAAAGTCTTTTAAACTATGACACATAAAGTTCTCACAGTGTAAGAAAGGTATTAAACACTAATATTGGGAATGTCAGTTACCACTGAAGAGTATGGTCAACTATTCAATAAGTGATTTTAAAGCACTGACTGAAATTACCCAGTTGTCAGCATTAAAAAGTAATATAATCACTCCTTTAAAGACAGGAAATAACCAAAGAGTTAATTCCCTTCTAGCTGCACCACTGTAATAGTTCCTCAATTTTTGTAACATTTTATAGACTTTCATTGACAATGCCAGTCTTGGTCCCTGTTGAAAGGCAGCCCATTTCTGTTTAATCAGAAATGTCCTTGATCCTTGAACAAGGAAAATACTGGGAAACATCGTGTCTTCTGACAAAAATATACACATATATTGTGTACACATATCTTATTTATTTTCTAAACAATTATTTAGGCAAAGTCAGAGGGGAAGCATACTGAAATTTGACCAGAATATAGCCAAGAAGAAGCCTTTTCACATTTTGGTGTATCTATAATTTTTTTTTTTTTTACTTCATAGTGATGAACCTTTGGAAAAAAATTTTTTTTTCCAACACCATAATATATTTTGCTTTGTGTAGCCCTAAGGCTGCAGTGCATATGTGCATGAGGCTCACTGTATAACTTATTTTTCCTTCAGCTGTCACACTCTCAGCAAGGTATGGAGCAGACTTTGGTAGATGACAGCAGGTAAGGCAAGGCTGACTGCAAACATAAGAAAAAGTTCTTGCATTCATATCACTGGGAGCACAAACAGTTTCAAAGAGAGAGGAAAAAGCCCTTTCCAGCAATTATTTTACTGTCCATATGTATTGCTGTAGGAGTTTTCCTTTTGAGCTTCTAGCAATGAATTTTATTGTGGGAACTATTATTGTTAGATTTGGGTAATATTTTTTAGAGAAAGCAGCTAACATGGCAAAATGCTGAGTTTGTTTTTTCCCCATGCCAAAACCACTTTCCCCAGGTTTTAAATCTGACATTAGAATCAGGCTGGAGTGGGTAGCTATGGTCATAAGCATTGCAGAAAGTTTCTGCCACCCCCTGAGTGGGCGGCCAGCAAACTGCAGTGCTCACTTGGGAAATGGGGTTTAACTTCTGGTATGGTCACCAAGGTTGTAAACCTGAATATCCTGCCTCTCATGAGCATACTGTACCCTCCATGTTATAAGAAACAGAGGATGAAGTGGTGGGAAAATGCCTCAAACCTTCTTGGCACAAGATGGCACAAGACCTTGAGTGGTTGAGCCCAGCACTTGAGGATAAGCTTCACTGACACTCTTGCTGTGAGCTGCTGTTGAATGGAAAATTACTGTAAGTGGGAGATGGCACAGCCCAGCTGTTTTCATTAGTCTTCACTGCCATGTCCTAAAAGAGAGACACAAAGCTCAGGAATGTTGCCTTTCAGCATGGTAAATATGTGCATAGTTACTGTATGGCATCCATAGAGGCATTACAGCCCTGCATAATAGTTCCATTTCAAGAGATATAAAAAAGGAAACCCTTGCATAATGTTTCATAATCACATATTTCATTCAAAATATGTCTATAAAGCCCAATTTTCCTGTCCTGCCAAACTTCTGCTCACAGTAAGGAAAAGCATGAGGCCAGCATAAGTCTCCCACGTCTTTTGTTTGCCTGACAGGCATGTGGCTGTGCAATGAGCTGATAATCAAAGGCTTTACATCAGAACAGCCATATTTTTTCTGATCCCTTCATAAAACATATAAGCCTCACAGAAATAATTCAAGTTTGAGTCTATGCTTCCAAAGGAGGTTTGTGGGTGTTTTGGTTTTCTAGGTTTTTGTTTGTTTAGTTGTTTGGTTTTTTTTTTCAAGGATGAAAACATTACCACCTAGTGGCAAGGCTTCAGAACACAGCAAGCCTAATGTGAAATCTTGGATCAAAAAATAGGTATCCTGAGTTTCTGTGCTTGACAGAACAAGAACAAGATGAAAAATAATTCTGAATTCAAACAGGCAGCAGAATATTGGGTGTAGATATGTCAGCATAGGGGTGAATTTCTGAAATTCTCAAGTTGATTCCTGCGGCTTGACAGCTACAACTGGTATATGCTGGTTGTAAAATTTCATCCCACCTGAACTGGACAAACACAGCACTTCCTCCAATTAACAAATAAAAGTGAGATGAACCCTACAATTAGGAAACTGACCACATGTTGTGCTTTTGCACATGGACTATTCAGACCAGGAAAATGAGGCTACAGGTGATGTAAAGAGGAGCTGGTGCTGATGAGAGGAGCCCCCAAAGTGAAGTAGCAATCTCAGAAAGAAGAAGCGAGTCTGGAAAAACAGCAGCATGTATCTGGCCTGAAGGCATAACCCAGCAGTGGGGAAGATGGAGGACACCATGGACAGCTTGCAGCCCATAATGCCTGAGGCTGTTAATGGAGAGCAGCAGCACAGCACAAACCAGCCCCAGACTTTCTGCTGGGTTGTCCCCAGTCAGTGCCTTGTCCCTGCTGAGAGGGATGGGGACACTTTGTGACCAAAGTGCTGGGGTCAGCCAGGGAGCAGGTGGCTCAGAAAGCAGAGTAAATCTCCTGTTTCTTAAATAAGCCCCAGTTAATCCAGAGCCACTACAGGCTGTTGTTCAGTGTGTCTCACCCATGAGAGCACCCTATTTCCAATTGATCCTTTTCAGCTAACTACTATTGCAAATTACTATGTATGGCTGAATTAATGAGGTTTCTCTTTATATTATCCAAACCCCTTGTTTAATTAGACTTATACACATGCCTACAATTTAACTTTTTTTTTGACATACTGCCACGATTTTGCACAATCTGTGATTAGGTGGATGTAACTCACTGAAAGAAGGTGTACATTGACTTCCTCTGGAGAAATTCAAGAACTGCCAGGCTGACATACAACCCTGACAGGGTTATTAATAGCACTGCTAATTTGATAAATCTGGCATTTTTCAAAGATTCTTCCATAAACAAGCATTTAATGCTTGACTAATATCTCTGTTGGAGTGGGTATAGAGTGGGATTCAGAAGGAATGCAATCTGTGGCAGATGTGTATTTGTGAAGTATCTTGCCTTCAGCATCTCTCTCAAATGATGTCCCACTTGTGCAATTCTTCAATTTTGCTTTTCTCTTGAAATTGTATATCCACAGAAGACATTAATTATAAAGAAAATTGGTGTCTCTTTTTGGAAACACCTTCTGGTCCTAGCAGTGAAACTCGTGGGATCCAGACACAAATGGAAGCATTTGTGTAATTATTATATCCAAACAATGGATTTTTCTTTCCATCAGGAAAATTATCTTATGTGAAAAACCCTTTGAAAGGCCACTGTTTGAGAGAGCAACTGATTTTTATAGGAGACCACCAGCCAGATCTTGAGAGGAAGTCAGAAATCACTGTGATTTCCCCACATTGTTAAAAAATGAAGTTTACTGTGATGCACAGTGAGAGTTGTCCTCTCTGTGAAAGCAACTAATCTTTCTTTTTAGGGAACCTGATTCTTAACTTACTGAGAAAAAAGGCAAACAGTACAGGTCCTCCCACAGGTTGCAGTTTTGCAGGCATTTTTCCTGTGCGTTGTCTGCTCTCCCAATGGACTGGTCTCAAAGGGCCTCTGAAGACATTATTAAAACATAAGTGTGATGTACTGACACTCTCGAATGTAGGAACTTGTCTGCAGCCTTTTGAAAGCTCCAGCCCCAGTGCTTGGGGGACAACAGTGATGTTGCAGTTGTGAAGTGGTTGCTCAGCTGCTAGAGAGCTGCTGAGCAGAAAGGAAAGCAGGCCTTGCCTGCATGGCTTGGGCTGGCAGCCTTCCTCTGTCAGGCACTGTCACAGAATTTGTTCTTCACACATAAGATGGATGGCCAAGAAATTCTCCTTTAGCCTCTCAGTGCCCAAATTTACTATTAAGTTTCCACAGATTAATGTATCAAAATGGTGATTTTTGGACCAGATTTAGCAGGGGCCCAAAACACATTTCAAAGACAGAGCTAAAACAAACCAATGAAACAAACAAACAAAAAACAAACAAACAAACAAAAACCCACCAAAAAAAACCAAAAACAACCCACCAAAAAAAAACCCTGTACCAAAACCACACCAGAAATACACATTTCATTAGGGATTCCATATACCTTTCTTTAGGGACTAAGAACAAGGAATAGTTAAAATATCCTATTTAGGAAGGGGAAGGCTCTGAGCATACTTTATAGCAGCCTTTGAATACTTAGAGAGGGCTTATAAGAAGGCTGTAGGGGGGCTTTTTACAAGGACATGCAGTGATAAGACCAGGGGCAATGGCTTTAAACCAAAGGAGGGTAGTTTAGATTAGATATACAGAATAAATTCTTTACTGTGAGGGTGGTAAGTCACTGGAACAGGCTGCCCAGAGAAACTGTGCATGTCCCATCCCTCAAGCATTCAAGACCAAGCTGGTGTGGTTAAAAGTGTCCCTGCCCATAGCAGGGGCAGGGGTGGAACTAGCTGATCTCTGAGAGTCCTTTCCAATCAAAGCACATTCTATGATTCTATAAAAGTTATCATTTTCTATCTAAAAGTAGGCATTTTCTTATCTCAAAATAAAGATTTCACTCAGTAGCAATTATGATCAGTCACTCTTCCCTCACAGCTATACACACTTAACTAAGGATACAGCATTTCAGTAGAGAAACCCAAGAGGTTGCCCAGGGAAGATGTGGATGCCCATCCCTGGAAATATTCAAGGACAGTTTGAATGGGGCTTTAAGTAACCCGATCTAGTTGAAGATGTCCCTGCTCATTGTAAGGGCTTGGGCTAGATGACCTTTAAAGGTCCCTTCCAATCCAAACTGCTCCATGATTCTATATGCTAGGCAAGAGTGACATCTACTGTCCATCAGCACCAGCAGCCCAGAGGGGATGCAGTGCTGTCCCACTGGCCAAAATCCTCACTGAGAGGGACCAATGCCTTAGCTCATTTCCACCCTCGGATTTTCAGATTGTACTCTCAGTTAAAATGAATGAGAGACAGTATTTTAGTAAATATTATTCAATCACCCAGACTTCTGGTTGATGAAGAAAAATGGAATTGGGAGCTGTAATTCCCAAGGCTAGGGCACACATGACCAAAGCAGTAGGACTAGCAACTCAACTGACTGATCAAGAAGGTGGGAGCTCTCAGTAGTTGGGGGTGTGTAACTAGAGAGCCAAATCCTTTTTCATTTTGAAGAGGAATCTGCAGGGAATGAGAATCTGGGCTGTGAAAATCAAATTAAATCAAATACATTGAAGCACTCTGATACTGACAATGGGTACAATCTAATCTGTGAACAGATCCCAAGGTCTCTCCATATGGACATGTGTGTGACCTTTGCCCTGTCCTATGCTGAAATACCACAGTGCAGACCTGAAGAAAAAGCTTTCCCATTAAAAACAAACCTGACAATTTGCTTATCAGAAATGAGATTAAACAGTAGAAATATTTTTCAGACCCCAAGTCAAGTCAAATGAGTAATTTCCAGATACAATTTTCTATCTAAATACAGGCTACTTTCTGCATCTGAATTCTCAATATAACCAGCACACAGACATGCACACAGCCATGCATATCCAGATCTTAGGTATTAAGAAAGAATATAAAGGACTGCATAATGCTGAGGACTAATAAAACAGAAAAATTAAGCTCTTTCAGCTGAAAATTTTGGTTTTGCAGCCTCATGAGAAACAGGGAGTGAACAGATAAGAACTCTCTAGCTGTGGAAAGGATTAGATGCAACACAGGGTAGCTTTCCTATAAGGTCTGTCTTTCCTGGAGCAGTAGGACACTTAGATACTTCTCATTCTTGAAATGATGGCTTAGTCTTACCCTTGACTTTTACAGCTTGTAGGCTTCATAGGAGCAAAAATCCTGGAGTCAAGGAGGTTGGCAGGGGCATCAGGAGGCTTCCAGTGCAATTGTCTGCTCCAAACAGGGTTGGCACTAATTTCAGACCAGGTTTCTCAGGACTGTGTCCAGCTGAGATTTGTAAATCTCCAGGGATGCCACCTGCACAACCTCTGTGGCTGGCCTGTTCCACCTCCTGGATGTCTTGAGGGAGAAAAGGTTTTTCTTACTGTGATCTCCAAATGCTTCCAACAAAATTTGACTGGATGACATTTTTGGGTTTTGGCCACAAAAAGGCAGTGATAGAGGCAATAAGGGAAGACACAGGCATTTTGAAACACCATTGGGCCAGCTGAGCATGCAAGGTGAAGACTACACAGACACCAAGAATATGCAGACACTGACAGACTGGCTCAGGCACTGCTTGGGATGAAGAAATGTTTCACAAGAGGTGATTATTATGCCTAGATCTGCACCCTCATCTGCTCTTTCACTGAACATGCTCAGTATTTGGTAACTGTGCTGGATGAGGATGTCATATGCAAGACTTTTATTCTTGTCTTCCAGTGAAAGGACACAAAGGCAAAGGCAGTCCATGGAAATTTTAGGTTTTTGCCTGAGCTAATCTTCCCACAGCATGAGATCTTCAAGAAAGAAAAATAAAACACACCAAAGACTAACATTTCCTGTCTCGCTGTACAAGGCCTCACAAATATTTTTGGCATTCTTCAATGATTTTGTTGTTTCATTCCAAGAAACATTTACAAAACATGTGGAAAAATAAATTGACAACAGACTTATGTCCCTGGAATATCGACATCTGACTTGCAGAGCTGCCATGCCCAGGAAGGGCATGGATCCATCCAGCATGCACCCATCTACCCTGCTAAGTCCTGCAGTCACAGTGATACATCCATGGGGGCAAAGATGTAACAACAAGGGAGAGAAATAGAGGTGCTGGCATCCACCAGGTTTTAGCAGTCTGAGTTTCCCACTGAGGGCAGGAAGGAAGTGCTCGGGGCAGGAAGGGCAATGAATAGCCGGAAGAACACATGGTGTAGGTGCCTCAGCAGTGAAAACTGCTAAGCTGCCAGTGCTCACAGGACATCTGCACCCTGGGAATTTTGTGCAGAATCAAAGGAAAAGGGAAGTTTTTGCCAAAGGAAAAGCTGTGTGTGTGGATGAAAATGTATGTGTGCGTTTTGTGCATGTTTTAAATCGCCTTGATGACAACTGGTGAATGCATTTCAACGGTAGACCCTTAAAAATCTCTCAACTGCAAGTATAAAACCTCTCTGTTGGGAAAAGAGGGGAGCAACATAGCAGGAAGGAAGCCTGTGGTCAAAGAAGTCAGGTGATATTTGTTGGGGGAATCAAGGACAATTAGTATCCACCCCCACTGATGCCCAAAACACTTTTGAAAACCTCATATCAGTCAATGTGAAATCTGGCAATCTGACAGATAACATCTTTGAAGTCTTCAGGATAAGAGACCCAAAACATAATGACAGTGTAATTTCAAAGTCATTCTTCACACAGCATGAAAATTGTTCAAAGCTGTTTATAGGGAGATTACACAATGGATCACATGGGATTTGTGTAAAAATACATGCTAAGGAACATCTCAATTTCAGCAAAGAATTTGAAATAACTAAATTATTTAAGAAAATCTCTTTCCAAGGAGAAAAAAGCAACCAGGTTTTGCTTGGAATGACAGCAGAAGCATCCCATTTATTTTCTGACAGAAGGAGGCAACCTCTAACAACTGAATCACTTTAAGGTATTTGTATTTTGGCAGCAAGCTGGTGACCACACAGCCCACCACAGTCATACCTGAAAAGCAGGAGAGATACCCTGACAAGGGGCTATGCTATGGAGGCTTTCCTTGCTGAATTTGTGTGGCAGCAGTTGCTTTGCTGCATAATTTCACTGCTCTGTATGATAAAAGTGGGCAGCACAATACATTCTTTGTTCTGTTGCTGCTGATGCAGCATCAGCATGAGTTTTTTGTGATTCTTAGACCCTACTAATTGCAATTTTTCTTTCTGCTTTTCCCACTCTGGGTGATGGTTTCCTAGCCCAGTACATCTCTTTATATTCCCATCTCCCCACCAGTAAGAGGTGGAGGGGAAGATTTTCTCAGTTTTTAGAATTTTCAAGGGAACAGGGATACAAGGATCTCTCCTCCCATCTCTCCCCCATGGCAGGGCAGAAAGTGCCCAGCATCATCAGCTGGAGCTCCAGTCACACTAAGAAGGAATACCTTAGTGATGAGCAGATAAAGAGACAGAAAAGCAGGAAAGATTCACGGATTGCTGCAAGAGAATGTTAGGGCTTGGAAGGGTGGAGTGTACAGAACAGTCCACCCCTGACACCTCAGCAGAGTCCTGAGGCAGCTTGGGCAGAGCCGACTGGTGCATGCACACTGGGGGTGCCTGGGGTGTCTGTGAGTCTGGTACTGCAGGCAGAGATGTGGCTCCAGCCAGAGATACAGAAACCCAGCATGGAGGCTGCAGGACATAAAGTTCCACCTCACAAAGCCAGTGGCAGGATGAAGAATAGGTAGAGAAGGTCGGATGTTATCCCAGAATGCCTAAGAGACAAAACAATCAGGAAGAAGTGTGAAAGAGGATTGGATTATTAAATTTAAATATTTCCACAAACACAAAACAGCAATTGCTAAATGGGCTTCTCTCTCCTTAGAGCAGAGACACACATGAAGAACTTGAAAGGCTGAAAGTACAAACTAGAGAGTCATACTAAAATCTAAATGTGATTTCAACTGTGGGCATGATTTGCCATTAGAAAAAAATATCAAAGGAATAAGAGGATTTTCTCTCTCTCTTTTCAAATCAAAATTGTCCTTCTAGTAATAACTAATAAAAACGCCCATGCTTAATACAAGTTATGGGAATTCAGAGCTAAAATCCTATGGCCTTGAGTGTACATGGTCTTGGGGATACAACCTTTAGATTGTATTTTCTAGAGCCTTCAAACCCTATGAATCTGTCCTGCAAAGTTGTCTGACAATATCATCTCATGTTTCTCTGTGACTGTACTAATATTTATGCAAGAGACACTCAACAGTGGTTCAAAAATTCCAAAGGTAAAGTACCATATTACTACAGGCAATTGTTTGAGTAGCTACCCACCCCCACAAAGAATTACTTGTTCCTCACTGCCACCCTGGACTGGCATATCTTAAGCTACACTGATGCCAGGAATCTCTTCCAATGAATGGGATCACGACTATCACCTGTTTCTGTTTAAATATGCTCTCAAATAAACTAGTCAAAGAAAATCTCTAAAGCCTCAATGTCTTGCAAGGCATGTCGCAACATCTCCCAGTATACCATTTACTCCTGAAGCTCTTTTCCAGCTATTCATAACTTTTCAAATCTTTTTCTGAACTACAAACACTAAATCTGAGATGAAGAATCCAAGTAATGATGCCATTTTAATATAATTTGAATTGTAATTCCAGAACAATATCCAGTCTTCCAAAATACCATACCAGAGCAGAAAATTGTTTCTTAGACAATGAAGTGAAAAATAATAAAAAAACCCCTATCTCCTATATATTGACAAGAACTCATAAGTAAAATGCAGAAAGTCCTTCATCCAGGTGTATGGGGATAAGCTGGAACTCCTGACTTCACATGCTTGGCCTCTCCATGACTCCCCATATGCTCTTTATAGCATGTACAATTTCCATGATGCAGAGTACTGAAATTAGTACCATCTGGCACCTGGTCACATGGTAAAACAGTGATTTCAACCCTTTCTGCAGACAACGGTCGTTCATATCACCTATTACTCAGGAATTTAGAAATCCAAAAGTAATGCTCAATCTCAAGGTGATGTTACATTATTTATACCAGAAAGAGTTAAGGAGAATAGGTTGTTTATGACATAAGCCAAAAATGGCATGTGAAAATTGCAAATACTGAAAGCATCAGGTAAACAGGACAGTTATGCAACCATTTAAGAAGTTTTATTTATTAAATGGTTTGAGCCTGATTCATCATTACATTATGCAGCACATAATTGCTCATATCTCCAGGTTCACATCTCTTATCATCATGAGAAATAAATAATACCTTCACATGAGATCTGAGATGAAGTTCAGTGCTGGAAAGGATTCAAGTTTTTTTCAGCCTCATCTAAACATTTCTCTCTCAAGATAATAACTTTCCTACCTGTTCACAGAAGTTTGCAAATATTTAATCAAAATCAAATCTGGAATGCTTATGCTTTTGAAAGTGATTTCTTTCCAAAAAAGGAGAAGCCTGGAACCAGCTTAAAGATCACTGCTCTGAAACAAGGTGGAAGTCCATGCAGAGCAGTCAGCACAAGTCAAAACCTTTTGAAGAGAAGATTAAGCAAAACATGCAAATATTGGGGTTACAGGACATCTCTGCAATCATAAAATCATAGGATTATAGAATTATTTGCATTGGAAGGAACCTTTAGAGATCATCTAGTTCCAAACACTATGTCGTGAGGGCACCTCCCACTCAACCAGATCCCCACTCAACCTGGATTTGACCACTTCCCCACTGGATGGGGCATCCACACCTTCTCTAGGCAACCTGTTCCAGTGTCTCACCACTCTCAGAGTAAAGGATTTCTTCCTTAGATTTAATCTAAACCTTCTCCCTTTCAGTTAAAAGCCGTTCTCCCTTGTGCTATCACTACCTGTCATAATAGGGTCACAGCAGGGTCATTGTAGCAAGAGCTACACACTGGAAAAGGGAGTAATCCCATAAAATCTTCAAGGTCCACACCATGGTTACACTGGAATCTCTAGGTGGGCCATGCTCCCTCCAATTCACTCTGCACAGGCAGTGAAACCCCTGTTGTAAGACACACAAGAATAAGCACTTCTTCATCTCCAAAGGAAGATGGGATTTGTGCCAGACCCTTCTTGAGAGCTGGTCATCACATTCAAGGAAGTACTGGTTTTTCTCCTGCTTTATTGCCTAGTTATTTAGGGACTGCAAAATACTTCAGATCACACTGCAGGCTGGATATTTTTATTAAACATAATCAAAAGGAGCACATAGTTTGACACAGGCTTCTTCATTCATATAATCATGGAATAGTTAAGATTGGAAAAGACCTCCAAGATCACCGAGTCCAACCTTTGATTGAGCATCACCATGTTGACTAGCTTAACACTAAGTGCCAAGGCCAGTTGTTTCTTGAACATCTCCAGGGATGATGACTCCTGTACCTCCTTGGGCAGCCCATTCCAACATCTAATCACACATTCAGTGAAGAAATTCTTCCTAATTTCCAACCTGAACCTCCCCTGCACAGCTTGAAGCCGTTTCCTCTTGTCTGACCACTGGGAGAGAAGAGGCCAACCCCCACCTTGCTGCAGAGCAGACAGCTGCAGAGCACAAGTTGTAGAGAGTGATAAAGTCCCACCTCAGCCTCCTTTTCTGCAGACTAAACACCCCCAGTTTCTCCAGTTACTCCTCACATCACTTAATATCAAGACTGCTCTGAGTAAGGGTCATGTTCCTTCTCTGGACACACTCCAGCTCCTCAATGTCTTCCTTGCAGTGAGGGGCCCAGAGCTGAAGGCAGCGCTTGAGATGTGGCCTTGGCAGGGGTGAGTACAGAGGAACAATCACTGCTCTGTCCTGCTGGCCACACTATTGCTGATACAGGCCAGAATGACCTTTGCCTTCTTGGCCAATGGCACATTCTGGATCATGGTCAGCTGGCCCTTGACCAGATCCTTTTCTGCCGACCAGTTTCCCAGCCACTCTTGGCCAAACCTGGAGTGTTGTATGGGATTGTTGTGACCCAAGTGCAAGACCTGGAACTTGGACTCACTGAACCTTCTAAATTTGACTTCAGCCCATCGGTCCAGCCTCTCCAGATCTCTCTTCAAAACCTTTCCTCTGGCCTCTGGACAAGTCAGCAGAAAATGAATGAGTCGTGTAACATGGTCAGGGTAGTTATCTGTCATTCATGCAATCCTTTTCTCCATCAAAACCTACCTCCACCTGGGTTGCCCTCACAATCACCTGGCCTTAAATATCTCTCCCAGGCACAAGACCCATTTCAGCCCAGGTTTCACAGTCCTTGCTCTTCTCAGTGTCAGACCCATCCATGCAGAGGGACAACACATTCCCAGTTTGGAGAGCTCTGCTCTCCTTGAGAGGCAAGGGTTTGGTCTGAGATCCCACCATCCACCAAGCTCTCTGCAGAGAAGTTCCTGCCAGTTCAAAACCCTGCTCTTTCTGCATCCTTCCCCTCATCTCCCACCTCTCCTGTGCTCTGGGACTTGGAAGATGGGTATTCCTTGAGACAGGCACTGAGCTGGTGCTGCCTCTCACTGCCTGGGTGCTGCTGGCTTGCCTCCCTCACTGAGGCTGGAAGCAGCCCTAGCAAACCACTCCAGCCCAACTGGGCAGGGTACAGGCAGTCCCAGTCCATTCTGAGAGTGAGACAGGGTATGTCTCATGTCCCAAGCAGGTATTGGAGGCCAGATTGGAGGACAGGTGACACCAGGACAGCCCTGCTGCTGGGGACATGGCTGCTAGTCTGCAGGTAGGTAGGTGAGAGGGGGCAGAGCTGCTCTCACTTATCACCATGGAGCCCATGCTGTCCTCACCTGGCAGAAACCTGGGAACACAGTCAGAATGTTCCCACAGCTTGCCTGATAGCCCATGGGGGCTTTCTCAACCAGTCTCACTGCACAAACCTGTGGAATTTAAAAGAAAACTGCCAGCTGGAGTAACATACTTAAGAAACCAACTGTGAAGAGAAGACAACACTAAGGGTTTATAAGTAAAATGCATATTTTGATTTAGAGGTAGAAACTTGGAGGCAGGGCAAAGTGGAGAGAGTTAAGTAAAGGGTTACAACATGATGGAAGTATGGAACAAATTAAACTTACCCAAGATGTGCCCAACACTTGAGTTAAATCCACATGCTCTTTCTGCATGAAAATATCTCCTGAATTATAAACGATAAGGAGGGCTCACATCTTGATCCCAAAGTATATCATTTGTGTCTTTTAAATCTAAGTCAGTTGAAGAGTTGAACACTGCGAGCCAAATTCTATTTAATTTATTCAGCAACACATCTGTGTGAAATATAGTCCAATTACAGGCACTAGGTTACTTTGCCATGGCTGCAGCCATTTGGCTTTTATTTCCAGCAGGCTGTAATTAAATTATCGCAATGCAGAAGCAGACAAGTTTCTCTTATACGTGACTGCAATTAAAGACATGCAATCACAACATTTTTTAAAGTGACTCCAATCAATTGGTTACAGTAAAGAATACCATGTAATAAAGCAGTGACTCCACCATTAAGACTGAAAGAGGGTTTCTATTTCAATAATCTAGTTCCCTTCTAGTTCTGCTTTTGGATAATTTATTTAAAGTTCATTATGTGTCTACAGCATATATCATTTGCCCTCAGCCTGGGCTGCAGAAGTGCCATTATGGCCAATTACTTAGTGTGATAAAATCTGCCACAGTACAAACTGTTCCTTTATTAGATTTAAGTTTTGTCTAAACTCCATTTGTAATTCAGACAGCAAAATAACAAGGCCAACAGCAAAGACTCACTGTCTTCTTCCTTTGGTCGCTGCTGTAACCTGTTGTAACCTTAGGGCAGTTCAGAACTGACACCCCACACCCACATGCTTTTCTTGCAATGCTTGTGCCCATTTTGTGTTTCCATATCCAGTGCAGGGCTTGGGGTGTGGTCTGGCCTCTGAGGGAGTTCCTTGACCTGCATCCAGCCACAACACGAAACACATGGATAGTGAAGGCTCCAAAAGCCCCTGAGGGCAAGTGGCCACCAGTAGGGACTGCATGGTTGAGTGCCACTGATGTGCTTTTGGTGATCACAGGCATTTGCCCTCCAGCCTATGGTTTGCTTCAACAGCACGCTGGTTGGTGGTGAGCAAGCTGCTGACAGAATGAAATTCTCCCAAAAGCACAAAGGAAGTGGTGTGGGGAGCAGCTCCCAGCCATGCCCTTCAGCTGGCTCCCTAGCTGTGCACTGGGAACAGCAGGATGGGCACAGCCCTGGTGCTCCCAGCGCGAGAGCACAGCACAGCTTAGGCAGGGTGTAGCTGCTGCTGCCAGCCTGGTTAGCCATTAGCTGCAGCAGAGGCTTCAGTTTTGTTTGGGAATGATGGAATTGCTGCACAACTGTGAAGTAGGACCACTGGATTTATCCAAACTTCTCCTGCACCATCCCCAGCCATGACAAGGGGTTTAAAACTGTTTTGCTCTTTAAAAACCATTGCCAGTGTTTGGCATACATCTTTTCAAGCTCCAGCTTCAGTTGTCAAGGTATTTTAAATATGTTTCAACCAAATGTTCTACACAAATTTGAATCCAAATCCTGCAACCTTTTTCTGTGGGATCTCACAAGTGAGGGTAGAAGCTACAGCAAGAAAATTCAGAGTGAAGCAAGAAACAGAAGCAGTGATTCAGTAGGATCCATTTTAACAGATCCAGGCCACAATAATTTGAGGACAGGCATCATCCTATAAGACACTGCATTCCTCTGGAAAAAAATATTCTAGATGTATTCATTTTCTTCCAGCAGAACATACACTCCATTTTAGAAGAGGGCACTTCTTCACAGAAAATGTATTTACTGAATGCCATGTTAACACTTATTTGCTATGTGCATCAGTGACTGTCTATTTTCTGCTGTAGAGACTGTATACCAGGCTGTCTTTATGTTCCTCGAATCCTGCTCATGTCCCATATTGTATCTTGCAATTGGCTGCTTTACAAAATTGGATGGATTTATTTTGATGTTTCAGAAAATTTCTATCTAAGACTAATGTCAAAGCAAAACACCATTTAAAGTTTTTACAGGGACGGAAATTTACGTAGCAGCTAACAACAAGCCTAAAAATAACTTATTTGTTGGCAACATCAATCTTGTTAATGAACTAAAATAATGAAATATTCCTCTACCACTGGTTTCCAAGAAGCAAGAAGAAAAATGTAAAAAAATCTACCAACTCAAGTAGCAAAAAAAAAAAAAAAAAAAAAAAGTTTTGAAAACTCTTCAAAATCCACCTTTTTTTGGGGTGGGTTTTTTTTAATGGAACAGTTATGTTCTGGAAATTACCCTCTATACTTTTGGTCAGTAACATAATACAACTAATCTGTCCTTCTTCTCCATTTGACCCCTGATGAGAGCAGAAAGTGAACATTGTATACTAGGGGACACACCTCAAACACTGTGAAATGCCTTCTATTACAGCTTCATTGTGCCTGTGTTGGCCCTTTCTGGAAATATCCATTTTAAAATAAAATTTGGTGTATCTAGATATGATAAAAGTCCTCTAGATCAAGATCAATTCTTAACACAGCAAGGTCTTTCCTTATCCATAAAAGTCACTTTAATAGGAGCATTGATGAGCAGCTCAAAGGAAAGACCTGATTTTAAGTTGTTTTTAATGAGAAGTGAGGAGTCTTATCTGTCAGTGACACTAAACATTTCTGTCTTTCTTAACAGCTCAGGAGAAAAAAATGAACACAACAAATGACAACTTATCCAACTCCATCACCTAGCAAGACACTGAAGTTGATTCTCCCAAAGGCACTGTGTGGAAGTTGGTCTGAAGACTTTTATGTCTTTCTGCTGGGCTTCCTGGGACATTTCATTGTCATTTGTGTTTACAGCTTCAAGATGAGATCTTGAAAGACCAGCACCCTAATCAGGCTGAACCTGGCACTCACAGACCTGCTCTACCTCACTGGCCTTCCCTTCCTGATGCACTACTGTGCTACTGGGGAACACTCAATTTTTGGTGAATTCACATACAAGTTCATCTGCTTCAGCTTCCCCTTCAAATTGTGCAGCAGAATCCTCTTTCTCACCTGCTTCAGTGCCTTTGTGGTGATGTTTGACACAATGAAGTTCTCCCACATCCAGAGGAAGTGGTGGACAGCAGTGGCTCGCACAAGCATTTGGTTGATGGCACTGGAAGCTGTCAGCCCTGTCATTTTTTGATCTCTTCAAAAGGGACACAAAACAAAGTCCTCATGCCTCAACCTGACCAGCTCTGCAAACCTGGGCACAATCAGGTGGCTGCTGACCAGCCTGGCCTTCTTCTGGCCCTCACTGACAGTGACTCTGTGCTATGGGCTCATCCATTTGCACCTTGGCCATTGGCCCCTCATATGGGCTTGCTACAAACAGAAGGCTCTAAGACTTGCTGTTGTCCTCTTGGTGGTCTTCCATGTGTACTTCCTTCCCTTCCATGTCTTTTGGGTGGCTCTGTTGCC
The DNA here is from genome assembly GCF_051311805.1 of Agelaius phoeniceus. Lineage (NCBI taxonomy): Eukaryota > Metazoa > Chordata > Aves > Passeriformes > Icteridae > Agelaius > Agelaius phoeniceus. The sequence continues at coordinate 41,353,739 of NC_135266.1, forward strand.
TAAGATTGGAAGAAAAACATTCCAAACAATATTAGAATTGATAACATGAGGAGCAGTCTTTTAATGAAAGCTTTCATTAAAGACTTTTCATAAAAGACATTAAAAAAGACTGCTCTTCATGTTATCAATTCTATTATTGTTTGGAAAGTTTTCCTTTCAATCTTAGGTAACTGCTCAGGTTAACTACAGTTGTGTCCAGCCAGCTGTCACATGGAGAATGAAGACACTCTGCCTACTGTGTCTCTCAGCCACCAGCTCCACTCAACACATGTGGTAACCTGTTGCTTTATGTCACAGTGGGAGACAACTTCCAGTAAGCCATGTGCTCTCCTTCAAGGTGTAAGTGGAGCAAATATATCCAGGAGCAAAAACTACATGACCAAGTCAGAAATCACATTAAAGTTGTGAAGGAGTCCCTTGAAGTAAATTCCAGCAAACCCATGATGGCTTTGGTGCTCTAAGCTCCTAAGACAGTTGTGTTGGTATGACAGCAAGAATTGCATCTGACTTTGCCCTCTCCCTGCAGCAGAAGACTTGTCAAAAAGCTTTCCTGGAAGCAGCTTTATATACACCTCTCCTAGCAACCAAAGAAAGAGGAAGGAAAAGACAAGACTAAGCCACCTTGAAGGCAAAATTTAAAACCATTCAGGCAAAGACATTTGGTAAACACAGGGTTCTCTAGCTCTGGGCTTTGCTATTCATTCCAGAAACATGGAGAGCTTAGTCTGGACATGAGAACAACTTCGAATGATTTCAGTGTTGCCACTGATGGAATGCTTTGTTTATTACAGCCTAAGTAAAACATAGCAGATATTGTCATGGTTGCTGAAACCACTGAATTGCACACCTAGAATGCTCCTAGATAAATCAGATGTTTTCAGATTGGATAGAAGTTCAATGAACTTCATCAGAGGGCACTGAGCAATTTAATGGAGAAATCTCTTAGCCTAGGGGAGGATGGGAGGAATAGAAGAGGCAGACCTACATGGTGACTACAAGGCTATATAAGTATATATAAATATATATATACATATCTGAAAAAATTGAGAAAAAATTAATTAAATCATATTAGTCTACAAAAGATGATTATAGATGAGTACTAGCCTCTACGAATCTATCAGCTGTGTATAATCCTAGATCATTCTGATTTCCTACTACAACAAATTAACAGGCTCATACATGAAGGATAGGAGAATGTCACATATCTTAACTCTCGAAAAAATTTCTCAAGTTTTGGCTATCTGAGATGACTCTCTTATCATAAGCTAAGGAAACAGTTTGGAGGAAACTACTTTTACTAGTTCCAGAGTTCATGCTCAGAGTCAAAGTATTAGTGATTTACTATCAGAGTAGGGGGGATCCACAGAGTGAGGATTTGACCACTCTGTCCTGGGTTCAGGAGTATTTAGTGTTTTCATTATCAAACTGGATGATGAAATAAAGTCTGGCTCTTCTAATTACATATTTACTTGAAGCTAAGAGGACAAAATTAAGCTGACAAATTACAGCTATGATCTGCAGAGACACAGGCTGTTACTAAACAGTAACAGGTACAAAGTTTATGCTTAAGTATAAATAATGAATTGTGCAAGCACAAATGGAGGGAAAAAAAAAAAAAAAAAAAGAAACCATTATTTAGATAGCTGTTATCATTCTATTGCAAAGGTTCCATACTGTTATCTCCTTATTGCAAGAGTTTCATACCTTCTCGGTGTTTCCCATGGGCAACCCCTCTAAGCACTGACTCTTCCTTCTCACAGCAGCCAACTAATGCCAATTCCCCTCAACCACCCAACCCACTCTTTTATAGCACTCTTCTTCTTATTGGCTACAGCTGTGGCCTGGTAAAGTCAGGCCTGCTCCTAATCTTTAATAATTGGCCCAGCTGCAACTCCTTAGGGGTAAGATTACTTTCTATACTACCTTTATTTTCTTATATCCTATCCCCCTGTGGGTAGCAGTTTTGTAGAGAAAGATCTGTGGATATTGTGAATCATGGGCTGGACAGGAGCTGACAGTTTCAGTGGGCTGACAGTGTCTGCTGTAGCAAAAGAGCAGATGTATAAATAAAAAATAGTATTTATGATGCCTTGTGGATATTTAAAATATCTCGTGGATACTTAAAACTTTGTTAAAGGACCATCCATCAGATATGTCTTTCAGAAGCACTGCCACAGACCTTTTGAGATGTTTTCTAGTTTAATTTCTCTTCTTCTGCACTGTTGTCAAAGGCCAAATTTTACAGGTTGCCAGTAGGTAGTGATCAATCATGGTCAAGCATCCTGGTTTCACACATGCATGGTTAATTCAACCCCAAAAGTTACACAACACGAGGTGATTCACACAAAATAAAATATTAAAAAAATAAAATAAATATTTTCTGACATAGATTCATTACATCCCGACTCTCCAACATAGGTAAAAAGTACAAACATGCTGCACAAATTCTCTTCTTCCACATCAGTAAAAGAACAAGATGTGTCTACCACTTACACATATACATCTGAAGGAGTGGATTAAAAATTATCTTTTTTGCTCTGTCAGAGCATTTTTAATTCTTGTTCTCAGAAGCTCTTCCCTCTCTAGCCCAAGACAAGCTTATCACACACAAGCAGAAGCTCTTCAGTATAACTACATGTTCAATATAAAATGAAGCAGCTGAAGGAAAAAATTGGGAAATTGAAGTGTTCAAGGCTTTCCATCTCTAGCAGCAAGAATGACAGTCTCACAGTGACTTGGAGAGGGGCTATCTTTTTTGTTCCCTCCTCTCTCTCCTTAATAAAGATGTTGTTTGCTTGCCCTCTTCCTACCTCATCTGCTCATCCACCACATCTCCTAAATTAGTTTGGGTTAAACTAGCTGATTTCAAAGTGCCAAAGTAGATCAGTGCATAGTCATGGAGCTGTAGTACACTGATGGGGAAAAACCTCCAGGGGAAGGGCAGTCATGGCTCCCAGGAGCATGGCTGGGTCTGGAAAAGGAGAGAAGTTCAACCTTAGCACAGACACTTTTAAAGGATTCAAGGACTGCTCAGGTGCTCTGCAGGACTGAGAGATCATTATCTCATGCACCTCATTCCTTTTGCTTACTGTGAAGCTCGATAGCTTCTATTTTTAGCTGCTGTTAGGTTTACTGCTGAAACAAGGATAAGTGCTTCAATTGCAGTAAATAGGAGACACTTCTCAGGCTCTGTACACAGTGTGACAATATAGCTACATAAATTACTGCACTATTGCAGGCTAATTCACACCACTGCCATGCTCCAGTGAGCAGGCTCCTCTCAGAAGTCTCTGGTAGGTTTGTCTGCAAGGACAGTCACATCAGCTCAAGCACCTGCCAGCAGGCTGCCCTCTGCCTGGGACTGCACAGGGACCAAGAGAGCAACTCTGCAAGGCAAACCTCTCAAGAGAATGTCAGCTCTGATGACATTAAAGGTGAAACTTGGGAGCTGCCAACTGTTTCTGTAGACAAGTCAAACCTGATTCCTCACAGTGACTCATGCACTGTCACAGATTGCAGCAGAGGTATTTTCTACTTTTGTTTGTTCAGGTAGGCAATCAGCAATTTTTTTTCCTTTTCTCCCCAATTCTTGTGTTCCCAAAAGAAATAAAAGCAAAAAGGCCTTCCTCATATTCAAACCTCCCAGAGAGCAAAAATACTGACAGTAATGTCCTGCATAAAAGAGAATTCACAAAATCTGTTCTAATCTGGCTGCTCTGCAGAACACCTAAGGAGAGAGTTGTGTAGAGGACTGCATGTAGCCTCAAAATGAATAGCTGGGTAAAGAGCTAGTGGAGAGAAAGGTTAAAACAGCTTGGAAATGGTCTACTTTGACAATGTCTGTGTTGGATATTGCTGTGAAAGCAGGCTTCAATTTTGTCCTGATGTAATGGTGTGTATATATATATATCTATATATCTATATAGATGTATATTTATATCTGGGGTGCTGCTGCAGCAGCTGTGCAGTGTAACACTGCACAGAGCCATGATCCACCACACCTAGTGCAGGGCAGTGCCAGGCTCACCACTGAGTCATTTAGACCTCACATGGATGCTGCCATTTTGCTGATAAGGCTAAGTGAGCAAAATGAGCTTTGAATGACTGCTTCCATCTGCCAAGATTTTCTGCTGTGAAAATGCAGGTTGAGTGAACCTAAACTTTAAAGCAGCAAATGACTTTTTTGAGCACATCACTGTTCAGGTCCTACCAGCTCTGAATTCAGTTTGCTTTTCCCTGCCAGCAGAAAAGGAGTAGAGATGTAAAGGAAAATACTTCATGTGCTCCCTTATGTTTTGTGACAGTAGAGGCATTCAACAGTGCCAGCTGATGCCACTTCAATGTAAATGCCCCACAATTGAGTCAAGAAGGTGGAAAACCCATTTATACTAAAGAAAATGTATTTCAAGGCCTGTTTTTAAAATAGCACCTGGAAGAGAGCAGTATTTCTAACTGAGGTGTCTTTCTGACTTGATGCCCTAGCCCACAGAGTGCTGGGGTAGAGGGCAGAGTGAGTTGGATGCCTCCTAAAGCAGGAGAAAAAGTTGCATTCCCACTTTCAGTCAGAGCTGTACTTTGGAGAAAAGGAGAAGGAGACAATTAAAGTTGGTAAACCAAGATTCATATATTTCCAAAACAAAATTTAAAGCTGAAATGCTGATTTTTTTAAATACACAGAAGAAAAATGATTTTTCAGAGCTGCTGCAGGCAAGTATAAGGCACACTATGTTTGATTCATCCTTGCTGGAACCTTAAAAGGCACTTGAATTATAAGGTGTGTTACCTTCTAAGATTACTCCTTGGTTTCTTTACTCCCCAAAAGGGTTGATATCACTGATTTCTAAACCAAAAGAGAGATGGTTGCCTGGAAGCTATAGTACCAGTGATGCTCTCCACTCTTAAAAGAAAAACAAAATTTCTGAGTTTCTGTGTTTGTTTATTGAAAAAAAGAAAAGTGTAATTTTCATATAACTTTATTAATTTCCTTCTATTTTGTAAAATAGTGCAAGAAGATGAGGTGAAGCAGAAAAAAATGCAACTTTGCACACAAATGTCTAATGCCATACTGAATGCTAATAAAACAAGCAAGAATATATAGTTCCTTGAGAAATCTTCCTTTATGTGTTTTTTTAAAACCCAGTTGTATTTCCAGGATGATCCCTGCTACCCAGGCCAACAAACCTGATAGCAGGTTACTCCATCTTTCCCTTCACTACACCCAGCTTAAGACACATTCAGTTGTTTAAGAGCCATCAGTTTTCTGGAAAAGTGATTAGGAAATTGATTTTGTCCCTTCTAGCATTTCTGCCAAAACCTTTGTGGTTCCCATTTCCCCTGAATGGCACAAGATGAGTGGCTGAATCCCAGGACCTTTCCAAGACAACTCCTGTGCAGAATTGGTGCTTTCCTGGCAGATCTATGACAAAGTGATTTGGTATTACCCTGAGAACACCCTGTGATATTCACACATCTCTCCTCTAATTTTCAAGGACTTTCATGGCACCAGCTACTGTGCAAAGTGATGCCCTGGACCTGCAGCTTGCAGGGACAGTAAACACCTTCTCTGTAGGTGCCTCAAAGGGTATCCAAGGTAAAAACTCCAGCTCTGCTCTGCTTACAGATCTGTAAAGCTGGGGGAAAAAAGGAGGCAGCTTGGCACAAAGCAGGAAAGCATTATGGGTGGATTTATTTCCAGTTCCCAAATGATCCCAAAGGGACAATTTTCCACTGAGTGAGCCAGGCTGGCCCATCACTTATGGCCTCAGCAATGAAGAAGACCTGGCAGACAGTGGCACACAAATGCACTACGCAACAATTTCAAGCATAAATCTTTTGGGAAATTTTCTTTTCCCTTCAATTCATGATGTTTTTTATCAACAGAAAGTTATCTTAACAGACAAGGCAGCAGCACCTGCCTAGAGGAGTTTCCTCACATTACCTTTCTGCTAGTAAGCTGCTCTGAGATATTTATATATCATCCCTATTTTACAGGTGATGAAACTGAAGCACAGGGGAGTTAAGTGACTTGCCTCCAGTCACAAAGCAAATTAGCAGCCAAGTGGGGAAGAGATCACTTCTCAGCCCAGAGCTTTTACAAAGTGCATTTTAGGCTTAGGGAAAGATTTTCAAGGGAGTCTCGATTGCTCAGTGGTGGCACTTCAGTAATAAAAGTTGAGTTAGAGCAGTGTCTGCACTACTCAGGCCCTACTTCATCCCCAACATCATACTCTGTGGAAGGAGCACTCCTATTTTCTTTCAGAGAAGATTTTGGGGAACCAGCTCACCAAAGCTGATTGACTACCACTGTGTGTGACCTTAGCCAAGAGCCAGTAACTAATAGCTGTATCCATCCCATTTACAGGTTTCTATCAAATGTTTTCTAATTTGCAGGGGTCTCCTATTTACTGCAATTGAAGCACTTATCCTTGTTTCAACAGGAAAATATTAAAAAAATACTGCTAATAAAAATATTAGCAGTCCACAAAATATTAGCAGTACACAGGGAAACCTTTCTGGCTGAAATGTGTGCGTGGCACCACGGGTTGGGAGGTTGTTCTTTGTGGGGTGCAAAGGTCAGAAATAGGTTCCACAATTAGCCAGCTGCCTTCACCCAAGGGAAGGGTGCCACTGCTGGCCATGCATGTGTGCCAGCTCTGGGAGAGCACATGGGTCCTGCTATCATTCCTCAGAGCTGGGCCAGGCCCTCTCCCTGGAGACACTAACCCACATCCATGCTCTGCCTTCAGAACTTTTCTTCTGCTGTGAGAAGAGCAAATGGAATTAAGATGTAGATTTATCATATGTCTTCTAAATTTCCATCCTTACTTTGACTCAGCATGAATAACTTGCTTATCAGAGCTAGATACTTGTCCATGAATGCCAGTCAAAAACTAACCTGTCCCTCTACCATCACAAAATCCCAGCAAACATAGTCCCCATCCTTTTTGCCAAAATGCAAACCTGCATCTCACTAGGGGAAGAGAAAGACAGGAATGGGGCATTGTCTTTTCTGGGAACACTGGGAAGACTGGCCATGCAGTAATTCCAGGCTGTGCCCAAGGGACTCCACCCTTCTCTAGAGCTGGGATCTGCTGGTGTAATAATTAAAATTCCCACTAGAGGGTAGACAAAACTTTTCCAGTAAAAGGATCGCTGTGGAAAAGCGTAGAGTATGCTGCAAAGCAGTATCTGATTTGGAAAAGCAAATCTGTGCTTGAGAAGCAGCAAAGAGTAGGAAAAGCAAGAATATGTTTATACCAGCTGCAAGAGCAAGGTGGGAGCATTGTTCCAAATTTCTCTAAAGAAACATAATCTCTGCTTTATGCTTTTAAATCAAATATAGCTAGAGTGGCTATGTTGTTACAAATATGTAAGCTGTAAATCAGATTTACAGAAAATATAGATTTGTGATTTTCAGAAATACAGCTGGTTTTAGCCCTGCAGATGTTGTCTTACAAACACTGATAGCAGGCAATTAAGAATTTCAAATATTTAGAAAGGAAATAAAGGGAATTAGAGTTTATCCACTTTGGGAGTGAATTTACCCCCCTCCTGATGGCCTAGCCAGAAACATCAAATGGTGTATTTCTCTCTCTCTTTTATTATTGACAGTCTACTATTGCAGGTAATGATGGCTTGTGTTTTCTCCTCACACATTTCTCCATTGCTGAAATGCAGACAGGTTTCTCTGAACCTTGCTGCAGGAGGGGAACTATGGCTGCAGGCATCAACACATCTCCCTCTCCTGCTCTCCCTGAAAGAGCAGCTCCTTTCCAGGTGAGATTGGCTCTCTCAGGGAGCTCCCTGCACTGCAGATAAGGGCACTGTGAAAAGGTTTTCTCACCACATAGCTGACCACTCCAAAGCAAGTTTTCACACTGATTCAACAAGCCAGTTCTAGGAAAGCTAAAACAATTCAGAGCTTATTTTCTGAGTTTGTTTATTTATTTAGTTCCAGATCAACAAAGATTTCCTAAGACCCTGAAGCATCACCTCTGTGAGCTAAATGACTTTTTTTGAATGATAAGGAAAGATTTGCTTCAGTCTTCTGAAACATAACTTGTTTGTGCTGGCAGAGGTAAGAACCAAAGAAGAAGAAGAAGGTCCAGCAAAGCAGCAGAGTTCTCAGAGGCATTCCTGCAGCTGGGATTCCTCCCACAGCTAGGATATTTAAAGGCTGAAGTAACTGGACTTCAGAAGACCAGCATGGCAGTGTTTGCTGGCACAAGCACTGCATTTATCTCATCTGGCCCCTAAAAAGGTGTGGGCTTTTGAAAGGAAAACCTCTGTTGCCCTTCTGCTCTGAATGGGTCCCATCCCCTGGTCCCACACAGTCTTGTGGGTGGCAGCAATTCTCTCTCCAGCTATGTTAGCTGCTGAAACTGGGTGCCACTACAGGCAGCAGTCTCATCACTTGTCACATCAAAGGGCTAAACTGGAAATGTGCCCAGAGAAGGGTTACTTTTGTGGCCCTAGTGAGCCAAAGAGAGGAGCTCTTTGGGCAGTCAGACAGGTTTGCACTGCAATAAGGCACCTGAATCCATGGCAAAGATTCTCCCAGCACAGTATTGGGAGCAAAGGAGGAAGTATTAATCCTGAAATACAGCCATGCCAATTGAGGTTAAATGATATATTCTCTATCTGTACTGTAGGGTGTGAATGATGGGTCTGAGGGATGCTGGCAAGGGCTGAGGAGAGGAATCTGCAATCTGAAGCAGGGCTGCATTTGGTATCTACTACTCTGTTTCACATTCCCATAATTCTCTTCACATAAGAGGTTATCAATTCCTCTTTCACCTGTCCTTGCCATGGTAACTATAAGAATCACTTCAAATAATGCACATCTCATGCAAAAATCTCCTGTCTTCGTCATTCTGAAAAAATAAAGAATATTTTATGGAAGAAAGCGTTATTGCTATACAAAAGTTTGTGATATGAGGTGAAAAGTGAAAACAAATCTCCCTTTTAGGGAGTCAAGAAGCTGGATTTGGTAAAGAGCAGATGGATCTCAGCAGATGTGCTCTTTCCCCAAGTAGCTGCCTCAGGGTAGCAGTTGATGTTAAATTTTGTACAAAATTTCCTTTTCTTGTGTGAATTAAAGATATCAAAAGAGAGAGAGAGGTGACCATTATTGTGGGACGCTCTTTTCCATTTTTTTTGGTGAGGATTTTGTAGATATTGAAGGCTCTTCAATTGGCTTACAAAGCTAAAACCACACACCTGGCCTCAGCTGTAGAGAAAGTCTTCTGTTCCTGTCTTCCTGGGGTCCATGAAATGCACCATCTCATCAACACAAGTTTCCACACCATTGCTCCCAAGCAGATATTTGAGGGAGAATATATCTGGTGAAATGCTACATCAAGTAGCATTTATAAAGTGATTCCATAGGATTTTCTACAGTTATAACAGTGACTTAATTATAGAATCCCAAAATTCACAACATCCATATCATCATCAATTCACACACATACACACAGGCCAAGGGAGATCTGTATCTGTGCATGTAAAAGTACCCATCCAAATTCCCCCCTGGGTTCAGGGAAATACAACAAATCCCACAGACATGGATTGCTCCTCTAGGAGAAGGTGTTTAGGGGGGTATCAGCCTAGGTCTTGTCATCAACAAGGAGCAGCTGAGGGAGCTGGGATTGTTTCACCTGGAGGAAGGGAGGCTCAGTTTCTACAATTCCCTTAAAAGAGAGTGTAGTGAGGTGGGGGTCAGCCTCTTCTCCCACGTAACAAGTGATAGGAGGAGAGGAAATGGCCTCAAATTGTGCCAGGAGAGGCTTTGACTGGATGCTAGGAAAAATTCCTTCTCCAAAAGGGTTGTCAAGCACTGGAACAGGCTGCCCAGGGAAGTGGTGGAATCACCATTCCTGGAGGTATTTAAAAGATGTGTATAGATGGTTTAGTGATGGACTTGGCAATGCCTGGTAAACTGTTGGTCTTTATGATCTGAAAGGTCTTTTCCAACCTAAATGATTCTAAAATTGTTCTCCATCTAGGCTGGTACCAAAGTGATCAGCAATTTCTCCCCGTTGTCCTGGAGACTTCAGCTCAGTCCAGCTGCTGCCATGATAGTGCTGAAAGTTATCTGTGTATGTGTACTAAGGGAGTGTATTAGGAAAGAAATTGCTCTGCCCAAGATGAGAGGTTCATTTGACCCCTGAATTAGGATTGACTGTCTCAGTATCTATTTTATCTGGGAAGAAATGAGACCTGTTGCTTTCAGCTAATCAAACAACTTCTGACAGAATGCTACTTCCCTGCAAACTGTTGAACCAACAGAATCAAAAAGTTTCATTTGGATGTCTTTAGTCTATAAAAGAAGTTGATAGAAACCAAGTAGGCAGAATACAGGTTAGCCCCCCCAGGTAACCAAGCAGCCCCAGACAGAGAGCTGACGATGGACAGGTCTGCTGCATCCTCCATCAGGATGGTCCAGCAGAATCCAGCTGCTTTCTTGGCATGGAGCAGGTTTCCATCTGAAATGTTCTGTAAGAGGGCAGAATAGACACAAAACTTGGTATTTTTGAGAAGCAAAATTTGCTCCTTTTCTCAGATTTGCACAAAAGCCAGCACTACTGGGAGCTGTGGCTAGGCTGCTACTCCAGGCACAGATAATACTGATGTGAGTTTCTAGGAGAGAAGTGCAAGGCTCAGCTCTAGGATATTTACCATGATAAAATTTTCCATCCAAGTTCAGATTATGCAGTGAGCTCACCCTTATTATATTCACTAGCAATTTGGGCAATGGAGTAGAAAGTATACCCTTTAAGCATGCCAATGACAAGTGAGGGGACTCCAGGCTTTCTGGTAGACAGCATTGGATTCAAAGCAATTTACAGAACATGGAGAAATGGTCTAGAAAAAAACAGAATGCAATACAATGAGGACAAATGCAGAATTTATGTTTGGAGATTAATCAAAACTCTACAAACTGGACTATCTGCTTAGGCTGCAGTACTGCATAAAGAATCAAATGGCTGCTCAGGACACAAGCTGAACATCAGTCAGATGTCCTCTGCTGTTGTGAAAAGGGCAAACAGCAGAATGGGTGTAGAAATAGGCACAGGATTCTATTTTTCTATATTTCTATAGTTCTATATTTCTACAGAGTGTAGAAATAAGGCACAGGCTTCCAGGTAGGATGATTAACCCTACTGCTTTTGTAATGTGTCTCCTGGGATGGCATGTCTGCTCCAATACAGCACTTAGAGAAGGAGGAGGACCTGCTGGACAGGGAGCAGAACAGAAGTTCAGAAAAATGAAACAAAAAAGTAAAATTTTGTGATATGGAGAGTTGTTCAATCTAGGAGAAGGGCCACTGAAGGAAAAGTGATGGTCATCACACACCTGACCTGTATCTGGAAAACAGAGTGCCCCCAGCTAGAACTAGATCAAGAAGGTGTCAGGCATGAGACAACTTATCCTTTGGGCACAGAGGTACATAGTGGTTTGTTAGAGAGAGAAACTTAAAAAATATTGGAGAAGCACCTGCTGGGACTGCCAAGGATATATCTTGGCAGTCCAGCAGATGGACTGCATGTCTTGAGTTTCCTTCTACCCCATCTCCTGAAATGCCATGGGAAATACCCCTTTAAATCATGACAGAGGATTCAGGAGAGACCATCATCCAGCTGCATGCACCTAGATAGTCCCTCAGAGAGGGGAGATGTCTATGCTCAGGCCTTTGCAGTGACTGTGCCATGAAAGCAAATGGATTAGATGCTGCTGAGGTGCTGAGGTGGGTTAAGCTGATTTAAGAAGTCAGTGGCAATGCACCAGTTTAGACCTCCTTAGAAGATGATGTAAAAAACCTGATAAAAGTCTGGTTAGAGATTCTCTCCTCTGATCCCAGCAAGCCATGTCATGGCATGCCATCAGTCATGGCAATATGAAGCAGGAGAGTTGTATGTTGGCAAAATGCAGAGTAGTGGGTAAAAAGCCTTACCCCAAATAGCCTGAACATGCAGAGCATTGAAATTTTTATATCCTTTAACATACTGTATCATTTCATTTTATCAGCAACTACTAAGCAGTTGTCTTTTAAAAAAATCAAAACCCAAGGTCAAACACAGGGAGCTTTTTCTGTCTTTCCTGGTGTCATCTTCTGTCCCGTGGTGATGTGATTTCTCGCATTTCTCTATTATTGAAAATCTCAATAAATACAAGAGAATGACATTCACATTTAACAAAGTGCTGGTGTTTTAGCTGAAACTCGTGCCCTGGTGGAGACAAATATGGTACATAGGCTAACAGCAGAGCCCCCCAGCTCACCCAGGTGTGGTGAGTAAGCCCAGTGCTCTGGTAATTCAAGTCCTGCAAAGATCTGAGAGCGATCCTGAAGCACTTGGTGAAAGGTGGCATAGAAAGGCAAAGCAAGAGAAAGTCTGTGCAGAGAATAGCACCTCCCTTTCATATATTTGATTTAGATGAGAACAAAATAGCCAGAGAAAAAAAAATAGGTTGAAAAAAAAAAAGTATGAATTCACAGGTTCAGTTTGAATGAATTATCTCTTTGAAGTCTATTTTAGCAATCTGCACCTCCACCCAGTCTGAATTGTTGGAGATCCAGTTAATGGCCTGGGGATTATAATAAGCATCATGTAAAGAGCACAAGACTCTTCCAGGGAAACTGCAGGTCTCTCAGGGTGAGGCTGGCAGAGCTGCCTCTGCAAGGAAGAACCAGAGGGAGCTGCCTTCCTGCTGACAGAGCAGCTTCTCTGTCATGAGGGATAGAGTGGGAAGTGCTTGGGATGAGGAGCCTGGACACCTTCCCTGTTGTACAGCTCTCTGCCTGATAAAAAGGCAATTTGCTCCACCTTTGGCTCTGTGGCTAAGCGATGATTTGCAGGGAATTTCCTTGTGGATTTCTGCTTCTGTCTGTTTTGTCAAGGAATGTCCTCATTTTAATTTGAGCAAAAATTACTTCTGCTTTCTGCATTATAATATTAAAATTCTGCCTGATAATTTCAGGCACCTGTTTATTTACCTTACCAGAAAGAAGTACTAAACAACTGCAACAACTAATTCAGCCCCACATAATTTCAGTAACTGTATGAAGAAAAGAATTAGAAGATCTTTTTAATTTTTCATTTGATCTTCATTAGATGATCAAATTATACTTTTGAAATATGAAGTGTGTCCTGAATGATTGAGCTCCCTTCCCTATCCTGTTTGTGCTCCTCTTGGCAGCAGCCCCACTGGAAAAGGCTCATTTCCAAAGCACAAGGGTAATTTCCAGCAGTGGCAACTGGAAGGGTTGGGGCTGCAGGTAGGAGCAGACATGGGTGGTGCTGGTAGCAGGACCACTCAGGGTCCTTCTGCCAAGAGCCAGGCAGGGCTTGTGAGGGATACTGGCCAGTATCTGCCTAAAAAGAAGGCTCATCTTTGGCTGTGTACAGGAAGTTCATGTGTTGAGGGCTGTCATGCTACAAGTCACTTTTGGAAGACAAAGCCTTATTAGAGTGACCAAAGGCAAAGGAGAGACTTTCCTTCACGTGCCACAGCATCCTGCAAACAAATTATAAGAGCAACAGTACCACAAGAGAATATCTCTTCAGTGACTGAAAACTTGGAAGCCACATCAGCAGCATCCTTTGCTGAATCCTCCACTGACACATTACTGAGCACCAAGGAGCCTGCTTCGTCTTGGAACTGAAAAAAACCCCAACGGAATAATGAGGCAGCAAATTGGTCCTCTCTGTTTCCAGTCCCACTGAACTGGGTCATTTTCAGGAAACAGCCTATTACCTGAAACAATTATGGCTGTTGTAACATCCTCAATGAGTTTAGTTTGGTTTTTAGTGTCTGCTGGGAAAACTTTAACTGGTGCAGCTGCTGTGTTTAGGGCCACTTCACAGCTGGGTGCTCCTGTGGGGCTTTTTATTCACCGGTTTATGCTCTTGGCAGTGCTGCACCAGAGTACCTGAGCACATGCTGGCTTTGAGCAGATAAATTGTCCCATTGTCTTTCCTCTCCCTATTTCCCATGGGGCAGCACACCTTCTGAAAGTTTAGCCAACATGTAGGGGCTGCAGTAGATTTTATCTTCTATGACCTGTAGTCGATGAGCACCAATTCACTTTGAGGACTAATATTAGGCATAAAAGAGTGTCTCAGATCCATATGGGCTATTTTTGGAACTCTATCGAGCTACTTCTGCTCAGCCAATGTGGCAGCAGCACTGCTTATATTCCAGAATATATATGTAATTTTCCTAAGGTAAAATATCCCTTTCCAAAAGTTTTCATTAACAGTCTCTATTTCCTACATAATTAGATGACAGCATTTAACTGTGATTAATTTAGAGTTACAGTGCATTTAGGGATTAAAAAATGCTGCCCCTACCATTCTGTCTCAGGAAAGAAATAGGAAGGGAGAGCTGGAGTTGATTTCCCCATGTGATTGAGACACAGGATATCATTCTCGACAGAACAGAGCATCTCCCAGTGGGTGGTCTGATAACAATGGTAATTAGGTATTCAATCACACAAAGAGTAAGATCAGCCAAACAAATGTATGTCTGCTAAGGGAAATAACCCATGCAAAGATTATGTGTTTGCTGAACCAAAAGTAAAACGTATAATGAAAGCTCTTAAGACTCTGGAGCCTAACCCTTGCCCCAAAAAAAAAGCCTGTTCTCCTGCATAATTCTTAATCAGAGCCATTTCTACTGCACCACACTGGGTGCTCTCATGCCTGAAGGTCTGATTCTGAAAGGAGTCTTTCACTCATGCCTGTGGATTTTAGGTCAGGTTTTGTGAAATGAGGATGGCCCCTGTGCTGGTTTGTGGACCCTCATGCCTGCAAAGCCTGATTACAGTTAAGTTCAGCAGTGATGGTGAGACACAACAAAAAGCCCTGGTATGGCCTCTTCCACCCCAATGCCCACAAAAGCCAACAGCCAGCCCATCTGGAGGAGAGAGACATTGTCTGGAACCAGCCACAAAGCAAAATAAAAATACTGGGCTTTGTTCTCCACTTCTGTATTTCAGACTGGAAGTTTTTGAAGGAGGTGATGTGGCCCAGGAGGGCAAACCCATCAGTCATCCTGTTCACCCTGCCATCACAGAAGGAAGAATACAGATCCTATTTGTGATATGCCCTCTCTGATAACTGGCTTTGGCTATTGTACAAAGTTTCAAGAGGAAACATTTAATTAATAATCCTGCCACCAACTCATTCCAGTTTCTTTTCTATACAGTGACTAAGAGCAGCATTAATACATTCACATGAGCTCCACAGAATTTTATGATGTCAGGGGAAATACTAGCCCCTCTGACTAATTAATTCAGCCTACCTGGAAGGCTGTTGAAACACAAAGTGGGTGCTGTCCCTTTGGAAGCATTGCTGGAGACCAGCTTCAGCTGGTGACTGATTGCTGGGCACAGTGAGTGAAACACAACTTGCAGCAGGAACCCATGCACAGCTTCAGTGCCATCCTCAGCCAATCTACCTGTGCTGTTGTCCCCTTGCCCCCAGCCAGTCCCCACCACTGCTCACCAGAAGCCCTGGAGCCCACACACCCACAGAAAGAGCCATCACCTGTCACAACAGGGCCATACACAAGATTAAGAAAACTGGTTTGGCCTCAGTCAGCTCACTTATCCAACACATCCCATGACTGCACAAGCACTGGGGTTGTTGAAAACATGTGGTTTAGGATGGCAGGAGGAAGGTGGTGCTGCCAGCTCTTTTGACTGCAGTGTGCAATTAGAGTCACTTAAGCTGACTGTGGAACTACAGGGTATTTTGACTTCCCTCCAATGCTCATAGAAGGGAAAAGGGTGAGGACAGCCTTAAAGTGCAAAAAGCCCCTTGTTTTTGTGAAGGATCACAATGGACTACCGGGGGGCAGACTTAAGGGGTTCATGGACATGAAGTGGAGAAATGGCTGGTAAAGAGAAAAGGTCCACAAACTGAGGAGTTGAAAGTCACACTGTAGAATCATCCCTTATCCATATAGATCCCACAGGAGGCCAGATAAGCCATTTAAACATGTGGTCCTTGTTAGTATTCTCAATTTCCCTAGTGCCTGACATGACTCCTGGGGCCAGTTGCATGGCTGAGATAGAAGCCAATGTTCCCAAAGGTCTCTGTGCAATGAGAAGCTGCTGTAACCCTGGTGAAAGATACAGGGAGGATGCAGGGGTGCAGTAGCCACAAGGTCTCTCCAGCTCATGATGGGGCAAGATTTGGGCAAGCTGAGGAGCATATCTCCATCTCCATGCAGAGCACCTCTGTATGAGTTGGCTTTCTATTAGTCACCATCTCCCAAGATTGGTCTGAAAACTTGTGTTTTATTTCCTTCTCTTCTCCTGTCCAGAGTTAGAAATGCAGAGGTGCCCCCAGGGTCTGCTTGAGACCCCAGTGCACCAAATCCCTGTCAGGTCTGGGTCACAGCACCAGGAAAGCCCATTTCTGCTTCACCTCAGGCACTGCCAGTGCCAAGGAAGAATAAAAACCAGCCACTGCTGCACAGGTTCCCCATTGCTCAGGGGTATAATGGATTAAGTAGTGAATGCATTAAATGATCCCTAACTATAATTAGCTCCCTCTGTGCTTGTAACGCTACAGCCTCATACAAATGGTTTCTAATGACACATGCAGTGCCTAGGAACAGGGTAATAGCTATTTAAACAGTTGCTGATCCTTGAGCTGCTACATGACAGTGTATTTTACACTTATTGAGAAACTTAGGACATTTTTTAAAAGTGCTCTGGGCATTGACCTAGAGAAAAGCTTGGTTAGATGAGAGCAGAGAGGGTGCCCTTTCCCTAATGGTAACAGATAGATAATGACCTGGTTGTCAGACAGTACTGTTGCCCCAGTCCTGATTGTCCCCATTACCACCCTTCCCTGCAGTATGATTAACAAAACAGATAGCCAGCTCCCAAATCCTGCCCAGTACAGGAGAGCCAAGAAAAATGCTCTTTATTTGGTGCTCTCTAATGCACCAAAAAAATTACTCTTCTGAAAAATGCTCCTGTATGTACATGCATACATAATGTTCAGGCAGGAAAGCTTGCTCATTTTGTACAGCATCATAAACTCATCAGTGAGAAAAGACCCATCAAATGTACCAAGACAGAAAGGCTGCTGGCCACACTGGGCAGCTGGAGCTTCTGTGCATGGACCAGGTTGCCAGCTCAAGGGTGAAGAGTGCAGTTTCAAAATTCAAGATGCAATGACTGTTTTTAAATAATAATAATCTCTTTTGATCTTGTTCCTCGAGCTAAGGATAATAATGAGATTTTTATTCAAGAAAAGTCTTTTGGCTCGAGAAGCACAGAAAATTGCAGATCTTGTGAATTATGAAGCCCAAAAGCAAAAGCTCAAAATAAAACAAGTTTGCAATTTCAGCTACTCCAGTAATAACCAGCCAACACACTGTAGATATTTTACTCACCAAAAATAAGCAGAAAGAATGCCACAGTTTCTGAAAAGCACATCACGCCCAAAGAAATTCATTTATTTCATCAGATGAAATTTTCACTCTGTTAGAAGTTTGATTTTAATGAAGACAGTGTGTCATAACACTTTTCACCTGACCTTGAAGTGACAACATTCCTTATGCACTTTTTGGTGATCAGGTTTCACTTGACGGGAAATGGAGAATAAATTTAATTTCATCTTTTCTAAGCACATGCACTCACACATACATGCTAATTTAAATGTGATTTGCTGCTATTTGAATACTACAGGTCTGCATCAGCACACAGAGCTGCTGCCAGCAAAGCTTGATCTGCCCACTGAAGGCAAGGCAGTGTGAGTGACAGAGGGCAAAAGAGGAGTCCTCCAGCCACCCAGTTCTAAGAGCTGACACTTGAGCCAGTAACTGAGGTTTTCTACCACTTTCCTAAATTCACAGCCACATGGAGCCTCAGTCAGGCAGGGAGTGAATGTATATGGCTGCAAAGCCATACTAAAACCTGCTTCACTGCAAGGAAGACATAAATACATTTCATTTGAGCTCTTTACTCAAAGCAATATCAGAGGGAGAAGTAGAATTGCAGGTTTTCAGGTAAGCAGTATTTCTCCATTTTCAATTTGGAGGGTTCAAGATTGTGGTGAAGAACCGATCAGCAGTGCAAGAAAGCCAAACTGGGGATAAATCAAATATTCTAGTAAAAAAGTCTAACATGATATGAAATATACTGGAGAGGCATAAATGTGGGTGACAGTGGTATCACTGAGCAGCAGAAAAGAGAGAAAACATGCACACCCCTAGCTTTTGTGGTTGTAAATCTGGATTGGTTTAAAACAAGCTTGACAGCCTTTCCCTAGTGCATCTTTTACTGCAAAGCTTCTATACCAGATCTAATACTCATGTTAAAAAGTATTAGTTTTAACTAAATCGTGGGGAAACTGCTCAGATTTCATTCTGAAGTGCTTCTGAGTAACAAAGAGATTAATAATCTCTTAATTTGATGAAGAGATAATCATCTTGCTGACTTGTTATGATCAAACAATGCCCATTGTGTCCCAGCTTTGATGAGTGGGTTTGTCAGAGCAAATTGGTCGTGTTCTATCAGTTATAGGGATAAGGAAGAGTCATTCAGGTAACATGTTAAATGCTGTGAACTGAATTACATTTTCCAAGACTGAGTAAGGTACAATCCTGTCTTTTTTCCAGGTTTAGTGGTTTTTTTTGGGTTTTTCTTTTTTGGTTTGGTTTGGTTTTTTCTAATGTGTTGATTTCACCCTGGATGTTTAATGTAGCATTGGTTAAGTTTAAAGATGCTGTTTCTGAGACAAGAGAGAGGATCTAGGCTTGATAGTACCCTGTCTAGCACTTTATGAACTTTCTTTAGAATATTTTCTCACATGGAATTGGTTCTAATCTAGAAGAGTGGTACTCGCCTGAAGTGCTGAAGACGCACAGTGGCACAGCTCTTGCTCATTTGAGATATCCAAGGCTGAACTAGTCACCTTGGGCTACCTTTTGCATCAGTGGAAAGAAATAGATACGCCAAAAGAGTAAATAATTTATCTGAGAAACCTCAGTTGTGGGTAGATACATTATGTCTTGGAGGAACTTACTTCTCTCCTTTGATGATAAAGTGGGGCTTAGGAGGACTGGCTCCAATTTAAGCATTTAACTTTCTGATACCTGAAGTTAGATGATTTTCATGCTTGGTTACCATTTTTTCAGGTTAAAACACTACCAAGAAATGTTATGTCCTTAACTCCCTGTGGAGAGATCCAAATCGGCTATGTCAGACAAGAAATCATTTCAGAGACAAGTCTACCTAGTTCCCATTGGCATAGAATGGGAAGCAAGCCTTCCCTCTGTGCTTTCCATTTTCCCTCTGCCTTTAAAAGTGAACAATCTTTAATAAATTAAATCAATTTTATGCCACTGTGGAGCTTGATTTAAAAAAACCAAACCAAAACACAATAACACCTCTCCCCCTAAAAACAACCCTCCAAAACACCAAATCAAAACGTTTATACTAGTTTTATACTCTGAGGACTCCAAGAGAATAAAATCACGTTCAGGGAACAATCTGTCAGGTTATAGGAGCATCAGGTCCTGAGATCTGTAACTAAACCTAACATTGTTTGGCTTTCATGAAAGCAGAATGACATCTCTGTTCCATGAGCACAAAACACTGATTAGCTCAGAGTGGTGAAGATAATATATGGATATGGTTCTACTTTCTGAAAGGTTAAGACTAGTTCACTTGCAAAATCTAAGCCCAAACTCCCTCTAGCTCTCTAAATGTCTGTTGCCTACTCCTGAAAATTTGCAGATAAGCAGCAATTGTCTTCTTCAATGAAGGAGGCTAAACAAATAAAGAGTAAAATTAATAATTATCAAAATTAAATGTAAAAGGAAAAGGTGAAATTAAACATTTCAATGGTGTTATCTAGGTCAGACTGGGTACATTAGCAAATCCTCATTTCCACTCTCTACTGTGCCTTCTCAAATTTTCATTTTCTCCAGCAACAAAAGGTTTAACTGACAACATTTGTTCCAACAAACCAATTAAAACTAAATGTCTGATTTTTGTCTTAAGGAGACTTCTGCAAGCATGGCATATGAATGTACCAGCACTTGTACTACTCAGCCCAGCCCTGCAGACCTATTGACAAGTTGCAAGGATGAAAATTTCTACCAGGTGAAATTGTATGTCTCTGTGCTTTACAGCCTCATCTTCCTGGTGTGCTTCCCAGGAAACATCGCGACAATTTTTGTTTACTGTTTTAAGATGAGGCCCTGGAAAAGTAGCACCATCATTATGTTAAACCTGGCTATCACTGACCTATTGTATGTAGTCACACTTCCTTTCTTTATACACTACAATGCTAATGGAAATGACTGGATTTTTGGAGACTTCATGTGCAAGTTTATTCAGTTTTGTTTCTACTTCAACATGTACAGTGGTATTATCTTCCTTAGCTGCTTCAGCATCTTCCGCTTTTTGGTAGTTGTGCACCCAACGAAATCCCTTTTTCTTCGGAAGCGGAGATGGGCAGTGGTGACTTGCGCAGTCATTTGGATGATTTCCCTGGTGGCCCTCAGCCCCTTGGCCATCCTGATTTCCCCAAGTGACAGGCAGAACAAGACCATCTGCCCAGATCTGGTTACTGCTGAGGACCTTGTCACAAGTCGCTGGTACAACTGGGGACTGACTGTGTTTGCCTTCCTCTTGCCCTTGCTGACGGTGACTCTGTGCTACGTGCTCATCATTGGCATCTTGGCCACTGGGCTGCACACACAGGCTAGCTACAAGCAAAAGGCTCGCAGGCTCACTGTTCTCCTCTTGCTGGTCTTCTATGTGTGCTTCCTCCCCTTCCATGTCTTTAAGGGGATTCATCTGGAGCTCCGAGTACAGCCAGTTAGCTGCCACTTGAAGAAAACTATCCTTTTAATGTTTATTATAACTAAACCTTTAGCAGCATTAAATACTTTTGGAAATTTGCTGCTCTATGTAGTGTCAGGAGATAATTTCCAGCAGGCAATACTCTCACTCTTCAAGTTTTGGACAAACAAGCGTTTGAAGTAGAAGAGATTGATGCAATTTAACATTTATGGAGGAAGGATTGAAACCTGCCCTCAACCAGCCGGGCACAACCTCCCTGCCATTAGAGTACTCAGGTTAACCCAGTTAGTGCCAAAGGAGAGTCAATCTGTTCTGTGTTACCAACTGATCATCAAAGGAGAAAATCTATTATTAAAAATAAAAATTTTAAAATAAAATACTAATAAATAAAGTGTGAAACTTCTCAGAAATGTTTCTGCGGTTGCTTCCTGAATCCATGGTAGCTCTTTTGGAGAAGGGGCAGTTCTGGAAAAAAATACTAGTCTATTAGTGGCAGATATAAATTCAGGATGGGAGTAATCCTAAATTAATTTTATTAACTTAAAATATAAGTGTAGTCTGAGCTAGAGACCTGTCTGACTTTCTTCCTAAGCCATGGAGAGGGGTAAAACCCTCTGGAGATCAAAACCTGTCTTAGGCCTGGAAGTGGTTCATCTCACCTCCCTGGAGACATTGACAGGGTAGGCGTATGCATATAGCTAATCACCTTGTCCTCATTTTATAATTTTCCATTATAATGGAAAGAAATAAGCCATTTTAGAGTATGATCCACTGAATTATTCTTGATGTTTGCGTTTGGACAAGGTGAATCGTGACCTAGAAGTGCCTGTTTCTCTCCACTGACCGCAAAAGGTAAGTAGATCAGACACAGACCCAAATGTTGGTGCCTGCTTTTAAAGAGCTGAGGCACAGCTCTGGTACTGACTGGGATGGATCACTCTCCAGAGGTTGCTAAAAGTGCAGCTTACACAGTAAGGCTCCATTCAGTGCCTTTAGTGACTGCCTGAAGAGTGATGGCGGGGCAATACAAGATCATTCTCACAAGGATTTTCCACACTACTGATATAGAGTCTGTGGAATCATAGAGCAGTTTTTCTTGGACGGGACCTTTAAAGGCCACAGAGTCAGTCCCCCTGCAATGAGCAGGGACATCTTCAACTACACCGGGCTGCTCAGAGCCATGTCAAGCCTGATCTTGAAAGTTTTCAGGGGTGGGACATCCACTACCTCTCTGGGTAACCTGTGACAGTGTTATACCATCCTCATTGTAAAAAATTTCTTCCTTATATCTAATCTAGGCCCTATTACAGTTTTAAACCATTACTACTTTTCCTATTGGTAAAGTCCATACTGAAATGGACTATTTTCCTATAAGCCCCCGTTTAAGCATTGAAAGGCTGCAATCAGGTCGTCTTGAACTTTCTCTACTTCAGGCTGAGCAACCCCAACTTTCTCAGCCTTTCCTCATACAAGAGGTGTTCCAGCCCTCTGATTATCTTCATGGCCTGCCTCTGGACTCTATCCAGTTTTGGGCTCCAGACCTGGATACAGCACTCCAGGTCTCATGAGAGTGGAGCAGAGGGGCAGAATCTCCTGGTGGCCACACTTCTTTTGAGGCAGCCCAGGATATGGCTGGCTGTAAGCATGCACTGCTGGTTTGTTTTTCATTCACCACTACCACCAAATCCTTTTACACAGTTCATAGGAAATCAAAATATTTTTTGCCCATTACATTATTCAGTGAAGCTCTTCTTGGTCACACCAATAAGGAACAGCTTTAAGTAATAGCATATGTTACAGGCAATATAGGCTGTCTCGGGGGGGAAAATAAACTTGTAGCAAAGTGTGAGTCCAATACTTGAAGATCTATCAGTGAGGTCCCAGTACCAGCTGATGTATCCTGGCCAACAGCAATACAAAAATATTAGCAACATAATATTCAGAGCCCAAAAGTATGATCACAGAGTGAATCCTACAACACATTTTTATAACAGCCTTATTTCATGTTTCATTACTTTTGCTCTCTACCCCAAAATATCCATTAATCAATGGGAATATGTGCTGCCTCAAGCTTCTCATGCTACCCTTCTCCTTATTCAACCCCTCTTTGCATGGGCTGCTCTCCAAGTGACACCAGACCAAGACCACTAGGGCACCACGCCCCTTAAGCTCATGTCTGAGTGACTGGCAAACAGCCTGTGACTCCCTTGTGGCATAAGGAGCCCATTTCCAGCCATCCCACAGCCAGTTTGGGAAGAACAAGAGCAAACAGAAAGCAGCAGGCTTGCTGAGGGAGGGAGAGGAGCTAAGAAACCATCCCTGACATAGGAAGGAGCAAGATGGGGAAAGGAACAAGAGCATTTCTCTGGGCTAGGGCAGAGGATGACCTGTGAAGAAAATATTCTGTCAGAAATCAGAGGAGGAAGCCATTTTGCTCCCAAAATAGGTCATTGTATTTTAATCCACCCTTAGCTACTTATCAAGGTGACTTCAAAAACTTCTGCACAGCACAGCATGATTTCCCCTGAGACCACTGTCCAGCCTCAAATTGTGGATGAGGTCTTAGGGTGAAGAAGGGAGCTAGCCATTAGAGATGTTGCATGATGCAACCATCCAAAAGATGTAAAGAAAAAGCCTCTCACAACATATGCTGCATTGATTTTAACACTCTAGGAGGGGCACTACACTTGCAGTTCACTTGCTCCTGAGACACCAGAC
Source organism: Agelaius phoeniceus (assembly GCF_051311805.1). Taxonomy (NCBI): domain Eukaryota; kingdom Metazoa; phylum Chordata; class Aves; order Passeriformes; family Icteridae; genus Agelaius; species Agelaius phoeniceus. The sequence continues at coordinate 41,377,290 of NC_135266.1, forward strand.
ACGGCAGATACACCAATGATGAAGGCAATGATGAACATGGCATTTTAGCTGTTTTTTCATTTTATGTTATTCTAGCAAAAAACCACCAAGTTTGGGGTTTTTTTTTTAAGTAAAATCAGGCTTATACATTATCTTTTCAGCCTGTAGTGCGTATCAACACCTAAGTTTTATTCACTCAAGTCCTACCTTAATATCTGCAATATGGAGTCTGGTTCTTTTGGTCTTTGGGATAGAAAAGGAACTGCTTCTGGTTTTGCAACAATATGTTGGTAGGTTTTGCTTTTAGCTTTAAATGAAGCTCTGTATTAGCCCCTCTTCAGCTCTACTTGATGTTTTCTGGATCAATTACTCAGCACACTTATTTGTTCATACATCCAGGCTATGTACTCTTTTTATCAATGGAAGATGCCTAGAATATTTTCCAGGGATGGGGCATCCACAACTTTGTGAATATTTTTACACAAACAAGGGAGAAACCATTTCAAAGAGAAGACCAGGTGCTGCCTTCAGCATGACAGTGGCAGATTGCTGCCATATCTTGATACTCAGATTTTTGGCATACCCTGATAGCAACATGGGGCTCCAGGACCTTGCAACAGTGCCTCTGAAGAAGAGAACAAGGCTGGTTTTGTAAGGTGCACAAACTTCATTTGATCCCTACTTCTGAGGAGACAGAAATGTCCATTTAAGAATTCTTAAAGAGCCCAACAGATAGTCCAAGCCTACCTAATGAAATGCCCTGTACTTTCCAATGACTTGTGTGTGTGTGGGAGGGCAGAAGGGACAATGAAACGGGGAGGGGAGGAAAACTCGCATCAACTCTGATGATACTCTCATCTTCTCTGAATTAATATGATACACACACATTTTCCTTTTGCTTCTTTAACATAGTTTTCATATTTCTCTGGCAGCTTGTGTTCTGGGATACCTCTGCAGATCCCACAAAGGCAGGATATATGGGTCCAGCTGCCCAGCACAGCTGTGGGGAGGGAAGGCCCTGCACACAAAGACTTTGTAAACCAACCCACAAAACCAAGTCAGATGGTTGCACTTGGTTTAGAAGTGTAACCACACAAGGAAGGACATACAAAATTCTCTTTGGTCCTGCATCAGAGGTGGAGGACAAGAAGCTTATGCCAATTTATCAGCTGTGTTCATTCCCAAGGAGTAAACCTGAACCTCAATTAAACATACCATTATATAAGCACTGTACTGAAAAACTATGACTGCCAGTAACCTTTCTTGTTCTACATGTACAAATTGGATGTAAATGAGCACCTAGAATTTCCCCACAGATCCATCAGCGGATTTCCACTTTATAAAACTACCTACCCAAACATCAACCTCTGTGGCTGCTCAGGGGTTTGCATATGCAAACCCTGAGGGACAGAGGCAGGGATGACTTAACTAAAGAAAGCACATGCACTAGGTTGAGAACATTAGCCACAGGCATTAGCACAAATTGGCCACAGGCATTGCACAGGCATTCAGGCATTAACCACAAATTATGTTGACATTTTGAAACTCTTGTCTAAAGCCTTCCCAAATTCCTATGATACATTGGGCCAGGCTGACAGGGATGATGACAACACCAAAATACAATATTAGAAGAGTTTGTGTTGAAAGGGACCTTTAGAGGCCACTTAGTCTAACCTGCCATGAGTAGGGACACCTCCCAGGTCGACACCCTTCTTATGCTGGGAGCCCCAGAGGTGGAACCAACACTCCAGGTGGGGTCTCATGGGGGTGGAGTAGAGGGGGAGAATCACCTCCTCATCCTGCTAGCCACAGTTTTTGGTGCAGCCCACGATATATTTGGGTTGCTGGACTGCCAGCTCACATTGTCAGGTCATGTCTAGCCTCTCAGTAACCAGCACCCTGAATCTTTCTCAGCAGGGCTGCTCTCAATATCTTAATACCCCAGCCTGTGTTGGTACTGGAGGCTGCCTAAACCCAGCTGTAGCATCTTGCATTGGCCCTGTTGAAACTCTTGAGCTTCCCATGGGCCCACTTCTTGAGACCAAAAAAAATAATTGTTTTGTATAGTAGCAGAAAATGATCATGTGAGGGATTTCTGAATTTTACATAATTCCACCAAGGAGGTATAGTGGACAATCACACCAATTTGCAGCATTTATTCTCATTGCTGCCTATCACCACCACAATAGAAAATTTTGCTCCTACTTATCTTCAGAAGTGACTTGAGCAGGCCTTAAGAAAGCAGTCTGTTTTGCTCACTCTTCTGATCAGCTGGGCAGTTTCTCACCAGAGATACAAAAACATGGGAGAAACTGGCCAAATGGCTGCACTTGTACCATCATGATTCTCCTCCATTACCCACAGAGGGGCTGAACTGAGTGCATCAGCAGTCATGATCTGGCTCATCCCCAAGGCAGCAGGGCTGACAGCTAATGTAAACACAGAGGAACAAAATTTCTGCAAGAATCACCAGTGCAAACCAACACTTCCTGTCCTGACCAAATGCAGGTATCTGATTTTCAGAATGACCCTGGCCCCAGAGAGGGGTGGGGGTCCAGACATGTTCCCATGAGTTGCTTTTCATGTCACCTTGATCCAGATCTAAAGACAACATTCCTCCTTCCCTGCCCAGCTACAGCTGCATGTTGGAGATCAGGGTCTGGACTTGAGGCACAGAGATGCTGGTGTTTTGGGAAGGTTGTAGAAAACGTCTGGGAATGTTTTGGGAGCATTGAGGAAGGTGGACATGTAGAGCTAGGAAGGGTGGCATGAAGAGACATGCCAGAAATCACTTCTCCTTGGTGGTTCCTGGTAATGTCCCCTTGGGGAAAGATGTAGAGGTTTGGGAGCTTCCTCTTACCTGCCCTTCCTTTTAGGTGTGATGGAGAAACAAGCCCATAGCAGGGAAATGTTTTCTTTCTCACTCCTACCTCAAAAAGAAGCCCAACAACAGCAAAATATTTTCCTTATATGAATTGAAATGTGCGTGTGGAAAACCAGGGCTGATTTCTGGCATTGGGGGTCTTCTCTGGAAGAGGCTGATATTGCTGTGCAGCTGAGCTGTGGCTGGGGACATCCTGATGCTGTGGTTTGAGCACAAGAGAGAGGGACAGTTTGGCTGTGAGCCCAGGATAAAAACCAGAATGGTGCCGCTGATTCACCAATAAATCAGTGCCAGACAAGCACAAAGACTTGTTCTGATCCTGTAGCTGAATGACCCTCCCATGTAACCACAGAGAGTCACTGCATCTCCCCCTAATTATTTCTCCTGCCACATTTTATCCTCTTAGAGTTACAAGCTCTTTGGGGCAGATGTCTTAGCGAGTATTTGCACAGCAGGACCTGAATCCCGAATGGGCCCTCCTGGCATTATGAAAATTCAATCAAGGGCTTGAGCCATAAAAATGTAAACGATGCAGCTACTTATCATTTGTGCGTTTAGAGACACATAAACACACATATGCAGATACAAATGCAGGGGGAAGCAGTGCCTGATGCAAAAATACAACTCTTTTAAAGCAACAGCACTATGTTGTGCCTGAGACTCTTCCTCTGGATATGAATATGCATTTTACTTGTCCCTTTTCTCTCTTGTAGAATAAAAGTAGTGTGGCACTGAGAACAGAAGTCAGCCGAACAGAAATCCCTTTTCAGGACAAAAAGCAACTGCTACAAAAGTAATTGCAGCAATGCACAAAGTCCTCTCAAGCAGTTTAAAAGTGTTTTGTGATTTTCAGGTATAATTTTCTGCTGTATACAATTTAGTAAGATTTCACTGCTAATTTGAAGACCATTTTTTAAGTATGCTTTTTATTTATACTTAATATCAATAGTACCTAAAGCTATATATCTTTTCTTTTTTCCCATAGAAAATAGATGTATTTTACTGTGTGATAAATTATAATGTTGTGTAGTAAAATGGATTTGGATATGTGTTCAAGGCAGGCTATTCAAGTCTGGGGTATTTGCTTGTGTAAATTTTGATGTAAATTTTGCTCTTTATATATTTGTATTTCAAGATTATTGAAATTGATTATCATTATTTCTCCACTGCAAAATTGAGTGTGTCTTACCATCCCAGCAGTTTAGGCTTATTCACATATGCAGAACACAAAGAATATTCTCATCTGACCTGCTTAAATATACAATTTACATTACATTGAGCTTCACTGCTCTCTTAAGGTGCCTATTTTTGACCTATGTTATAAAGGATCTGGTTTTTTCTCCTCTGGGAGAAAAAATTGTCTTTTATCCCTTTTGTTTTGTTTTAAATTTTCTTCTTTCTTTTTTTTTTTTTTTTCCCAGTAGTCATTCTGGTTAAAATGTCCTCAACCAGCTCCAGATAACATGAAGGCCCAGCTCTGAGACAGCTCTCTAGAGGGTTTTTATAGTCAGTTGGCAGAATTGAAAGCTTGGAGGGACCAATTATCCCCCACCAGGTGGGTCAGATGAACTGTGCCTTAGAAGTGCCTGCACAGGGAGTCAATGGTGTCCCTGCTTCTGATTTCTATGCTGAGGCTTTGGCACAATGATAATGGTCCACTGTGTCTCATCTGCAGGCTGATTGTTATTTCTTATGAAAAGTTTGGCAAAAGAAAAGGTGTAGGTTTTGATATTGTTACAATTTTTAGAAGTATTTGTGCAGGGCACTACACTGAATTTTCAAAATGCTCTCTGGATCATCATATTCAGGTAACCTAGTTTAAGAAGTCTGGATTATATTCAAGTGTCTGCCTAAGTGAGAGGCTACAGTTACATAGAAAATAATAAAGGACATACTATATTTGCCCTCAATATGTATTCTATATATTGAGAGAATATATAATTGAACACATAGAACGATGAAGAGATAAAAATAAATGTAAAAACTTTCAAAGACAAGACTTGGCTCAAATATGTGGTGCGTGAGAGCTGGGCTACTTTGCCCCCATCCCCAGCCCTCAGGGAGCATCCCATTAACTCCTTGCACACATCCACAGGGAATTCTCACCATTTAAAGGGTTGATTTTCTTGAGCAAGCCAGGTGCTGATAGGAATCTGCTGCATGGGGAAGCAAGGTCAGGCCAAGGCAGGGAACTGTGCTAGGATTTGGCTTTGGACACCAAGGAAGACAAGAACAGAACTGGGAAGGATGACTGGAGCTCTTTCTACAGCTAAAGAAAAAGAGCCTGCTGAGTTATAAGAGGAAAAAAGCTGGAGAAAAAAATTAAAAAGACCTTACAGGATTCAAAAACTGTATGAAAATTTATTTAAAAATTAATAAACAGACAGAGGGACATCACAAAGAAAGAAAAGACTCCTGTGTGTCAATACAGGTGCAGATACATACACACACACACACACACACACACACACACACACACACACAGAGTGAAGCTGTTCACAGGGTATTTATGCCCAAGTCCTGTTTGTGCACATTTGAAGTGTCCCTGCTCTGTATCTGTCCAAACTTTTTGAATTGGCTGGAGAAGTTTTCTGAATGGCCCTTAGACTAGCTTGTCCCAAAAGGATTTCTCATTAGACACCTTTAAATTGCCATAGCTCTGAGATGGGACACACTGTGACTCACACACTAAATGGGTAATTTAAAAAAATATTAAGGAAATTCAGAAATACAATTTATGATAGATTCCTCCCTGTAATGTAACCAAACTATTAAATTTCTTCATGAAAGTTCTGAAGCACATAATTTTCAGCACTGAAATTGAGGGGCTGCCAAGTGCCTGAGAAATATGGGTGTCAGGGAGATTAAAGTGAATGGCAGCCTGCAGGATGACAGCTGCTGGAGAGATATCTTCACCACCTGTGGAACCTGCTCCTGCTCTGACAAGCATTAATGCTCATTCCTAATACTTTGTAATCTCCAAGCTACATGTATAGTTAAAAACTGACACAACTGAAAATTTGTCTCAGCTGTATCCAAGCAATGGAGGATATAAAAATATCCTCCATGTACACAATAATAATTGTTTACATAATAGCTTAACCAAACATTGTGAGATGGGCAGGGAGGACAGAGCTATAGAGGGATGTATGTGGCTTATTCCTTATGTCCTGAAGGTTTCACTGTGTCTTGCTGATCCAGCTGTTTTTATACTGTCCATTCAATATTACCTTGGTCCTCTAAAATTTACAAAGACATACCTACCAACCATAGCAACAAATTAGGAGGAGATTAGAGAGCTCCTTATCTACTGACAGGATCCATATTTAAGTAAGCTGCCCTAGCTTCTCATAATCTAAGTTTATTCAGACACCCATAAGGGCTCATAAATAAAGGTTATTCTGATCATTTTTCCCAATTTGTTTAGAATGTTGTTTCCTGAAGAGAATTGTGCTCTTCTTCCATGCTAGGTACTCTTGAGAGGTCACAAGCTGGACAGAGTCCTCCGTAATTCAGCCCAGCAGATCCTGGGATTCCTTGCAAGGACCCAAGGAAATCCATCTGCTGAGAATGGGACCTTGCTGGAACCCAGGGCACAGGGAATATTTCTCTCCCTGTCCTGACAGGTCTTGATTCCCAGGAGAACACTACTTTTAACCTTCATCCATGAAGAAAAATTCCAAGACTTTGGGATGAATTGGAATCTATGAGTGTGTGATATAGATAGTAGTGTAGTTTATCACAGGGTGAAAAACTTAGAGTTTTGGGGTTTTAGTATAGAGGTAGATAGAAGACAAGATGGAGGACTCTGGGTGTTGTCTGATCTCCTTCTTGTTCTTCATCTACTCCCTTTTCTACAATGTTGGTATCACAGAGTGATTGGTTAGAAAGAGCCACAATCACAATGCAGATGTTGCATGAACAAACAATTAATTATTAATAAAAAAAGCTCTAAAAATTAATTAAAATAATTTAAAAAAACCTTAAACCTGTGTATCTCATAACTTTTTAGTACCGTTCTCTTTATACAGTAAATCTAATATGTAAACAATGTACTAAACTATTAATCAAAAAAAGAATAAACAACAACCTAAAGACCAAAAAAACCACCAAAAATCCCATTCATCTCTCAATTCTAACACAAAACTTTTAAAAAGTCTCCCCATCAAGAGAACCTCAAAAAGGAGTTTCCACAGGACCTAAAATGTGCCTGCAGCTCAGAGGATGGAAAATCAGTGGCCAAAACATTACACCCCTCCACCAGCAAGAGCAGAAAGGCAGATACCCTTGATGGTGAGGGAGGAAGGACCCTCTCCTTATCTATCCCCAGCTCTGACCCACACCCTGAGCTCATCCTCTGGGACCTACCTCCAGTCAGTGGAAGGAGGCAGGCATGCCCAAAGGGACTTGTTTCCTCCTAAGCCAGCCGGCATGAAGCACCTATGGAATCTCTTAGCCAGGTGTCTGGGTGTCCATTTACATATCTGTGCACAGACAACACTGGGGAATCATGGAATGATTGGGTTAGAAGGGACTTTCAAAGGTCATCCCCTTTCACTAGACCAGGCTGCTCAAAGGCCCACACAGCCTGGCTGTGAACACTTCCAGAGATGGAGCATCCACAGATTCTCTGGGCAACCTCTCCCAATGTATTATACATTCAGGTGACCTGTATACATACATCACCCTCAAAACACACTGGAAAGCCCAGACCTTGATCTCACTTTGGTGAGGCCAAGGGTGTTTCAGCCTGAGTATCTCTTGCAGACAGCCCTATCTCACAGTCCCTGCAGGGGGACAGGGTCTGAACTGCCATCCTGTCATGGCTAGGTGCTGTGACAGCCACCAGTCTTCTCCCTGCCAGCTTCATCATCTCTCCCTTCCCTGCAAAATTCATGTACTGGAAAATTCTTCTTTTTCCCAGAGCCCTTTATTTTCAGATTTGCCTTCATCTTGCTTGCATACCTGTGTGATCCATTTTATTTTTCTTTTAGGATGAAGATTTTTTTATTATTCAGCTTTCATTTCCAAGGCACTGGTCATTTGTCACAAAGTATGCACGTCTATAAATATTGCCACATTGCTGCCACCCTCACTAGTGTGGCAGAGGGTTTTCTGACACAGACTAATGGCACTGGAGCTGACTGGGACCACCCCTGCCAGCTCTTGCCTCACCAGTGAGACAGTGTATTTAACTGCTGACCTGTTGACAAGGTCAGTGGAAGAAGGACCAGAGCAGTAATGAACACCAATACAGGTAGTTCCCAGTTAATGCCAGCATCCTTGCTCATCCATTTAAGAAGTTTCACCAGGGCTTGTTCCTCCCCGTGCTTTGCAGTCACCAGCAGCACTGGGTATCAGATGTGCTTCCCAGGTGTGTGGGAAGCACCAAGCCAAAAGCATCCCTCAGAGCAAGAGCGTTTATTTACCTTATTCTAGGCAGAAAAATGTTTTGTTGAATGTGGCTGCAGCTGTCATAGGATAATTAATGCACGTATCTTCTATCCATGACTTATTTGAATAAGTATCTGTGCCTGCCCCCAACATGGCATGTCAGCTACCAGATTTGTCACCAAGAGATGAATTAATCCTGCCCTCTAATTTATGATTCATGTGCTACTGTAGAAAACCAAATGCTATGTTTAATTAGCTCCTGGACTAATTACTTAATTTTATTAAAAAAAATAAAATCCTCTAAAGCATTCCTAGCCAAGCATTTGTGAGACTACTGCTGGTCTGAAAGGTACTACTGAGCCACCAGCAGAAGATAAACCCAACAGCAGGTCCAGTGCCTGGGCAAGCAGCCTCCCTCCAGCACAACACTGGAGTAAATGGCCAGTGATGTTTATCAGATTGACAACTTTGAGATACACTGTTAAATAATGACTAAATGCACTGCTTTTACTGAATGCTTCTTTTTTTATCAGCCTCAAAAGGACCTAAGAGATGTTGGGACTTAGTAAGCCTCAACTTTTAAGCAGTCCAAAGAAAAAATACTCCAGAACGAAGACTGCACGCTCAAACTAGGGATGAATATTTAGATGTACTAGAAGTGGTAATGTTTATCTGGTATTTTTTAATTAATTGTACTTATAATTAGTATTTCAGTGCTCTGCAAACTCCCAAAATAGTTCACTGCAGGCTCTTTTTGAAGTGTTTGGCATTTCTGATGAGAGTTACAGATTTTCTCCCCTCTGACCTGAATCTTTAGGCTGAAACATGAGTGCTGTCTCTATAGTGACTAGAGGGCAACCCTCCAAACCAGCTCCAAATTCACCTGACTCCAGAAGCTGGGGCTGAGAAGCAGGCAGCAAACCTCTGTTTTCCAGGATCCCCCACTGAGCCTAGAGGGATTATCTTCACCTAGGTCTGTGCAGGGGTGACAAGTGTCAGAGAGACCCTACACCAATGGCTTGCAGAAAAGCAGAAAACATCCTCCACAAATGCTGTGGAATCAGCTGGCTCTAAGATACAAATGCCATCTGTGCAATGCTTGAGGTAAGCTGAATATACAGACCTAATCCCAACCAGCTCCTATTGGAACACAAACCTTCCCAGCAGAGCTGCACACAGCCTCAGAGCTAGACTGGGACCATAACAGTTCTCAGCAGTGTATTTCTTGCACTCTGTAGCTTACATTAACAGACTAGGAGACTCAGTGAATTCATGGGTCCACAGTAAAGCCTGGTGTCACTCCTAGCTTGTTAGCTGGGACCACTTCTTGTCAAGTAATAAACATCACTCTAATTAAAAACCCTGGCCCAGTCCTGAGCTGCACCCTGAGCACCTCAGCCTTATTGAGGACTGCAAGCACCTACCAAGTAGGTGTTTATTTGCTACATAATGCTTATTCCTACACCTGCACATTTATATTAGAACCCTGTTATTTAAATTGCAAAAGTCAATTTAAACCCCTTTCAGAAGCAAGCAGTACAACAAAGCAGAGCAGAGGAAAAAAAGCTCCATGTGTAAGCAGCCTGAGCCTGCACTGTGCAAGAGCTGGAGCATTTTAATCCTGTGGTATGTTCAGCTACAGACTGGACTCTGGCAGTTGTGAATAACCTTCAGCTCTTTGGGCCCGTGGAAATTACATGGTTTGTGACTAACCCAGAGCCAGAGGATTTCAGGTGAAGGTGCACTCCCTGTCTGAAAGATGAGGAATATCATCAATAAATTACTGCCATAACTAATAAGCAAACAATCAAATATCCCCCTATCCAGCTCTTTCTGCCATTCTGCTCCTCACTGTCATTCCCATCACCTCCTTATCATCTTTCTTCTCACATCACAGATTTTTGAATATTTATTTAGCCTGTGGAGAATTGGAGCATAACAACATGAGAAGGAATACCACTACTTTTTTGGTCAGCAATTCAGTTCCTTGAATCATCAGGATAAACTGCATGGCCTTGAAGAGTGTTCATCCACATGAGAATTGGATTACAGTCTCATAAAACAGCACAGTGCTCCTATTATCACCCAAATAAAGCTGCCATAATTCTGGAACAAATAGGTGGAAGTAGTCAGCCACCAAGTATCCAGTGTTGAAGCGAAGAATAATAAGCTGACATACGGTTCTCAAGACATTCCTCACAAGGAGGCAGATTTAAAGCCCTGAACACCAGGCTTTTATGCACACAAAAACACACACTCATCTTTTATATCACTGTCTTATCTAAGGCACTGAGGGCTTAGAGGCAGGATCCAGGTGCAATGCTTTCTGAATAGCTGATGATGACAAAGCATCCACCACATTATCGTCTCTCACAAGAGGGTACCTGACAAGTTTCTCAGCATTTATAAGCTAGGAAAGGAGCTGGTTTTGTTGCAGCTGCCCAAGCCTTTACCTGGCTCAATACAAAATCCTGGTTGATTAAAAACATCTCACTGCAGGTTTCTGCAGCTTATGGGTTGAAAAATGAGCTGATGAAAGATAGGTTCTTCCACAGTGTCAGCTGGACTCTGTTCTCAGTGGCTGAGCCACTAAAGAAGTCATTTTAACTTCTTCATGTGTCTCTAAATGGGGACAGGCTCATTTTTCCAAACATCTTCACAGAAATACCTAACAACAGTGGTTTGCAAGTGTGATGTGCTGTCACTATTTTTTGTCATCTGGACATGGTGATGGAACTGTTCACCCCATAGTAAGCATGGGGGACCATGCATTTACAAAAAAAAGGATGGACAACCCATTTAAAAGGGTTTTTTAACCAAAAGATCAGGCCCTTCTCTTTTCTAGAAAGTGCTCACACAGCTGTTTCACAAGGATCATTAGGCAAGACCTACCTTCAGGACCAGGTCATGGTAGTAAAACATATCATTTAAGACCTAGTCATCCCTCACAAGGACAACCTTGGCCAGTGCACAGGCACCAATAGGGCACACATCCACTTCTGCCTCCCCTCTGCCCCCTCCCTGCTCCCAGCCCTTTGTTCCTGCTTCTTGCCTTGTGCCAGTGAGGGATAGATCCCCTGTGGGCCATCTTCCCTCACATAATTGCAGAAAACTACCTCAGAAAGAACCTCAATTTGTGTAGTTTCCCACTGTGGGAGTCAATTGAAGCAGCTCAGCCAGGAGTTCAAAAAAAGCCAAACCTCTACAAGCTGATAGAGCATAGAGGGAGAGGACCAGACAGACACAGGAGCAGGGAACGGGCTAAGGTATCCCCCTATCAACTTCAAAAAGCAATGAAGAGCCATGAAATTGGCCTGTGTGCCTGCAGAGAGGAATGTGGATGAGCTCATACAATCCCCAGACAAAGGATGGGCCTTTCTGCTGTACACAAGGAGGCAGTGTCAATCCTGCAAGCAGCATTGTTGGGATTGGTACCAGCCAGTGGTATCCAGTATGGATGCCCACACTTCAAATGGATGCTAAAGGCAGGTTTCAAAACACAGTTACAGGAGCAAATGTACTGAGAAACCCCTGATGTTCAACCTGCTTGGCTTAACAAAGATGGGGCTGTGTTGGGCTAGTCTTGATGTTAGATGTATCTTCATGATGAAATCAGTGCCAATAGAAAATTCTTTAATCCAAAGAACAAATGCATATCAAGCACAGCCTCTGGGCAGGGAGCAGAATCTGTATTAATTGAGATTCAAAATGAGATGCACAGACACGCTCGATTCCCCAGTACTCAAGGTGCTTAAATCAAGGCTGGATGCCTTTCTAAAGGCCATGTCATAGCTTAACAAGGAGTTACAGGCCTCATGCAGCAATCTCTTGATACAGTTTTATGGTGTGTAACACACAGTCCCTTCCTGCCTTTAAAATTTCTGGAGGACCAAAATCAACAACAAAAGCTGGGTCTGTTTTTTGCACTGTGTCCCCCGCAGCACACAGGACTCCTACAAACCAAGCTACACTTGCTCCAGTGTGCACCCAGCTCTGCTCCCCAGCAGAGGAGGAAATTGCTTACTAGAATAAATAATATGGTGGTAAATCCAAGGAGCTGCCTGGATATACCCTGGTGCCACTATTGAGATGGGAGACACAAGCACAGATGGGGTCAGACATCTCTGCCCCTGTCTCAGCAGGCATCTAATAACAGCATCCTTTTCCTCCAGCTTTCCAACATTCTCACCTCTTGTTGGTTTTCTGTCCTCACTTAGGGCCTTTTTGGTGTTCAGTTATGGAAGAAATCCCTGTTCAAAGTCTGAGCTGTTGGGGTTTGCCCCATGAGACACACTGTGGGCCCACATGCACCATGATGCTGGGACTCTGTGTGTGTGTGTGAGACACAGGGGGTGGAAAACACTGGCTATGGACAAGGCCAGTGCTGCCAAAGCATGAGTGGTAGGAGATGGAAACCACACCACAGAGTCCTTCTTGCAAGGTGCACACTATGCACATCTACAACAGGAACAACAAACCCCTCTCTTTCCCAGCATATGCCAACACTTCCTCATACTCCAGCCAGGATGGCAACTGTTCTTCAGTGCTCTGCAGTCCTCTCAAGTCTCTCCAGCTGGCATATGTGTGGTCTGATCCTAGTCTCAGTGTTAAAGCAGTATTTGAGGTGTTGGAGCAGCAGAGGCAGCCTGCTGTGTGGTCACTGTGTGCTCTGAGGTGTAAGACTGCTGGCCTTGTTCAAGTTCCTGCCCAGCAGTCTCCAGCTGCCAAAGGGGATATGGGAGAGGTGGAGCAGCCTTGGAAGGCAAGCATGAGAACCTAAGAGTGGGCCCCATTCTGCACATGCTTTCTCTTCCCTGAAGCAAAAAGGGGGGGCAGCAGAAGGCAGTCCCCAGTCTAGAGGCCACCCTGCCCTCCACATCCATCACAGCAATGCCCAAGTGACAGGGGTTTTTCACAGGACTGCAGTCCTACTTCTCATCCTTATCCCCATCCTATTTTAGGACCTGAAGTGCTCAGCTGACCCTTGCAGCTTTTAACACAGCCATAAGCAGCTCCAGCAGCAAGATACTTTGCTCCTTTTGCTTGATGGAGGAGGCTGTGGAAGCAGTGTGGGGTATTATCCAGTGGTCACTCAGGTACATCACTGCTTCTTCCCAAGATCCCTCTCCCCAAATTAGGGCCACAGAAAGGTGCAGGGGTCAATACATCTTCCTTTGTGCTGGAGCAAGGTGAGTACACAGTCGGCTTCCAACCATAGTGTCGTACTCCAAGCAAACAAACCTCAGCTCATTCCAAAACCTGTTTGTTCCTAAGCATACTTAGCCAGCAAAGTGATAACTTGCTAAGCAAACAGCTATCCATGAATCATACCTCAGAGACAGAGATGCTTTCTGAGAGCACCAACAAAAGCAGACTGATGTGCCCTATGAATACACAGATTCTGAAAGGTTTCTCTCCTATTTTCTCTCTGTCCAGCTGCAGCAGAAGTGGATGGACAAAAGCAGCAGGGCACTTGGGGGGCTGAGGAGCATCAGTAAGCAGGACCCAATAAAGCCACTAGCAGAGCAACTGGAGTGACTGATCTTTTAGGTTTCCATGGCTAATTCTGGGGAAGGCATCAGTGCTTAATTGAGCATAAATGGAAGAAGAGCAATCAGAAAGCTAACTTAGGAGCAATGGTATCAGGATATATTTAGTTTTCCCCAAGGAGAGACAGTGACATAACCAGAATTATTACTCACTGTTTTGCAGAGGAACTGTTCTTCCAGAGCCTGCGAGGTGGTGGTTGCTTTCCCAAGTGCTGAACTCACTCCACTCCCACTCATGTCAGCAGATTGGCTCACAGATTATTTAAGTCCTTTAACCCAAATTACCTTTTCCCCCTCCCCATAAGTGTTCTTGCCAGGGAGTCTTCCTGAAAAGCACAGCAAGAACTAGATTGCTCAGGTTTACAACATATTGGGAAAACTTAAAGTAGGAGCAACAAGGCAGCTGCTCCCCATCAAACATCACAGTAAGGACCTGCCTGCTGAGGAGACATTAATTTCTCAACTCCTGGGGGATGATGGGGACTTCAAAAGCCTCTTTCTAGAACTGAAATAATAATTCTTTTGTGATCAGTCTTAGCATAAGATCTTTGTATGTGTTTTGTGAGAAGACAGATACTAAAGAACAATGTAATTTCACAAAGAAGTAGAGAAATATCAAAAGATAAAGCTTTCATTTAAACAGAAGTCCTTACTTTTGGCACAAAACTACCATTCATTCCTCTATGCTAGCAGGACAGTGCTATGAAGTTACCACTTCCATATGATCATATACTACATGTCTGTACAGCACACCACTGAGCCCAAACTCTTGCTTTTCTTCAATCTCACTGCTGTCTATGTGACCAACACTCCATTTCCAGGCTGTGCCAACCCTCAACACATGGCTTGAGGGTTGGCACACTCATGTTCTCTGAGTTCAGACTATACTTGACAAGAAAAACCTGCCTTCTGTCCACACAATAAAAGCAGTGACATGGATCAATGGCAAAACTTAGGTGGAGATGTTGGGTGGCTATTGGGAATATAACCCAAAGCTGGAGGTAGCACAGCTTGCACACAGGCCTGGGGGGTAATGTGTGATGCTCAGGAACCTCCATTTCCAGTGAAGGAAGGGTTGGGCTGCTGTAAAGATATCCAGGCTGATTCAGTAAAAGGAAATACCAGGCACCTTTCTCCTCTTCTGGTCTGCTTATCCCATGCATTTTTAAGCAGAGGCATCAAATGCTGCAGACAGATGGGATGGACAGTCAGGTAGTTATGACTTTCCCAAGAGGAGGTGACGGGAAGCTGGGCTCTCTCAGTTTTAAAATGCCAGTGGCCAGGAGGTGACCCATCCCCTTGGCCCCAGGGTGTTCTGGGGAGGAGGACACCCTCTACACATCCTTTTGAAGCTGGACACTGCTCAGCCTGAAAGGCTAAATCAGCTTCCTCCTCTGGTAGAGGTGGCTGCTGGAGCATGCATTTGTCATGAGATCTCAGTTGAATTGGAGATGGTCCTGGTTGGAGGGACTCCTGGACCCCAACAAAGGGCACAACACCTGATCTAAGCAGTCCCTTTGGCAGCTGTTCTTTTGGTTTGGGTTCTCCTTCAGCCTGGTGCACCAGACTGCAGGCAGCCCCACTGATTTGTGAGTGGCTCAGACATCTTTGCCTCAGCAGCAGCTGCCTCTGACAAGCCAGGGGACAAAGTGAATGGCTGGGGGGAGGTGGGAAGAAACTTCTGCTGTCCAACTCTAATCTGCAATTGCAAGGCTGACAGACTCTATCCCAGTTTAGGCAGATTGACTCCCACCTGCAATAAGAGGAAGTGAGGAAATGCCTCTGTCTCTCATCTGTGTCTGGCTGTGACCATTTTTGGCCCACTGCACTACAAAGTCAGATGTTAAGGGTGATTCATGCTAACATCTTGGATATTGCATGGAGAAAGCCTGGAATCAATGGCTGGATAGCTACCACAGAAAGCTGAGGGGCTTGTGAAGCTGTCCCTGTTCTGGTGTGAAGTTCCTCCCTCCTGTCAGTGTAAATACTCATCTTCTTTCAGCACAGCAACAACAAAAAAGTGTTCATTTAAACTCAGTGAGGGTGGCCAGGAGAAGAGCCTTTGCACAATTAGGCACGGCTCAGAGACAGTCTAAGTGCTTTAGTGCCTCTTGGCTGTTAGTAGCTGCTTCCCAGCTGAGACACAGGGTCTGGCTATCTGTTAATTTGGATACAGCAATTACAGGCTGAGAGCTCTGCTGGGCCAGATCCCAGCCTCCATGTGTAATGCTGATATAGCTAGAGCTGTGTTTCTGGCATTTGTGGTTAAAAAAATTGCCTTTGGAAACAATTTTATGCACTTTATTTCCATCAGGGCTCTCAGTAACATTTACCCAGATGAGAGTTCCTGGTATTCCTTCAAATGTGTGGAGCTCAAATTAAAAGTTGGTGAGGGGTCACTTTTCTTTGGCTCACTTTGGAAATAATATATTTTTTTTTTAATCTCTGTCAGATGAAGTGCTAGAAGAACTTGGGAGGAAAAGTCGTGGTATAAAAAGTACATCATGATAGTTAAAGTTCATCTCAGTCACATTAAATGAAGGAATATTGTAGGGTTTGGCCCCTCAGCATTAAGCTGTGGATGAGACCCCAAGAGCATGGCAGGACCCAGCAGCAGCATATTGCTGGGAGAAGGAGGGGATCAGGCAGCAGGGACCTGCAGTCACCTCACCACAGGCAACAGCACCCCTCACCCAGCAGCCCACGTGTGTCCTTTGAAGATACCTTGTAAACCAGTTTTCTTCTGGCATATCATCTTCCTCTGTGATGACGTGCCTGTTTATCAAAAGCATAGACTGGTTCCTAAATCCTTTCTAGCTCACTGCAAACAGCTTCACCTGATGTCTCAGCCCTTCACCCACTGGCTCCATGTGATTTTTCCCTTTCCAGCTTCTGCTCAGCCCCCTCCTGCCCAGGATATAAAGGCTTGTTGTCGTTTTTGCATTTAAGCAAGCTTTTGCTAAGAAGAGGTATCTGAGGCATGCATATACTGTTTTTTAATCCTTTACCTCCCACACATCCCTCTTTTCTTAAACCAAGCTGTTAATAAGAATACAGATTACTGCAGCCAGAATTTATAGTAAGAATTTGCAGTAGCGAAATATAAATTTGAGAAAGTGGCAGCAGCATGATCAAACCACAGCTCTGCTCATAAACATTCCTACAGTGTATATTTCCCACAGTTTGCCTACCACAGCTTATAGCCAGAGATATAGTTTTAAATGAGTAGGCCTGTTTTTAAGGATTTCCTGCCTGACAACCATCAGAGACAACATTTCATATCTCAGTGTCATTAAGTCTGCAGTAACTGTGAGGTCCCAATGTGATTATCATATGTAAATGGGAAAAAAAAAAGAAAAAATAGGCAAACCGCCTTGAGAGTCCTGCTGAAAATGGAGAATGCAATTCTCCACATCCTCCAGATTCACTTTAGGGAGGAATTGAGCAACTGGGTGTCCCCCTGAAATGGCAAGCATAAAATGAAAAGACAGAAAAAGTGCCTCTCCTTCTTTGTCAAGAAGAAAATTTTAATTCAGGCTTTAAAGATGTGGTCTGGTTGCCCTTGACTGTTTGTGGGAGAGGCCAGAGCCTCTCCTGGCGTATGGGGTGGGGTGTGAGAGAGCACAGAGCTGCCTGACAAGCAGGCAGGCATGCAGATAAATAGGAACAGCCTGCAGATAGTGCCAGGCCAGGTCAGGTTTAGGACATGGAGCTGGTAGCAGGGCAAGCTGAGTTGGTGCTTGATTGCTTTACAAACCCCCAGTCAGCTCTTTGTCCCTTCAGCTCCTGCTCAGATGTCTTTTACTCCCCTTTCCCTCCCCGTTATCCAGTGCAGGCTCACGGTGACACAAGTCCCACCAAGAGCAGTCAGACGGGTGCCCCGGCACTCCCAGGATGCTCCCAGGGCTCTGTGGGCCTCCAATCCCTGTGCTGGGAGTGTTCAGGGTCAGCTGCAGATGCTCAAGGCTTGGCCAGAGGAAGAGCACTTCATCATCACTGCATGTCTCTCAGAAGGGGCCTTTACCCCCCTCCTCATCCTCCTGTCCTGGCAGGCAGGGGCGCAGCAGGGAGCCTGGCACTGCAGGCAGCGCCAGCCTCAGGGCACCGAGGGGGGTTCTGCACTGCACCATGGTGCCTCTGCACATCAGCCAACCTCATGTGCTGGAATCTCCTCTGGGATCCCCTCAGGTCAACCTTTCCTCACCCCAATAGTGAGTGGGAACCATACACCCCTGGTGTGCACTGTGTCCCTGACAGCTACTGCACAGCTGGGACCATACTGCAGTTTCCTCTTATCTCAATGTAAAATAACACAGAAAATATCTTCCAATCACACTTCACCAGAGCTACACTTCCAAAGGTACCTTTCTGAGTCCATAGCTTACATATGTGTTACCCAAGTACCCACCTGCCTCTCTTGCCTTTGACCAAACCTCATAATGGCTGCTGGTTTTCAAATGCTCTTGAATCCCTCCACTGCTCAGCCCACAAATCATGTCCCTGCCTTCTCTTGTATGAAGTTGTAATAAAGGTTTGCAGGCATTTTTCTTTGTGAATTTTTTGCAGTTTGTACCCAGCCTAAAAACTGACAATTAGGCATGTTTTAAAGGTGTAGTTTAGCCTAAGTACATTAGTCTCAGCTGATTGCAGTACCACTTCTTCAAAAAGCAGTAACCCATCACCAAAAAGGCTTCTCCATTAGTAGCACTTATGCTAGTTGTGCATATTTAATATAAAATTGCCCATGAGTAAAAATGGCCATTAAGTCTCTCAATTAAATTGACATACAGAGGTTATGCAGGTCTCACATCACCTTTGTGCCTTCATTCACTGCTTGCCACAAACCTCCATAACACAGAGCCTCTCCTGATGGTTTTCTCTGCAAGGGACAACAGGGAAGGACATCCCAACACCCCCTGATTTCTACACCATGTGGCATTCAGTGCATTTGCCCCTGTTCAGGATGGGAAGTGAATCACAGCCAATGCAAGTGATAGCAAAGGAAAGTAAAAACTTATTAGTCATGTTTCTTGGTGAGGATGAGTTTCACACTGCTGCAGTCTCACACTTCACAGCTAAAAAAGCACAAGGCATCACAGCACAGTCATTTATTTAAAGATCGGTTTCAGTCAGTGGATGACAATGCCTGTAAAGGCAGGGGAGACAAAGCAAGTGACACTCCTGAGTTCACTGCCAGGGGTGCAGACCACAATGTTTAGACAGCTTGTGACACTAAACATTGACAGCCTACCTGCAGGGGGATACAGTATGGGTAAATGAAGGTGGTATAGAATGTAATCTTACCCCCAAAAGAGTTGCAGCTGTGAGGATAAGGAAGAGTCAGTGCCTAGAGGAACTGCCTACAAGACCTATCAAGGAGGTATGAAACTCTAGCAATATGGAAGCCTTGCAATGTAATGACAATAGAACTCTTGCAGTGTATGACAACACCTGCTAATGGATGCTGCCACACCTCCAGTCCCTCCAGACATGGGGTGGGCTGATGGCTCTCAGTGGGGATGTTCTGGGTCTCAGACAGGGCACAGTCTGCAGAGGAGCAAATGGAGAGCATGCTTGATGCTTTCAGCTATGCTGAGGGACTGCAATCACAGAGACTTTTAAACTTTCCTGCTTTATCACCTGCTCCAAGGAAATCTGAACTCAAATATAGCAGCCCTACTATGATCTAGTCAAACTAATTTTTCTCCTGGTTGGATGCCTGGCAGCTGAAGGAAGCTTTGCACTCTCTTCTTATCAAACTCTTAATGGGGTTTTGACCCAGACTCCTCGATCACTGCTGCTTTTTGTATCTGTTGCTGCAGAAGCTCCAGGAAAGAGTGGAAATCTTTGCCCTCAATTGCTGTCTTCTTCAGAATAGGCACCTGTTCAGTGTCATGAACACACATTTGGGCTTTTTATCACAAATTATTGACTGCTCCCACAAAGCTGTTCAAGGTCTCAGGCAAACACCTCTGGTGTCTCCCAGTCTGCTGCTGCTACACTGGGCAAACATATGAGATATTTTCTAATGGAGAATGCTGGCTACATCTACACAAGTGGCCCAAACTGAGGTGTTCTTATTTGTTAATGTTCTCCCCAGCAAAGTTTTGACTTGGTTTTCCCTCAGACACTGCCTGGGGATCATTTAGGGGCTGGCACATTACAGGGAAGGCTCCTAGCAAGTTGTTCAGGCAAACTTAGCCTGGTTTGGGAGGAGGGAACAGTGTCTGGTAATGCACCCCTGTGTTGGTAACCCTGCTTCCCACAGGGCTGAAGTGCAAGTCATGGCACAGGCATTATTTATGCCCACCCATTCTTCTCTTCTGTGTGTAGAGGGATAGCATATAAGAAAATAAAGATAGTGTAGAAAGTAATCTCACCCATAAGGAGTTGCAGCTGGGCCAATTATCAAAGATTAGGAACAGGCCTGACTTTAACAGGCCACAGCTGTAAGCAATGAGAAGCAGAGTGCCATAAAAGAGTGGGGTGGGTGGTTGAGAAGGGAACTGGAGTCAGTTGGCTGCTTTGTGAAGAAGAAAGGGTCAGTGCTCTGAGGAGCTGCCCACAAGAAAACACCAAGAAGGTATGAAACTTTTGTGATAAGAACAGAACAGCGTGGAACCGCTGCAATAAGATGACATCTGTGACCACCTCAGGTCCTGCAGTAATGAAGTTTTAACCTTGGACACAATGCTTTCCTCAGAGGAACTGTCCATCAAGCTCTCAGCCCTGAGTTTGAAGCCCAAATAAGTATGGAAGGGAGTTCTCCCTCAGCTTGTCAGAAATCATGAATTAGAATATGCAACCATGTCTACTTACCATCATTTCAGCAGTGGGCTAATGACCTGAATGGCCAGGCATAACCATGTACAGGGGAAGGCATTTTCAGCCCCTGGGTGATGTCTATTTAACAACAGCACATCCTCTGTTTGTGTTCACCAACACATTACCACCTAATGACATGAACAGGAATCCTAGGTTTTAACTTGCTATTCTGTTGCTATTCCCTGCACAGTTCTCCTTCAACAGGCTTTTCCTTCTTCAAATATCTGGTCCCTAAAACCACCATGTTCTTATTCCTTAAGACAGGTCCTACTAATTAAAGTATCTAAGTAATTCAACTTGCTGTAGTTCTCCCAGAAACATTTTTTATATTTATTGCTTGCTTGGCAGATGGCATGAATTTGATTGCTGATTTACAGAGCTTAAAGCCAGTGTGGTATACCAAGACAGTTGGAGAACAGGAAACAAGGTCTCATTTCCAGTTTAAGTGAAAGAAAGAATTAAATACTGTTTTATTATAGCAGTTCTGATAAGGGCTCTTTTATGCTAAATAACAGCTTCTGTGTTAACTCATGAATATGTTTTGGAGGTCCTAAACTTTATGTGGCTTCCACTTCAACAAATGAGAAACTGGAGAGATCAATATAGATTTAAAAAAACCCAAATCCTAACCACATCTTACTTTACCACCCTGTCCTTGTCCCCACAACCTTTTCTACTTACCACAAACTCCTCTAAATCCCACAGCCTTGTCCCCAGCAAGTCTTCCTCCCAAGCACTCACTCAGTAGAAGCATTAGATGATGGACCTCTTCAAGCAGGATACACAGTTCCATCGCACTAGAGCTGCCTGGCCAAGACCAGCTCTTGACCTTTCTCAGTACCAATGACAGATTTGTGTCTTCCTTTATTTTGTGGATGGCTTAGGCTCAGCCAGCAGTGGGTTACAGAGCTGTGGTCTCAAGCATGTTTTTTGTGCATCTACAGGGACCCAGAGATGGGGATTGCAACAGGTAGCTCCACCAGTAAATCTTCACCTAAGGTAAAGTTGCAAACACCAGACAAAATGATTCAGACCTTAATATGTGGTAGAGGAGGGGGAATCAAGCCTCTTGATATTCAAGATGACTCTCATGGAGAAAAAGCTGATGTTTTCATCCCTGGTTTTGAGGTCTGTCTCAGGTTAAACTGATCCACCTGCAGGCCTAGTGCTTAAGGCACCGAAAAAATGCTGAAGTGTGAGCGCTGCATATCAAACACTGACCTTGAAACAGCAGCTTGAGTGAAAGAAAACATGTCTCTGGGTGCTAGATAATTGATTTAACTTTAAGCAAACCATGATTAAATGTAAGATCTCTGTGGCAAAAAGAACATGAGGTCAAACCCAAAACACCCCTCCACATGGTGATGAATTGAAGAGCAATCCAAACAAACCCAGGGACCTCAGCCAGCTACTTTCCCTTGGAAACACAGGAACTCAACTTCTTCTTTGTTGAGATATGCATATAAGAGACTTTTATCTCCTTCATGTTCACCCAGCCCAGCTGAAATTGGAGCAGAGGAAGCTGCTTACCTGCTATTCATCCTTCTTGTCCACCCTCAACTCTGCCCTCAGCTGAACAGATGGGCATGCCAGGCTCTTAGGAAGAAAGACCAGTAGGCTCAAACCTCCTTGGACCACAGGTATTTACAGGATACGTTTATGCATTTTAATCTCACTTCCACTTCCATCATGTTTGCATAGAGATGTGCAGAGCACCCACTTGAGCACACTTGCACAAGATTGGCACAAGAGCATGGGGAGCAAAGCACCCTGGTGTGGCTGAGATGCCAAGGCAGAGGGGAGGCAGAGGCTCTTAGCATTGTCCACTCATGAAAGAGCTTTTCAGACCAGCTCTTTCAGGGCTCAATGTTATGAGTCCCACTGAAACCCTCTATGCTCCCCACCAACCCCTAACTCAGGACTCTAAGTGTCACTTAAGAGTTTAGTGACAACTTTAGGCATTTCCTTCCTCCATATCACCCCCAATCACCAAACCTTTTGTGTCAGTTGCTGGTAGTTATGGAAATATTCTGTATTTGACCAATACTACCTTGGCCATTGGCCTTTCCCCAAGGTCTACTCCTCTGTGTTTAGGGCACAAAGTCTACAAGGGCACCAAGTGACTCATCTCTCAGTCACACAACCACATCCATTAAAAATTCTACAACTGAAATAATGATTTTCATCTCCTTTAGAAATGAGATTTATTAAGGGAAAAAAAATACATAAAAGACTCTCTCCTGTGGCATCTTTCTAAAGAAAGCATGTAAAGTTTATTTCAGCTGAAGGCTTTACCTTGTTCCACTTGTCTCAGACAATCCACCAGGGACAGGGCTTGTTCCCCCTGGGAGGCTTTTATCCACCTCAGTGGCAGGAAAAGGGAAAACCATGATTGTTTCTGGTGTCAGTAAGAAGTCTGGAGGTCTTAGGGAAGCCAAGCTCAGCGAGCCTCTTCCCCTGGGTGTGGCTGCTCACTGTTGGCACTGATCCCACCAACCCAAACTTGGAGTTGGTCTGCAAGAGAACGTGTTTAGTTTTCCCATTACCTTGTGCCAGTGGCCATGATAACACCCAAATGTCTTTTCTGTGCCAGGTTAGTTTGCCTCTGGCAGGAGATATTGTGGCCATGAGGCACCCAAACTGTTGTAAATGTTCCTGAAGAGTGACAGGCACCTGAAATCCCCCACCACATGCAATGTCCTACTTCCCCCAGCCCTCTGCATGGCAAAGGGGCTGTTGATGGCCCCTCTTTCTACACAACAGCAAAACATTAGCATTACCCAAACAGAAAAGATAAACTCTGGGAGTTTGCCAAAGACTTAATTAATAAGCTAAACTTTTTTCCCTCCTCACTGAGATCTCAGTGTTGTCAGAAGGGCATCAAGGATTTATCTTTGTTTATTGGAATTAATTTACTTCTTCCCCCAAATGACAACTGCAGTTTGGTTAAAGCAGTCAGTCTCACACTAATTTATTTGTTCTCTGAGTACCTTTCAGTATCCACAGAAATTATCAAATTAAAATTTGTCAGTTCCTGTAATGGTCTGACCTTTTCAATGTGAGAAAGTTCAAAGTGTGGCTCAACAGGTTCGAAAGGACAGCTGCCAAGAGCAGCTGCCCACACTGGAGCATCAATGTAAATGTTCCAGCAGGTAAATAGTCACTGGGAGAGCTCGAGAAAATATCTTGCTGGGTGAGCAAGAAGAAAAGGTGTCATGTGTAAAATGAATTAAAAAGGATATAGCATTTTAGTGATATATCCTAGGGAAAAATCAGAGCTCAGGTATCTATCTAATCAAACTCAGACTCTGAAAGGTAATATATCTCCATACTCTGAATTCAAACAAGGGGAATAACCAAAAAGCCAAGCTTGCTTGAACAGAAGCTATTAACCCTTTATTGCCTGCTTTTTCTTTTTAGCAAATGTCTATTCACCAGTTATCTTCAGCAAACTTAGACTTCATCAGCTTGAGAGCCATTGTGACACAGTCCATACAGCTGCACCCTTGGAGGCTGGCAGGGCTTGTGCTTGCTGTGGTCTCACTGCAAGAGGCTGCTTGAAAAGACAGCCACAGTGTGTCCCTCTCCCCTGCTCCCTCATGTCAGCTACTTGAGCATCCACTGAGGGAGTGGGGTCCAGCTTGAGCCCCTTCTCCAGGTCTGCCCACGTTTGCCATCTACACAATGGGTACATGGCTGCTGGCTCTGGTGTGTGGGAGACTGTGGGTCAGAGGCAGGCAGGGCAGAGCAAACCTGGCCTCTTCCCTGCTAGGGGGGTCAAGAACAATTTAAATAGACCCCAATGACCTGATCCTGTTTCATCTGAGATATGTGAGCAACTGCATGCAGTGCCAAGGCTTACATGGGGGCAGAATTAGTGCTGGGTTTTAGCCAGACAGAGACATGACAAATCAGTGCAGGGAAGGATGGGGACTGGCCAAAGCAGTGTGTCAGGATGGACACCTTGGGCCTTTTGCTCTCATTAGCTCTAACATGGAATTGCTGGAAGGGTCTGGGATTTTGTTTCTCTGTTTTTTTGCCATCCTTGAAAGCACCATATGGGATTCCTGTGACTCCCAGAAACACATGACCTCTGATGTAAATTTACCAACACATTGTGGTGTATAATTTACTAATGGTCTTCCCACTAATGATGCAGATTTAAAGCAATAGCTGACAAGTCCTTGTCCAGAGGAACTGTTAAAGCTCTCACAAGTTAAAGTTTGGTCTCACAGGGACCAAATCTGAGGGAGGAATTAATGCAAAGGTTCCTGATTCCCTGATATAGCTGTAGCAATGATGGAGTTAATGCACATGGTTCTTTGGGATTTATCTCATATCTGTGATGAGCAGGGAAAAAAGAGATGTCTCTTCAAAGTCCTTGATAAATTCCTCAGGGACTAAAGTTTTCCTCTGGCCTCCTAGCACGACAGTTACCATAGAGTTTAAACAGTAATTGCTCCATGGGAAGCTCTCTGCATCAACAGAGAGCAGCTTTGGTCCCTTGGATTTCATTATTTTAATCAGAGATTCAGCCATTTTACTAATTTCTAAGATGCAAAGTTGAAAGCTACATGACCATGCACTCCAATTACATTATTTCTTACAGCAGTGGGGGTCTTCACTGTTTTAAGTATTTGAACACAGATTTTGGGAATTTTAACAATGCTTGCCAGAAAAGGGAGGGCACTGAGAAGAGAGAATGAGCAGACAGCTTACTGGTTAATTACAGCTTAGAAAATATCATGCCTGGTCCCTGAGATTACTTTGCTTTGATTACTGTACTTCAAGACTGCATCACTGGCTCTACAGACCTCTCAGAAAACATTTTACCAGTGGAGTTAGGAAGCCAATAATTGATGTCACCAGGCCTCCAGCCATCCCTGCTGCCTACCTGGCTTTTTTCCTCCATGTGATTTAAGGCTCTGAGTACAGTTAGCTTTTGTTTACTGCAAATGCTTTCTTCATGAAGACTGATTCTGCCTGCCACCTGTGCATTTGACCTGGTAATGCAAGTCCCTCTTGGCTTTCCCTCTCCCTGCCTTATGCCACTGTAACTTCCTTCCCAAAAGCAGGTCCAGACCCTTTTGTTCCCTCTGCTGGGCCTGCTTCCCTTTGATGAACTGTAAAGTCAGAGCAGAAAGTGGGTGGCTTGCAGGGAGGGTCTATGGTAATTACAAGCTTGTGAATGATACATGGCCCAAAGAAGTTCTTAGTGTGCAGGCAAGAACATGGAAAAGTGTCTCTGGGATGCAATTTTCTTTCCCATAATGAAGTTGCATGGGGACAGATTTTTCAGATGTGGTCCAGGCTTGGGAGGCTTTGCTTTAACTGGGTTTTACCTTCATTTAAAGTTTTCAGTGATACTTTGGGGTTTACTCCAAAAAACCTGCAAGGAATTCCCTTGATGGATTGTGCACAGGTGTGGCCACAGCTCTCTTCACAGAGAGCAGCAGGCACAACTTCCCCAGGATTTTTCACGGGGAAGGCAGTGAGAAAGCTCAGAGAAGAAGGAAAACAATTATTATCTCTACTTGCTGCATCTGTTATTTGGCACATGTGGAATGTGTTCTGGAGATTGTTTACAAAAAGGGATTTGTTGATTGGCCACTGGTGATGGTTGTTTGGGTTGATTGACCAATAAGGTCAAAGCTGTTTCATGACTGTCTGAAAGGGTCACGGGTTATTCTTTAGTTAAATGTAGTATAGTTTAGTATATAGTATAGTATTAGTATGTTATATAATATGGTATAGCTTAATAAAGCAATTGTTCAGCCTTCTGAAATCACTGGAGTCATTGCATGTTATTCCCCAGTTGGGGGATGCCCTGCAACAATACACAGGCATCTATGACTTTGTTTTTCCATGCCGTATTCCCCATCTGACTCCTCACAGACTCCTCCCCATAGAGGGGCAAGAAGGTTCCCTGGGTTTCAGGCAAGGTTGTCTTCCTTACAGCTGATTCAAGATTGACAGTCTTGAATTTACTGTCCACTGAGAAGGAAAGTCAGATATATTGTTGCAGACCTTAAGCCATCATCAGCTTGCGGTTCCTTACCTGGAGGTTTAGTAGGAGCCAAAGTTCTGCACTAGGTGCATGAAGCAAGCACAATTCAAAATTCCCACTGTGCAGATGGACCCCCTTGACCCTCCAACCCAGCTCCAGAGTCACACCATGCTGATGGGCAGGCAGATTTTACATGAAATCCCTGCTTTAGGAGAGAGTGTATCCATATTCACCACATCCTTACAGCCTTGGCATGGGAAGGCACCTCCTCACACAGCTGTATTATTTATAGGTTAGGCCAAACACTGGGATATTGAAGTAAGGCTACAAGACATTTTCAGTTTCAGAAACAGCTCATAAATAAGAAGTTAAGTCTTATATTTTAAGAAGAAACATTAAAGTTCCTGTCCCTGAGCTTTACAGGAAAAAGCTGAAAAATATATGCTGCACAATGCTGCCAGAATCTATTAATCTGGCTCTTCCCCAGCTCACCTCTGTTGTAAACCAACTTGATGCCATGACTGCCTTGCCAGCAGAGGGGAACCAGGTGGCTGCTGCCTCTGCAGTGGAAAGGGTAAAGCAAGAGAGATGATTTACCCAAAAATTCTAAGTCCTGCTGCAACAGCTCCCTCCTCCAGCCTTCTCCTACTCACCTCCATTTCCTGCCACTCTCCAGTAACTGCCTGCAAGGAGAAGGGCATCCACCTCTCTTTCCTCTACTGTTTTCCTCCTCCTAATCTGTCAGTTTATGGAACCATGTTCTGCTCAGGATGAAGGCTTGCTCCCAACATATTAGGAACTGGAGTTATTTACTTCATAATGGCTTTGGTATCCTTGAGCACCAACCCTGGGTCAGCTGCATGCTCCTAAAGAAAACACACCACAGACGCAGACCAGGCTGTAGCAAAGTATCGTGGTTGATCCCCTTTTTTATGGCTTCTAGAGTGGGTACCTTCTCACTTATGTATCCCACTGCAGACACCAGAGAACTGGTGAGAACCAAGCCAGAATTCTTCCATCCTATTGAAATATAAGCATTAAACCATTATAATTGTACCTTGCTAGCCCCTGTTAGGATGGTAAGTTTGATTTTTGAGCTTCCAAGCTAAAACAAAATTAATGAGATTTTTGCAGTAGTAAAAATGCCTCCCCCCTTATTGACAATCTCTGCATGTAGCTCGGCCTTGCTTCCTACTGTGCGCAAATAATAATGTGGCTATTGTTGCATTTTTGTTATAATTTCTAAAGGCAGTTGGAGCAAATGAAATCAGAAAAGGAAGTTTATAGTACTTCACATTTTTCTATGTAAGGTTTCATGCTGTGTTATACACCGTTCATCACTTTGTCCATACTTTATTTGCTGTGAGATATCTGAAATTCTTTGTCTTATCTGATCTATGATTTAAGATTCTGACCTTTTCATCTCTCTGTAATTTCACTGCCAGCTCACTCAATATGCCTTTGTTTATAGCCTTACAGCAGGGAGACCAAGACAAGATGGGAGTTGCTTATGCACTGGAAAGACAGAAATTTCCATTTGCTAAAAATTTGCGTGTGACAGAGGGAAGCAGAGATATAATTTCAAAAAGTTTTTATAGAATCTGGAAAAACAGATGAGAAAGAGGATTAGACACCCTTTCAAACAGGACTTTCTGCTAAAAGAACGAATGCAAAAGCAATACCTTTCTGTTAATGGCGACCTTTGTGAAAAGCAATTTCAACACTAATAAAACCTGATTTTTCAGCTCCATGGTGAGAGCAGCAGAATGGCAGCACACATCCCAGCACTTTCATCAGAATGGTTGGGAAGGCAAATGAAGCCTTTATATCTGCTACTGGGATGTTATATCAGCTTGCCTCGAGTTCTGCTCCCCCGCTGCCTAGGCAGGTTGCAGAACGAGCTCTAGGGATGCTAATTTGTGCTGCAGAATAGCTGCTAAATTATTCAGGGTACTAAAGACAAGGGCTGAGTGTGAATAGCAGAAGACCCTGATGACATAGAGTGATGGCAATAAAATGACAAATGAAATTCAGCGTAGATAAATTTAAAGTGAGGCACCTGGGGGGAAAAGAACCCAATTTTGACTTCCCATACACTGTGCTGAGTTCTGAGTTGACTACTGATACTTGGGAATGAGATCTTGCCATTGGAATATATAATTTTATGGACATGTCAGATTTGTGCTCAGAACTACTCAGAAAAATCCAAAACTGAATTCTAGGAAATATTATGAAAATAAAAGTAAACGACATGTAAAACACCACTCGTATTCACCTCATATAAATCCTTGGTGTACTGAGTACTGTGGGCAGCTGTGGTCACTCCACTCCAAAGAAAGATGTATAAGATTGAGAAATGCAGCAGGCCAGCTCAACCAGCATAATCAAAGACATGGAGATTTACTGAACAGTCTTATACTCTTGCACCTGCTATGGACAGAGGAGAGAGATACAAAATACAGAGAATCACAAAATCAGGAGCTGCATGAAGATGAGCAGGGACTTGTTGCTCAGCATCTCTCCAAATTTAACATCTAGGTGTGCTTCAATGAACCTAGAAGGTGTCCAACTTGAAGCAATCAAAAAGCAGTAGTTTCCTCTCATTGAAACTTTCACCATAGTTAAGCTAAGCAGTACTAGAAGTTAATATTTAAATCCAAGGAGCAACTGAGTAAACTCAAAGTAGAAAAAAAGTCCATGAAAAACCCTTTAAATTCCAAGATGCTAAACTCGGTCAAGAAGTCCTTGACCTAAAAATGATTGGCAGCTAGGAGACAGATTGTCATCTATATAAATACACACACATATATATATATACATATATATATGTATTTAGACAGACATGCTTTCCTGCATATATATACATATATTTACAAGAAGCCACTCAGGCCTCTATCAGAGAGAGGATGTGAGTCTCCTTGGCCATATTTGAACTCTTCCAGAAACTGTTTTAAAGTAAATCTTTATTGTTTTGGTCATGGGATGATAGTGGCAGAGGTAGATAAGCCAGGCAGATTTCTCAGTTACAAAAGTCACTGTAAGCTTCAGTTCATCCAGTGATTATGGTATCATAGCAGATAAATTAGAGCCTGCAGATACAATTAATCTGCTTTAGATTTCTTCCGTTTATCTTCCTTTGTAGTATACAGAAATAAAAAGACAGACTAGCATATCTAGGTTTAAGTAGGTGTTTCAGGAAGTGAATCAGCCTCTACTAGTGCCTATATTTCCAAAGTCTGGGACAATTATGAGTCAACAAGAGAGCATATTTTGCCCAGGAGTACCAGAAATACATATTTCCTACATATTAATTCCTTCAGATAGTTATTCTATTTTATGATTTATTTAAATATATTTAGATGCAGCATAAACAATGTAGACTGATAAATCCTAGTTGGAGCTCATAAATAAAGATGCATCTTTGAAACAAAATCTGGCAAAGACAGGCCTGTCTCAGACCTAGGAGTTTAAATTCAGCTCATGTTCTGCTGAGCTAGCTGCCCAGTTGATCCAAATAGAAGATGAAATATCCTGTGATTGTTTATCTAAACCTTACATAAACTGCAATTCATTTATTTGCCACTTAATTCTCATAAACACAAAGCTGAGTGAACTCAGGGTTGTGCAATTCAGATGGTCAATGAGGAATCCACAACCCTAAGTCTTGGTCACCCTATGACTCACTACTGGGGAGTAGTAGGGTGGCCCTAGCTCCCGTACAATCCATCTGTTCATGTCTCCTTTGCATGGAGAGCAGCAGGCTTGGAGCAGGCAAGAGGTATCTTCCAGACCATGGATAGACACAGAAACTAAGTGCTTGTGTAAGCGCACCAGAAGTCAAAGAAGGACTTACATTAAAAAAACCCTCAAAACAAGAGCAGATTCATAGCTGGGCCCTCTCTATCTTCAAATCCAAAGCATGTGTGCCCAGCATGTAGGGATCAATCAAGTAAGTGGCCAGCAGTGGCATTTTGACAGACATCAGGTGTTTGCACACATGGCATGCTGACACAGGTGCACACACACACACATGTGCACCACACACACACACAAGAACCCCACTGATCCATACCTGGGCTGTGTAGCATTAAAGTCTTCCCAAGCATTCATGCTGTATTGGCAGTGTTTATTTTGCTGAAGTTCCACAAGGCCAGGTGTAAGGTTCTGCACCTGGATTGGGGCGATCCCAAGCACAAATACAGGCTGGGCAGAGAATGGATGAGAACAAGCCCTGAGGAGAAGGACTTGGGTGTGGCTGATGGATGAGAAACTCAACTTAAGCCAGCAATGTGCCCACAAAGCCACTTATATTCTGGTCTGCATCAAAGCAGTGTGGCCAGCAGGATGTGATTCTGCCTCTCTACTCCTCTCTAATGAGATCCCAGCTGGAGAGCTGCATCCAGTTCTGGGGTCCCCAACATAAGAAGGATGTGGACCTGCTGGAGCA
Source organism: Agelaius phoeniceus (assembly GCF_051311805.1). Classification (NCBI taxonomy): domain Eukaryota; kingdom Metazoa; phylum Chordata; class Aves; order Passeriformes; family Icteridae; genus Agelaius; species Agelaius phoeniceus. The sequence goes on from NC_135266.1 coordinate 41,408,375, forward strand.
GATCCAGAGGAAGGCACAGCTAAGCAGATTTTTCTGAAGGTCTCCACATTCTCACTTGCCCTTTGCAGTGGTTGTCTCTTTGGGTCTCTGATGCTCACAAGCTGCCCCATCCCCCTCTCCCCCTTATTTCCTATTTCTTCACTACCTCACTCATTACAGTGACTTTTGTCATCACCTTTGTACAGAGGGTCCCCAGATCTTCTCCCAGTCCTTAAATCTGCCCCTCTGATCTTTGTTGCATCTTCAAATGTTTCTAGACCTATCCACTTGGAAGCCATAACTCCATTTCAAGTGCAGTCTTTCCGAAAGTGAAATGCTGCCCCATCATTCTCTGGCACAGTTGAGGTTCTACCTTCTCAAAAATATATTTAGGGATTGTTTCCTCCTCTATGAACAGAGAGGGAAAAAGACACATTTCTAGGATGAGACTCTTATTAACCATCATAAATGTCCAACCATCCTAAATGACCAAAGCAGGCCAGATGCTCATGCCTGATGAAAGTGCATTTGACCCCATCACCCACAGGGAGGTCCCCAGGGGTTGCCTGAGGACATTGGCTGCCAGCTGACCTCTACTTATGTGAAAGGAGTCTCATTCAATGTGTGTCACAGAGAAATGGTGAGCTGCTTACCCAGTGGAAAAATTCCTGCAGTAACTTCCACATCTGAGAAGGGCAGACCTTATGTCCTCTCACTGCTACACATTTACATCCCTCTGGGCTCTAACAGGATGGTGAGATTTATAGGTCATTGACTTACCTCCATATTATCTAATCTCCCTTGCTCATGCTCTGAATTTTATTCAGAATGTGAGCAGCATACTCACAAATTTCTCAGGAAATGTTGAAAGGTGCCAAACCTTGGGTAGCATCTAGAGGTAAAATAGAAATAAATGTGAATGAAATCTTAAAAATCCCAGCCTTTCTCCAGTCATATGTAATACTGGCCAGCAATGCTGAGTCTCACTCTTGCTTTTAACTGTGATATAAACTACACATAACAGCACAATATTCTGATGTACTTCTTGAAATGTAACCACGAATGTGGCAAAAAATTATCTGTCTCCTGGTGGCAAAATCAATTTCTTCTTTGGCTATGTAGTAGTATTTATCAGCAATACAGATATTTATTTCACTTATCATCTTGCTGCTGCTGCTTTATAACTGCTTTCACTAAAGTGCAGGACCCAAAAACAGAGCAATCTTCATTTTCCTCCTCCATCTCTCATACTACCCTGCAGCACATGTGATTTTGGGCCCAGAACTGGTGAAGATGATGGACTTTCAGTCTGCAGACCACTTGTCTCAAGTGACACCCCCAAATGCTACAAACACTGCGAGAGAAGTTTAGGCTCCTAACCATAACTCTCAAGGAGAGACACTGTTGGTTGGACATCTGCAAGTATCTGAGACATCTGCACAGGTTTACATATAGAACAAATCTTCTGTTCTGAGATCTGTATCCTTCTGGAGCAGCAGCTGAAGGTCAGATGGGCAACTTCAGGGCACCATAAGCAGCACTGGATTATTCTGTTTAGCAGTCTGTATTGCTCCTCAGTAGTACGAACTCTCCATGCCATCTTGCCTTCCCTGTCAGGATCCAGCCTTTGGGCCCACTCAGCCAGCAGCTTCTGGGAGTCTGGTTTCGAGCAACAGTGTGAGTTTATGGAGGCTGACATCTGTCTCCCAGGAACTAAGTTAGCTTCACATCAAGAACCAAGCAAGCAGTGAGATACCACCACCACCACCACCACCATCATTTAGAGAAATCTGGAGATTACAAAGCCATCCAACCCTTTTGGGTTGGATCACTATCCAACCTGAAAGTGATACGAGTGGCAGGAAAATGGATAGTTGCAGTAGGGATTTCATTGGTGACACCGAAAAGGGGCTGCAAAACATTATCTAACACAATCCTGCTGCAAGGCATATGTATAATTGTACATTACTTTTTCCTAATTATTAATTCATAGCCTTTCCCTCATCCACTGTGTGGGTCACCTTTTCATAAAAGGAGATCAGGTTGGTCAGACAGGACCTGCCTTTCACAAACCCATGCTGGCTAGGCCTCATGCCTTGGTTGTCCTGTCCATGCCGTAAAATAGTACTGGAGCTGGTTTGCTCCTTGGCCTTCCCTGGCACCAAGGTCAAGCTGACAGGCCTGTAGATCCCTCTTCCAGCCCTCCTTATAGATGGATGTCACAGTTGTCACCCTCCAGTCAACTGAGACCTCCCTGGTTAATTAGGACTGCAGATAAATGATGGAAAGTGGCTCAGTGAGTCCTTCTGCCAGCTCCCCCAGTACAGTCAGGTGGATCCCACCCAGCCCCACAGACCTTTGTGCATCTGAGAATGTAGCAGCTTGCTGAATATGTACCCTTGGATTATGGGGCAACCTTCTGTTCCTGGTCCCTGTCTGCCAGCTCAGGGGGCTGGGTATCCTGAGAACAACTGATCTTAAGTACCTCAACCTTTCCTCATCCTTTGTCACTGTTTTCACCCACATCCAATAAAGGATGGAGATTCTCCTTAGCCCTCCTTTTACTGATGATGTATTTAGAGAAACATTTTTATTGTATTTTATGGCAGCAGCCAGATTAGGTTCTAGCTAGGCTCTTACCCTTCTAATTTTCTCCCTGTGTAACCTCACAATATCCTTGTAGTGCTCTTGAGTCACCTGCCTTTTTTCCTAAAGGTCTCTCCTTTACCCTGAATTCCAGTCAAAGATCTCTGCTCAGATAGGTTGGGGCTCTTCCCTGCTGGGTCATCTTTCAGTACATGGGGACAGTGTGCTCCTGTGCCTTTAGAACCTCCTTCTTGGAGAATGTCCAGCCTTCCTGGACTCCTTTGCCTTCCAGGACTCTTTCCAAGGGACTTTGTCAACCAGGCTCCAAAACAGCCCAAAGTCTGCCCTCTAGACCCAAGGTAACAGTTCTGTTGACTCAATCTTATTCTTCAAGAATTGGAAACTCTATCAGTTCATGATCATTGTGCCCAAGACAGTCTCCAGCCATCACATCACCCACCAGTCCTTCTCTGTCCACAAACAACAGCTCCAGTGAGGCCCTGCTCGGGCTGCCCACCAGACATATCAGGAAGTTCTCTTCCACACACTCCAGGAATCTGCCTCCTCTCCACTGTACTGTATTTCCAGAAGACCTCTGGTAAGTTCAAGTCCCCCATAAGACCAAATGCTAACAATTGTGAGTCTTCCCCCAGCTGCTTATGGAATATTTTACCTGCCTCTTCAACCTGGTTGGCTGGTTTGTAACAGACTCCCACCAAGATATTGTTGGCCTTTCCCATGATTCTAACTCATCAACACTCTTTTCATCACTGTCAACAAACTCTGGAGACTCAGAACACTCCCTACCATACAGGGCCACCCCACAGCTTTCATATAGGTAGACTTCAAGAGCAAGCCAGCAGTACAAGGCTCACAGTGCAGCAACACACTTCAGCTTCTCATTACTCCCCACAGAGCTCAGGAGATTATCCTGACAGTTTGGACTGCTCCTCAGTGCTGTTGGAGCAGAAATGAAGTCCAATTGTAAGCAAAAGACTTGGTATTGGGCCCTAATATAATTAAATATTAAGTTAAAGCAATATGATTTTTCTCCATGTACATTTTGTTAAAAACACACAGTAGATTTTTACTATGACATGAAACATTTTCAGTCATTTTTATGGCTATGTAGATAAGACAGAATCTTTAGTGTTTCAAAAACACAATCAATGTTTATTTGTTCTCATAAGTTATTCATGGACCCAACAATATTCAACAAAACTTCATTTTTAACAGATCTCTTAATGAGCATCATTTTTACAGAAAATCACCAACAAATAAATATATGAAAACAATTGCTTTTGACATCACAATGGTTAAACACATTAAATAATTCATTAAATTGTGCTTTATGTCAATGAAAATCCCTAGGTCTACAAACTATCTTTTAAATAGGAATGGAAGTATATATGATTACTCACAATACAATCTCTCAGTAGCAGAATTCACAAACATTATTGCACATAAACAGAAGGAAAATTCCTAAAGAATAAAGTAATTTACAACCTATTAATTTATTCTTTCATCTTAAATATGGCAACTGATGGGAATTCTTTTTTTTTTCTTCTCTTCCAACATTTATTTGAAATCACAGAACAAGTGATACAGCCAAGAGGAAAGCCAAGGACATTGCAGGAATGGAACCCATTTCCCTCCATAAAATGCAGACAAAGAAAATATTACAGGAACCAAACTGAAAGAAGTGTTACAGTGAAAATTTGGTACCTTTTTCGAGCGTGCTTTTTCTTTTTTTTCCCACACATACAGAGGATACAGCCATCAACTCCAGCTGAATGACTTTATTGTGATCATTCATCTTGTACATAGTATTCCCCACCAGTCTGGAAACCACCTAATCCTTATCCCAGACCCCAAAAAAGAATAATTCCATGTGTATCAGGGAAACAGCAACAGGGAGAAGAAAAAGTGAGATATGTTTTAAAACAGCAGTGCTCATAACTGATACAAGAATGCAGATGGGAAACAAGATCCCTTCCTAGGGCAGAAGGAAGCATGTGCGGGCAAGAAGACCAACTTAAAAAACCTCCTGACTTAGTCATGGATGTTAAATCTGAAACATCTCCAGACACAAAGGTGATGTGACCTGCCTTTGGTCGAATGGGTATGATACAGATATGAAGTGTGGCTCTGGATCTGACTTCCATCGCTTTTTTTTCTGCATTTCTGTTTTTACTGAACAGCAAGTTACTGCTGTATACTGGGAAGAATCCCTAGCAAGGCTTTGACAGCCTCACTATTAACACATCAGCAGTGGAAAATACCCAACATCAGAAACAGTGGGTTTTTTTTTTCTCTTGATGGTGAAAAAGGTTTTTACTGTCAGCACTGGTGAGTGGGAAAGAGAAGACAAATTTTTATTCCTTAATAAGGCCATAAGGCCTTACGGTGAGTGCTTGGACTAGACATCAAATTATCAGGACCAAGTTCTAATGACACAGCATGTTTCTTTGTCCATTCCAAGCCCACAGTGAATTGTAACTGGAAAAGGCAGTGCTGGGAGTGTGATGGGAGAGATTAGCAAGTACATCTCCATTACAGAAGAATGAGATTTGTTTCAGCACCACAGTAGCAGAAGCCAAATTGCCTTGCTTAAGCAAAAAAAGAATGCCAGGAAGATGGACAGAAATCCTATAGCATTGTTGCTCACAAAGCTTTAGAAAGAAACATGCTGATCCCTGATCTTATATGGGCCAGTGTAATTATGGTGAAGTTTATCCTGTCACAGCAATGAAAACCTGGAATTACAGAGATATGAAGCAGGACTTTTATTTTTCTTTTGCATTACATTATTTCAGGCACCGTGCCCAAGAGGAAAAAAGCTGCAGGCCTGTGTCTTAGAAGTCAGCCTGAAGGTGTTTCCAAACTGCTTTATTTGTCATGTGTAAGGAAACTCTGCTAAGAAAAACAGGACTGTTGGTGCAGTGAGTTTGCTGGATCTGCAGCTGGAGCTAGGGAAGGAGGCACCAGGTCCTTCAGGCCAGGGCTCTGGGCAAGGTCTTAGCTGCTGACTGCCCACCCCTCCCAAAAAAACCCCAAAACTTTTGTTAAAGCAACAAACCTACTTCTCCACAACCAGGGCTGTTACACAGACTCCAGAGGGAAAAAAATCCAACAAACCATCTTCAATTTTAACTAAATCCCAAGCGTTAAGGCAAATCCCATTAACATAGATGCCACAGCACATTAACAGCTCTTCAGGACTCTAATCTTGACTCCTGGGAAATGACTGATGAAAAAGGTTAGGCATCACATTAAGATGTTGCCAAACTATTCAAGCTAATGTAAACCACCTAGAAAACGTCTTCGATTTTCCTCATTAGGCTTTGTTTTGTGTCAGGCAGAAGGAACAGTCTGGAGAACAGTTGGTGTGCTTAGACAGCTGAAACTGATACTTACAGTCACTGGTGAGGCTCCAGGGAAGTATTTCTGAGCATTGCCTCCTCTCCCTTGAAAAGAAAAACACTGCATTTTCTAAATGAAAAATAGGGTCCCAGTTGCTGTGAGCAGCATGGAGAGGGGGCCTGCTGAGCACAGAGGTATGTGAGGAAGGGACAACTTCTTTTTGCATTTAGGAAGAAAAGAAAAGGATGCCCTACAGAACAAAAGATGAGTTGGAATTCATCTTACTTCCTTGCTTATCTTGCTCCTCAATGTGAATTTGTCCTTGCATCTTTCCTTCCACATGGCTGGCTTCTCCCCTGCCCTTCAGGGTCTTCCCAGCACCCCAAACTACCTGTGCTCATGGGAACAAGAAGTGCACCAGCAAATCCTGGAGACTGAGCATCAGGTGCCAAAAGCATCCTTTCCCTCTCATGCTGTTTGGTCTCCAGCAAGATGTGGCGATGGGCACAGGAATGGGGAGATGCAACAGTTCCCATCATCCCTGTGCCACCGACCAGAAAGCTCCTTCCCTCCACAGGGCCAGGGCCAGCCCAGCCTACAGCCCTGGTGCCATCAGCTGTCAGATCACTGTGGATTACCTGCACTGTGCTAAAGGTGCAGTAGTGCCAGTGAGTCTTAGTTCTTCATGGCCCCACTGTCCTGCAGCCAGGACAACCAGACCTCAACTGTAAAGATTTCAATTTAAGTCTTGGAAGGTTGGTGTCCATACGTGAGCGAGGTGTCAGAGCGCCTCTTCCAGGCAAGGGGGATCCAAGCAGCACCATCCAGGAACCCAGGGAGCTCCTCACTCTTCCCTAAGCAGACATCCCATGCTCAGGCAGGAGAACAACAATCTTCCTTTTCCCTTCTGAATGCAGAGGAGGGAGAAATGTGCATGAACCATGAGTGGAAGAGGTATTAGGGACCAAACCCCACTGCTACTCACCCCAAGGTAACACATTGACAATCCAACGTAAAGCAGCAGATTGTTAATGAACTACATTGATAATGAGGCATCATCCTGGTAGCCCTCTTCACTTCTTAATGCTATTATGATATTTCAATGTTCAATTTATTATTGTATGCATTAACTTTCAACAGGATCATTAGACTCTATTTTTGATATTCTGCATAGATAAGTAGCAATAGCATTGTCAGAAGAAAAGATACAGCATGCACAAAAAAAAAAAATCCAACTTGGAAATGAAGGGACAAATTTTCAAATTGAGCCTCTTTTTTCTGTAACACATTATTTTTTCAACCAACTGGATAAAAACCTTGAATTTTGAAAACAAGCGAGAAATGTGCATCCACATCAGGTACTCCAGTACTTCTAATTAGCAAATCTATAAGGTAAAAGCCATTCATGCATGCAATAATATACTTTCAGCATCTTGATTTAGCAGCCATGTTGAGGCACTTAGAGAAATTTCCTCCTAATGCTTTACATTTATGCCAGAAGAAGAAGGAAAAAAACTCTCAGATCTATGGTGCACAGGACCCTCTTTTAAAAATTTCACTATTACGAATGGAACAACATAAAATCTTGGAATAAACAGATGCATTTAGCCACAAGAATGGAACACATGGAGGAAGAACCCATTGAATCATTTTCTAGACAAGGAAGAAAAACAGATACAGATCTCTCATCATGAAAACAATAAATTTACAAAGAATCCTCATATAGAGTAATAAATATCAAGACTTTCCACATATCCATTATGTATCCTATAAAAATGAAAGCTGATTTTTTTTCTAGCCACTACTGTAGTTAGAGAGAAAACCAATTTAAGCTGTATGCACTCAGCATCAATGTATTTTAACAGACAATATAATAAACCTGCCTACCTTCACAGACAATGTATCTCCAGGCTTTTACAGCAAATCTGGAAAATGTCGCACTAATATTTAAGCTTTTCCTTCTCTCTCTTTCCTCTTCCCTGGAGTTTTCTTGACCCCTTTTGTGAATGTGAAGGCAGATTTCATTGCCCCCAGCCAGATAATCTCTGTGATGTGTCCTCAGCTGCCACGTGGACCTCATTTCTCAAAGCTTGCCTTTGCCACACACACTTAGAAAGATGGTTCCTACCTGGCTGGGCTCGGTATTCTCAGCACCTGCAGGGAAATAAGCCAATCCCTCTACTACCTCACCTATAATCAATCTCTCACTGCTGGCCTTTGGAACAGAGCTAGAAGTGCCCCAATCCAACACTTCCTATGTCTTTTTTAATCACCCCATCAAATTCTTCCCTTAATCAAAACACAGCATGTAGAAGTTTGAAGGGCAATGTGTGCATCTTATCAATTTCATTCACTAGAAAGTTATGCACTACAGTTGTAATGAACAGTATGAAACAAACCAGCTCTCATGTCACAAAAAAACCAAGCCAGGTATTTTTCCCCAATTTATCATTCATGTCTGTACAAGTCTTAGTAGCTCAGATTGTACAGGGTACATCTGTTAATGCAAAGGATCTCTCTCTCTCTTCAACCCATCCTCATAGCTTAGGCCTTTGAAGGAAGTCTTTTCTGGCAGGAATCTTATTCTACTGCCATTTAATAACACTGACCAATACCTATTGAGAACAAAATACATTCTCACTGGCAGAAACCAAGAAAAACTGAGACAAGGAGGGGGAGTTGTCAGACGAGGTCTCATTTACCAAAGCAGTAAGTCTCCCTTGGCTAATTCCCAGGTAGCCACGTTGCACAAACACTCTGATCCTCTCATTGGTTAGGCAAGATGGGGGAGCATCACCACCTCGCAACCTGACTGTTATAATCTTCAGTAACAGCTACTTCTGCTGCCTCTTCCCTTGGCCACTGGTGAACTCTCTGCTCCCGCAGCAGTCGCCGCTCCTCTCGCCTCTTTAGCCGGTTCTTCTGGTGCTCCTCTTGCTTGGAGTACTGGAAGCGCTGCAGGAACAGGTCCTTAGCGTATTCATACAGCTGCACGTCCAAGAAATTCAGCTCCTCTATCCGCCGCCGCACGTCCTCGCCGATGTCCACGTTCGAGGCCCGCGTGACGTTGAACTGGGTGAAGGGGGAAATGAATTTTAGGTTGAATGTCCTCTCAAAGAGATACTGTGTTTTCCTCTGAAATTCCGTCAGCCCGAAGAAGGCCATGTTTTTCAGATTGTTCTTGGCGCTTTGGAGAAGAATCATGTTTCTCTCACTCTCATTCATGAAAGTCAGGTTGTAGCACCCCACCAGGCTGAGGTCGGCCAGCATGCGCACCTGGCGGTTGCTGGCCAGGTTGTAGCTGCAATCCATGAATTCCTGTAAGCTGACTCCAGACCAGTCGTCTCCCTCGTAACAGGTAGGCAGCTCGTCTGGCGTTGGGCTTCTTCCATCGCACATATGGAGGGAAGTTTTCCACGTCGCACCCCTCTGGACGTGTTTCCATTCACTCAAGTACCGCGACACTGGATCCCTCAGCATGGTGATGTAATAGAAATTCCTGAAACATATAATTAAACACAGTTTTAAGATTTCAGTAGGTTTTCCTCTTTATTCTCCAATAAAACTATTACCCAACACTGGCACCACACCCTTCACTTTTTCCAGGGCAATGTAGGCACTTCAGGTGACTATTTCTGAGACAGTAAAATCTTCATAAATACTGTGAATAAAATACAAGGTAAATTGAGAGAGAGAGACAGATATGAAAGGAAATAAGCAGTTATCAGAGAAACAGAATTACTTTGACCTATCAAGTGCTCAGTGATAGTTACTTACATATCAACCAACTAACTGAATTGTGCTCCCCTCCATATTGAAGTATTAACCACCAGCAATATCAGAAACTGTGTGAAAAGTGATAGTAATAATCCTGCCCCTTCTCTTCTGGACTGAGACACGCACGTCTCACAAGATGCAGGGGTTGATAATCCCTACAGCACTCGGGCATAACCTAAGAAAAGCTTAAGCAATTTCATGTGGACAGTGTAAGTGATAAAAATAACACCATGTGGAAGAATGGCATGAGCCACCTACTTAAGAAAAACCCTATTATTAAGTGGGTTGGACTTGAGATAATAGGAGACCAAAAATCCATTAATATGACTTAATTTTAGACAAGTGCTTGATTGAAATTAGTTATAATCCTGTAGTACAAAAGCATTTGTTGGTGTAAGGATTATTATTATTCAATCTCACCTGTCAAGAATACAAAAGAGACACCAAGATATATTGATCTGAAATAGAAAAAATAACTACAGAGCTCACATTGTCAGTTCATCTTTTTGCTATTAAATTCGGTTTGTATGTCTTATTTATGGCAATCTGAAAGGGACTGCAATTAAATATGTATCAAGGAAACTTTCACAGATTGAGGTTTTTTTAACTGAGGGATGTTTTACTCAATAATAACTCACCTGAGTTATAAGATGATATCATAAACACAAAGCAAAACTGAAATACTTGTGATTTCTCTCAGCTAGAATTACCAGAAGAAGATTCATGACTAAAATTAACACATGATCTGGTACAAAAATAGGCTCATGAGTTTGCATGACTCATCTTACTGCAAACTGCACATTAATAAATCATGAGCCCTAAGATTTCTTAAGAAAAGTCTGGTCTCAGTACTTTTTATGCAGCCTCGAGAAGGATGAGGAGAGTAAGCAGGAAGCAGAGAAGGATGAAGGAAGTAAGCAGGAAGCAAGCTTGCTGAAGACAAGGTACCTGTAAACAAACCAACGCTTTGGAAGCGTCATCTTATACAAGAGCTAACTCTAGTAAAATAAAAAAATCTCAAAAATTTTAGCACCCTCCACAACAATTACTTTGCTTTTTTAGGTATCACCCACTTCCTGCCACTAAAGATTTACCATCTCCATGAACCTTACGTTAACCATAAAAATATTTATTTCCCCACATAGTGCTAAATATGCAGATCTATTTCCCAGTGCAGGCAAAGCAAAGGGAAAAAGGTCTGAATACTTCATTTGTATTCATTCTGAATTTTCCACCTACAGGACCTATAATATACTTTCCAGAATAAGGTTATGAGACCAAACTATGGACTATGTTCTGCTGCAGGGTAATTTCCTGAGCTACTCTCTAAATGAAACAGCTGTTTCAATACTTATTTCACAGAAGAAGCTTTACAGGTGGAAGGATTTAAAATAGGGAGTGTCATGGATGTATTTTCACTTTCACTTGCACTGGAAGCCAAGATTTCTGTCAGCATCAGATGACACTTTGAAGGATGATATTTCCAGAATCATTTGGAGCTTGGGTCTTCTGACTGCTGCTCACACATAGCCAAATTGCACATCAGCTGTTTTGGTCCCCTTCAGTTACTTACACCATCCACATCAACAGGGAACCCAAGAATCACACAACCCTTCATAGACAGGGATTTCTAAAATCCCTCTTCTCCTGCAGAGCAGGAAGTACCAGAAATCCTCCTGTGTACTCTGCAGTATGAAAAAGCAGTCTTTGGACTCTTGAGGCACAGCTTTCCCTTCTCAGATTGGATCCTTATCTCATCCTGGCTCTACACTGCATGTATGAGAGCACATTAAGAACTACTTTCCATTTCACAGGGAAAAGGGGATGCATTTCACAAATGCTGTGCAGATAAAGCAGCCCAACTCTCAAACACCCATCAGCTCTGAGCATAAGAAGCTGCTGTTGCAACATCCAGCAGGCGCTGATAGGGCTGTGACCAAAAACAGCTGAAACTCCAAGGGAACAGAGATAAAAAAAAATGGACAAAGACTCAGAGGCAGTTGCAAAACATCTACATCAACAAAGATGGGGCATTGGCTTAGTCTTTGTATTGCTGCCCCTCCTCTCTTCAGATAATTTTGGATGTTAACAAGCGGTAACAGACAGATTTTAAACTTGCTCTTGACAGTTATTCATACCTCTAATAATAATTCTGTCCTTCCTCACCCATCTCCAGCAGTCCCAGTCAGGTATGACTCAGAGCAACAACAATTAACAAAAATACCTCCTTTGCATCAATCATTTCCCTTTCATCCCTGGATATGTAAATGTGTTTGATGTGCAATAAACAGGAGTACAAAGCAAATGCATGGAAATGAGAGCAGTACATCTTTGGTTAACATCCGCACCTTCCCTTCTGCATACCGAGCCTGCTGCTGCTCCTCCTTGTGAGTACCTAACTTCTGCAGCTGTTTTCACTGCCCAGATAAATCTGCTGCTGGATTCTGCAGCTTCCAGAGAGTTGCCTTCCACTGAATGGCTTCTTCATCGGGCATACAAATTTTAACAGCAGCTTGACACACATTTAGTTTCTGAGGGGCTGGTAACTTACGCCACATTCACAGTTTACAATCCTCTGATTAACCTTCTGGCTTTGACCCTCTGTCACCCTTTTAAACACTCTGAGGTTGGAAGACCTTAAGATTTCTTCCACCTTAGCCTGGACACTGTCCAGATGACACTGCTATGTGCTGCCCCTGGACTGGGGGAATGCTACACTGAACTTGTGCACAAAGTTTTCTTTCAGGGAAAAGCGTGTCTCCAGAATAATGATACAAGTAAACACACTAAGGCCCTGGACATTTGTTTCAGTGGGAAAATTATATAAATTATTAAATTATCTTAGGAAATTGTTTTCAATTTGTTTTCAAATGTTGACATTTATGGAATAATAATAGTAGCATTTTGGAGCCCTCAGTGCCTCATATACAAGCATTCAATCACACTGGGAATAGCCAAGGAGTCAGCTCATAATAAAGACAAGAAGCAGGTTAAAAATACAAAACAGGCTATGGCCTTTCTTCACTGTTCAGTAAAATAGCATATAGTTAGCTGAACACTGAATATGCCTGAGCCACTCTGAATACAGATGTGCACTTGTTCTTGTTGGTGTAAATGACCCTCTTGCATCACCCATGCTCACACTTATGGCTGTGTTGAACTCAATGGCTACCCACTGTGGGAAATACTGAGCAAAGAATTAAGTAATGACTTCTGTTACCCTGCTTGTCAAAGCAAACTTATCACAGACTTCTTGGATTAATTTTATAGACTCCCATCATCAATTGCTGAAACTACTACCACAGATATCCTCAGTGCTTAAAGGCTAGCCAAGAAGAATGTGCTGGTATGTCAGGGAGAAGATATTTTCCAGAAAATATTCCAAATTAATTAAAACCCATACAAACTGTATCTATATAATTATGCAATCAATATCTTTATCAGCATGTCCGTGTGTGTGTGTAAAAATTTACACTGCAATCTGGCCATAATGTGTGTTTGTCAATGACAGAAAAATGATAGTAAATCCATAAGTGTGTGTTTGCCAATGTATTTTGTGACTGTCTCTATAAACACATACACATGTAAGACCAGTGATTTCATTTCAAACACCAGCCCATTACCAGCCCAGTTGCAGTGTCAGCTCCTCCTGAAAGGAAACTTTATGCAGCTTCCCCACATTAAGCAATCTCCTTTTGAGCATGATGTACTGAAACTAATGGGTTATTGAAGTTGTCACTATGGGATGGTTGATTTTTTGGGCAAGTGATGGTCACAGCAAGGGCCTGGTGATCCATGCAAGAGCTCAAACACCAGTGTGAAGTGTGGGCTGCACACTATTGTTTACACTGGAATTATGAAGTACTTGGTAATTCCCAAGACTCTAGTCCTACTTGCATGAAATCCAATCTCTTCATTAGCATTAGGCAAAGAAAACCTTTAATTAAAAGAACAGATAAATTGAGCTTCTAGTTATAACCAAAGAACATGTATTTCTTCCACATTATATGGTATTTTAATATAAATACTCTAATCTTACATTAATCCTTCAATAGTATTGCTCCAGTTTAGAAATTAATTTCAGAGGAGCAGAGTCTGCTATAAGTAGAGGTGATCCCAAACCAGAGCATTTTGCCTCCTCTATCACCATGGAGCAGATGTCCCAGCTGAGGGAGATTTAGTAAATACGTGAAGGATCACTGCACACCGAGAACAGAAACATCCTGTAGGGCCTCCTGGGGAAGAGGGATGAATGGCATCTTCATAAAAGGAGAACAGTGTGCTCATGGCAGTGGATGCAGAGGCAGAAGAGTATTTGAGGTGGAGAGAAAGAGTCACCAGAGAATATTCTGGAAAGCACTAACAGACAGAAAAAAGAAAAACCCAAGTGACTGAAAAAATCCAGGTGCATCATAAAACTATCCACATTCTGCTTCTTCCTGGTAGAAAGGAAAATAAGAGCCCATGTCAAGCTTGTGTCCCAAGTGGAGATAAGAACTTAGAAGCTTTAACTGTGGAAGTGAGTGTGCTCCTGAGGAAAGGTCTGAAATACCCCCAAAAGCCATTCTGTCAGCACACTTCTGCTACCAATGGAGGTTATGGCAAATGAAGGCTTAAGAACAACCAGCATTATGTGAACAAAAGCCTCACACTTCCCAGTTTTATCCTTAAGCCCAAATTCTCACAGGCATTAACAGATTTAGCCCACAATCAGTAACCTCTCTTTGGGCAAAGTATTGTCAGTATGGGTAATGGTGAAAGGAAGAGGGTACACAAATGAAACAAAGGGAAGTATAATGCAGCACATGTGCTATTAGGGAATAATTGAACGTGCAACAGGAATGATGGGGGAAGGCAGAAAGCAAAAAAACATTGTCAGGCTGATCTGAACTGGTCAAAGTCAGTGAAATGCAGATGCATCAGCTTGAGGCTGGCAGCATTTCTGTGCAGAGTGTCTCTGCATCCATGGTGTGTTTCATTTAGAGATAAACTGCCCAAAATAACATGAACAGACTGCATACTTATCCAGAACAATGGCACTGTAACGAAAATCTATGAAATGGTGCACAAAATATATGCATGTCCATCTGTCTGCAGGAAACATCATACAGCTTATCCACCAAGCCAGACTGATAAATCCTAGCTGTCCCACAAACTTTGGCAAAGATGATGCAGCAAGAGCACATAGGCTTCTTAAGCTTAGTGTCTCTCACAGGATGCTAGACACCGTGATGGAATGGTTTTCTAAGAAATCCTTTACATAAATTTGTGAGCTTAATACTATTATCTGTCCTTTCAGGTTTTCATGGATTTCTTTACAAGACTATTACTGAAAGAACAGCCACCACCATTAAGAAGTGAAGGTTTATCTTCTCACATCACAGGCATCACCTGCTCAGCATGTAGCAAAATCACTTAATTAGCTGTTTTCTCAGAGGATCTGAGCACTCACCACTTTTGCAGTTTTCATCGGGCATGATGAGTACTTTACTTAAAACAGTGGCTGTAAAATTCTATAGACACTTACTCCACATTAAAGGAAAACTTAGCAGAGTTAAATAAAAGAAAAATAATAATAAAAAAACCCTTTAATTTTGAAGTATAAAACTACAAAATTTTAGCTGTGTCTCATTATTCTTTTGAGATTTTGTCCCATGGCTCTGAATCCAACTGGAATAAAAACTGGCCATTGTTTCCCATTTCTGAGTTGGCCACAAGTCTGTTGGTTAAACCTACCCTTTTCATTACCCCAGTGGCTGAAAGAGCAGCAAAATCCATACCACATGCCTGCTCAGAGAAGGGACTGGATGCTGCTTTCAGGGAAGGATACCTAATTGCAGTGGTCCACATAGGAGCTATGCATCGAGGCAAGCTCTGACACCAGCAGGGAGCTGCTCAGCACAGGCAGTGATGTGTGGCTGGACATGGCAGGGGCCACCTCTGGCATGAGCTGCATATCCCTTTAGAGGCTCCCTCTGCATCCCAGCGTGTACCTTGGCCACAGAGGGAGATAAATTGCTGGCCTGGAGGTGTCTGTGTTGTGCAGGTGGCTCTGTCTTCAAGGTGAGCCCTGCACTCGGAGCCAAAGGGTCTTTGCCTGAAGGGACGTATTCACAGAATGCAAAGTTCAGGCCAACATCAAAAACTAACCACTAACATAACATTTTGTAATGAGGGAGAAATAACCACAGCAAACCTCAATTTCACAACTCTTTGTACCTGTAATACCTAACATCTACCAGTCATGGTATAATATCTCTTTCTGAACATGCTTATAGAGTTGGAACATTCCCTGAAGTAAAACAAAGTTTTTAAGCAAGTTCTGTGTTGTTTCATACAAATCTCCAATTCAGCAGTTAGAAAAGCAGTCCATTATAACTTTGTTGTCCTTGCTGATACATCAGTATATCAGTGTGACAGAGGGAGGGCTGGGAGTCAGACAGCTGGGATTGTATGTCTGGCTCTGGTATGAAAAGGTGGTCACTTGGGAAGCAATTTGTGGTGACACAGACTGTTACAGGCAAGAGAAATGAAGTGATTGGGCACCGGGAAGCACTTAAGAAATGTGAAATCTTATATTTCCTTGCATGTTAGGAGGAATACTCCCTGTCACTAACTTCAGTTTCTTTTACAGTAATTCACTGCTTTCATCACAAAACTCCCAATTTTTCTGTTTAGATATTGCAAACCCTTTTTTCTTTAAAAATATCCTCTGAAATATCTGATTAAATTCTGTACCCATGCCATCAGAAAAAGCTCAGGAAAGCTTTATAGCACTGTTGATTTTTTTTGTTTGGTTTTTTTTTTGTTGGTTTTTTTTTTGGTTTTTTTTTGGTTTTGGTTTTTTTTCCACAGTTTTGATCAGAAGATTAGTGTCCTACACCTGATTAAAGAATGACAGATGACAAGGAGTGTCTTTAGAGATCACTCACTCTTTGACATCAAACACATTTTAACAGTAGTGATTTAGGGTAATCCAGAAGGGTAAAAGAAAGGGAGTGAACCTTTGGCAACACAAATGCTACACATACAACATTAGGAATTTTTCCACCTAAAGAGTTCAATTTTTCTTGAAATGAAGCTAGAGCAAATTCAATAATGGCATAGGGCTATGCATAGATATGGAAAGAATGAGATACTAGGTAAGCTATTTTAACATAGCACAGGTTCATAGATTCATATAATACAGAAAAAAGATTAGTTTCAAAATCCAGCACTACATCTGTACTGAAAACAATGGTAAAAACTGCATTTGTGGAGACTCTAATTATTTATTTTTTTTTCTTAAATACTTCAGAAATTCAGACAACTGGCCTCAGACTAGGCAAAATGACAATTTCTTTTTAAAATATTCTCTGCTTTTAGATTTCGGACATGTGATTTTGTACTTTTTAAAAGTAATGAATAATCACGACAATAATAATCACATTCTTGACATATCACATTGCCACAAGCCCTTCAAAATTATCAGTGAAAGTGTATCCTGAGACCTACTGCTGCAAAAGGATAGTGGGAGTGCTGAGAATTTTTTTCTTGGCATAGGAGAATACAAGTTTTAATGATGTATTTCAAAGAAGTGTCTAAGACATTAGGTGGAGATCAAGCAGCAGCCTTTCAGCACTTAAGAAGAGGCCAGTGAGAAGATAAAGCAAGGCTTTTCACTCTTGTGCATGGCAGGATAGCTAATGAGGGACAATAGTCAGAAACTGAAAAAGGTGAGAATAAAAGGAAAACAATTTTCATTATCAGAATAATTAAGCTTTGGAAAGTTTTGTCAGTAGCAGCTCTGCATCCTCCACCCTCAGAGATTTTGAAGATCCAACTCTCTCCAACAAAAAAAACTCTGAGCAACCCCAACTATGCTCAGTGGTGGCCCTGCTCTGAGCAGGAGGTTGGACTTCTCCTGAAATAATTTCCCACCCCTGGGGCTCTGGGATTCTGAATGACAGCAGAAAGTCTCCTGTCACCAAATGTACAGTCCTGTCAGACAGCACAGCAAACACAAACCAACTCGACAGCTAAATTATCCCCTTCTCCCTTGCTCTTTCCTGGCCATCCTAGGAACAGTACAGAGGATTTTTAGTCAATTTTAAGAGATTGTGGGGATTTTAATAAGATTTTAACTAGGTCTATAACACTCCAAATCAGCACACCCTGAATTATTGAGCAGCTTCATGAGTACTTATTTCAATGATGTGTTATTCAATATAGAGTCTCCAGAAACTGGAGAGGACAGTGCAGCCACTACATGTCCCTAAAGAAACTAATTCTGTTCACAAGTATCAAGTCTGTATCTAGCAGCTCCTAGGCTAATGAAATGATGTAGTTACCCGTGGTTTTAATCCTGGTAATTTAGAAAATGCACATGGATAGCATATGAGTATGTGTGAGGTCTCTGAGCTAATATAAGTTTTTCCTGTGTGTTGCCTTCAGGATTTAGGCATACATTTTCAAACACACAGCATAAAGTTGAGCATTTTACTCTATATTTAAACACATAGGGAAGCTCAGCCTCAGTGGCATGAAGAAAATAGAGAGTAGTATGAGCAGATACTAAGAAGCTTGTTGATTTATTTAGGAAAAAAAAGCTCTCAAAGACATCACAGTGCCCTACCTACCCTGCCAGCACAGATACCAGCACTCAATTATCCCTTTCCTAACTGCTTTTGAAATATCCTTTTCATGCCATTGCTCCTACTGAAAATATCTTGTGAAGGTTGCTTCTTGCAGTTAGGAACACAAGTCTTATTCCCAGACAAAACCTGGTCTTGGTCAACTTAGATCCAGTTGTTCTTGAGTTAACACTGCAAATACCTAAAGGAGATTTATAAATGTAACATCAGAGAAGGAGAAATAGCATTTAAGCTGAGGATCAGAGAGCAATCACACCTCTCAACTTTTAATTTACAAAGCTGAACTACTTTTTTATTGTCTCCTCTGATAAGAAAAGTCCTAAGTGACCAAACTGCAGCCCCCAAAACCCTTGGGTCATGCTTAGATCCTTTTACTGAGTTTTCCAACATCTCAGCTTTTCATGCTAGCTTTTGATAGGGGGCTTACAAAAGTAAGGAGCTCCTGAGATTTGTTCCAGGTTTTAATCATCATAGCAGTCCTTTCCTGGCATTTGAGCTTGCACACTTCAAATTTCACTATACATGGCTAGAATTGAGCAAATTTCACACAAGGCTTTAGAGGTGCCTTGTACAATAAACATTTCTTACCTCCACTGGCAATGTATTCTCTGATACACCCTCACATTGCATCATGGTTTTTTGTGGGGCCACATGACTCTGGAAACTCATACTCACTGTGTCACTGGCTCAGATGGTCCCTGCCCACAGCCTTTGATGGTCTTTAAGGTTCCTTCCAACCCAAACCATTCTGTGATTCCATGAATATGAAGACTCCCTGTTTTGGCTGGTAAGCACTCAGCTGATAGAGAACAGCTGTTTCTGCCAGCTTCAGATGCATGAACCATGCACTTTGCACTACCAAACTTCATTTCCCCTATTTTTATTAAATCCTCAATGTCATTAAGCAAATTTCATTAATATACTTAAGCTTTTAGTGCCAGCCTCATTAATGGAAACATGAAATAGGGTGAGAGTTAAGACTAGCCCTGAGGAAATTCATGGATAACTTTCCTTTAAGTTCCTCTTTCAGCACATCCTGTTTTGTTACCAGCTTCTTGTTCACCAGAAAATTCTTATGCTCAGCTTCATGCTTTCTGCCTTGTATAATAACTCTGCACATGTTGGTCCACCCAATACTTTATTGAAGGTAAATTTCCATTCTGCTATCAGAGATGGATGCTGGATTTACATGTCACAGCCCAGAGGATGGTGGCCCCAGCTTTGGTGCATGTAAGAACAAAGAGGTTGGTTAAAGATGGGGAAATGACAATTTGTTTCAGAGTGAAGTTGTTTGGAATAGAAATGTGTACATGAGGTGATTTGGTGGAAAAACAAACAAGCTTGATACAAATTGTAAATCATTTCTTGATGAGACACAAATCCAACAAACTTCCCTCCGGTGATTTTTGTTCTTTGCCTAAATAATATCAAGCTCAGTTGTTCTAAGTGTTCCTTAAATTGCTGAAAAGAGTGAAGTAGCAAGAACCTTGCTGAAAGAAATATAAATACAAAATGCAATAATAATTCAAACAATGAGAATTGCATTGTTCTATCAAGCACACACACAAAACAACCCTTGTACCTCTTAAGAAACAGGGTGTGAGCACATACAGGTGGAAGTACTATTCAAAAACCATAGATGTGCAGTGTCTCACATGAGTCTTTAAAGATATTCAAAGTATTTGTGCTGGGGAGAATTAAAAATCTTTGGTGGAGAGGTCTGGGAAAGGAGGAGTCCATTGCTCACATCATCCCCATTCTACCTACTGTGCACAGGTCATTGCTGTGTCTCAAAAGAACTGTGGAAATCTGAGGTACACGTGACCTCTTTACTCCAAATTTTTGTTTCTTTTCTCTCTGCTTTTCTAGGCCACTGCACAGAAAGGAACATGAAATAAGGGTGCCTTTGCACTGCTCTCCTCCCCACCTCCTCCCTGAGCTGCCTCTAGCCCCAGCCTGGGGAGGAAGCTCTGAACTTGCCTTTCTCAGGAGGATGTTACAAGTATGGGGGAAACGAGCTAAGGGGATGGAAAAGAAAGGTGATGACAGACAGGGGCCAAGAGAAGAGCAAACTTGAAGGCAGTGCTGCACAAGGGACCTGCAGTTTGAGTTTGTTTTGCTAATACAGCCTTAGAGGGTTACAGAAACCTATTTGGGAAGAGACTCTCCTGAAGAAGTCTGAAACCTATAGTCATGGGTAACAGCTTAGCATAAAAGAATTCATAAAATATCCCTCATGCACACAGGACAAACCACAAAACCCTCCTCACAACCAGCAGCTGCCAAAAAGGTTAGAGGAAGCCCCTGTTTCAGGAGGACTCTCATGGGGTCACTGCCTGGGTGACCGAGCACTCCTCCAGCTCCAGTGCAGAAAGG
Organism: Agelaius phoeniceus; assembly: GCF_051311805.1. NCBI lineage: Eukaryota > Metazoa > Chordata > Aves > Passeriformes > Icteridae > Agelaius > Agelaius phoeniceus. The sequence goes on from NC_135266.1 coordinate 41,429,089, forward strand.
TGGGGACACAGAACTCCTGCCTATCCAATAACTTAAAAAACATAAGGCATTTCATAATGGTTCTAAAGGAAAAAAAAAATCCCTGCATACTTTTATGTAGAATTATGAAAGATCTGTTATCACAGGGGTCCTGGCTGCCCGCAGGAATACACTTGGCTGGTAAAATTCAGTTTCAAAGAGCCCCTGAAAAAACAAATCAAATGTAGCCAGATCCTTAAATCTTCTGACATTTACATTTCTTCAGTCATTTTTTGTTAGGTCTAAAATAAAGTAAAATTAGTTATTTTAATTGCAACTACAATGTTTATTTTCATGCTCTTCCTGTTTTTTGAAGGAGCTGTTGCTATCCCATTTTATTCTCTGGCTAGGTAAAACTTGCAGCACCAGCATCACCAGTGTTCCTTTGTAACTGGCTTCACTGGAAACCAATTTTTGCCACAAGTGTAACCAGGCTCCCTCCCCAGCTGAGCTTTCTCTGATTTCCAACTAAGAGCTCAGTTGCAGGCACTCTTTTCCAAGTCTGGAATGCTCAGATAAAAGTTCTGTGGGATTTTTCACTGCAATGCATTTTGAATCAGTGCAGTAATTCTGCTCAATTAATAAAGTAATTAACAATAAAAAGGGCTCAGTAATTGAAATCCCTTTGAAAGTACACTAATTTATTCTCTCTAAACTTTGCCTCAAATCTTTATTAATTCTGACGTCAAGCAAAATGACCATAAATTATAAATGATCATCACAAAATCCAGGCATCACAATAATTTTCTTGTCCTACATGCTGAGTTTTTAAAGCCTCCCATAAGGTAAACAACATGACAACACAGATATGAAAGAATTTCAGGTGATTTTACTAATGAATATATTATAAGAGAAGTGTTCCCTCTTTGTACATTGAAATAGTTCACAAAAACCTAGGGAAGTTACCCAGCTGTAAAAATAAAATGGTATTTATTTTTCCCCTTTTTGTAATGCAACTGCATGATTTTACCTGTAAGCCAATAAACAAGAAGATGACAGGGTATTTCAATTGAATACTTGCATGACAGACTGCTGACTTTCCATTTTTCACTGAATTTTGTGTTTTACTAAAATACTTCATAGCATCTGAGCAAACCCAGAAATATTTGGTATGAGTATATAACTCTAAGAAAACCCAGAAATGTTTGGTATTATTAATATAACTGAAATATAAGCAAAATTGCATTTTCCTTCTCCATTGATCTAATAGGCATCTTTGCATATATATAAATACACACACACACATACCTACATACAATCTCCACAAGGGGGCCATCTAATCTTCCCCAATTCTCTGCAAAAGCTTAACTTGCTTTCCAGAAATTGATGTCATAAAGCTTTTGTCTACAGATACTATGGTACCTCAGGAAAAAAGCTTTTTACCAACTGGAAGTGACTTTGTGACACAATTTCATACAAGGAAACCTGTAGTTTGAAATGGAATCACTTTTTATGCACAAATCCCACTATATACTTGGCATGTAAAGAACTTTGATCAAGCTTTTCCAAGTTCACTACTTTCAATATGCAGCCAAAATGAGACCTGTTACACACACACAGAAACAGAGCCAGGTCCCATGCTATGGTGAGGCAGCCTCCAGGATGCAGCCTGGTTCTGTGTTCTATTGGAATTTGTAGGCAAAGCCCACAGTGAGGGACCATGAGTGATTTCAGCCCTGTAACAAGGCATCCCCTAGGCACCACAGTTAAGGTACAAATGGTATTAAAGTTATTTGCACTGTCCTCTCAACTCCCTGCAGATATGAAAAACAAGTCTTGTTTGTCATTCCTTGTTATCTGCTTTAATATTCTGAATGTCTTACAGACACAGCGTTATAAGTCCTCATCTTCTTAACTCAGCTGTAGCTCTGTGATGTTTTTATTATTTACCATACCTTTGACCTTGGAATAGCTAGAAGAAATGGGACCATTTCCTTCTTCTGACCTCAAATCTTAATTAATCAGGCTTAGTCACACATGCCAGGATGTGGACTGCATGCACCATCAGTTGTGGATGTCATGCTCTGAGAAAGAAGCTAATAAGATGAAATAAAGAAGTCTAGGCTTCTAAACAACTTCTATGAAGGATTCTTTACCTTTCAGGAAAACTAGGTAGAGATTATATTAATTCAGTCCTGCAGATAAAGCACAAACCCACCAATCTGCTAACTCAAAAGATTATCTCTGCACCTTGATCTGCAGCACAAACTTTAAGCAAAGTTTCCATGATTTCTCAGTGATAGTGCTGTATCACTGATATGTCTAACCCATGACCATGACAGAATTCAGGCTGCTCCAAAACTTGTGCATTCACATAAAAAAACCCTCCCAAGAACCTGATGGCTCTCCATAAGAATCCTGGCTCAAGCAAGTCATCATGGATGCCTGTGGCTCTGTAACTTTCCTCTGAAATCAACAAATCCTAATCAATGGAGCACATCTGTACAGTGGCAAAAAAACACTTCCCAGTCCCTTCAGGCCATGAACTGACGACTTGAAGCATGACATTTGATTAGCCTTATTATCTCAACTCATTTATACATAAATGTTTTCAGGGGCCATGAAGCCATCCAGCCTTTATTAAAATCCAGCCACATTCTCTGAACTGATGTTCCCTTCTCTTCCTCCTTTTTTTGCCAGTAAAAACAAGGAGAAATGTATTTTTCTTTTCTTTTTTTTTTTCTAACTGTGGTTATCATCTTTGCAATTTTATTATTGTCAAATAACCTTCTCCTTATACATAAGTGCAGCAGGCTGTTGCCATACACGCTCACATATGCAAATAGGTCAGGTTTTCTAGTCTTTCCCCACAGAGATATTTGACATTGAGACTCAACATGATCTAGCATCTTTCTGAACTAAAGGCCAGGGGAATCGTGTGTGGGACTTCATTTCCAAAACTATTTCTCATGGAAATTAATGAACATCTGTGCAGATGCTGAATGTGAATTCAGGCAGCAGACAAAGCCTATCTGAAATTGAACTTAAGGTCTAGAAATACCTAATGGTAAGCATGTTTATCTTTAGATTTGTTCCTTCCCTTTGAAGAGTGAGAGTGCTCTTCAGGTCACCAACTTTTCTTGCTCTAAAAGGAGTGGGATGATGACAGGGTTATGAAAGCTATTTCAGCATAAACAAGGAGCAAAGTTGCTGATGTGTATCCTAAGTAACACAAAGATTTGCACATGAAACATTCATTAGGATTTCTTTAAAGATTCTGTAAATTGCTTTCTGTTTCATATGGAGTATTACGGTCAATACAAGTATAGAAGCGATGCAAACAGGAAAGCAAAATTCAGGTTAGATATCATAATGAATATTTTTCTACAGTTTTAATGACTTCAATATTTCTGTCTTTTATCTAATAGAGATTACATAGTCTGGGTCAATCTTATTTGTGATACATATATTGAATATTACATAATTTAACATCAATTAACACCTGTGAATTTAAAACCGAAATCTCATCAGAGCTGAGTAACTGAAGATGTGCTATCTTCCTAGAAAAATTAGCTAATTAAGAGAAAAGGTTGCAAACTAATCTGGTTTTGTTTTTTTTGGTTTTTTTTTTACTTTGAAGATGTTCCTTTTCAATGGGCTTTTTGTAAAGCAACATTTTTGTTTATAATTGTAAAATTTTTAATATATGGCAAAACTATATATCCCAGTAGTCTCACCAAGTGCTGTTTAGCACTTATATCCCTGCTCTCCCTCTGGGGATAGAGGCCACTCTATGTTCAGGCTAAAGAACAGCCCTGCCTGGATGAAAAGGAAGTTTGCATGCATATAGACCTTTATTCATGACACTTTAATTTGCTCCATAGCCTTAATAAATACACCATCATTAAACCACAACTCTAAAAATAACTCCCTTCAGAAATTTTTTCATGTTGTTTCTAGTTACACTGTTTTTTCTACAAGGAACAGTAACTAGTACAGGCTGGGTTTTATCATCATAAACCTGCACTTCCTAGCTTCTCTCTCATTCTTTGGCACCACTTTGTTTCTTTTTTCCTCTGTATCTGCTCTTCATTTTCCCTCATTATTTGTGTCCTCACACAGCAATAGCATAACTTCATGCCTGACAGAGCTGCAGAGGAAATGGAGCATTCCCAACAGGCTGTTGGGCTGATACAGAAGAAATTCAGCCTTCTGTGAGCTAAGTTGAAGTTTAAGCCCATTTGCTCCTGCACCAGGTTTCTCTATACAGGGAAAACATGAGTGGCAGTGGGATGGTGTCACTCAAAGCCTCTGTCAGCCAGAGCTGTGGTGCTGCTTGTTGGGGTGGGCACAGGGCTGTGCAGCTGGCTCAGGAGGGCAGGCTGAGAGCTGCAGCATGGGGGACAGCTCTCACCTGTGTTTTGTTCTCACCTGAAGTTTGCTGCTTTGGGTATGTGGTTGCTTCCCCACAGGCCATTTCCACTGTGCTGCCCTCATCTGTGCCTTTCCTCTATAAGCTAACATTTTTAATTGAGATTTTTTTAATTTTACCTCTTTGAAACTGGAACTGCCTCATTTTTGCATCCCAGGCACACAGACTCTCGGAGGGTTCAGTTTAGATCCCTGTGCATTAGGTATATTACTGTTCCTTAACAAATCTGAGAGCCAAAAATTATTTTGAAAACCTTGGTATGCAGTCTTCTCCCTTCTGCAGGTTTACCCCTGTTATTTAGAGTTATGTATTGGCATAACCCTATCATTCAGCATATGGCAAGTGGCATCAGTGTAACTTTCAATGCCAGATCTCCTAAGGCAGTTATAATACGATAGTATTGCAATTGGACTTTGTTATTTTAACCTAGCCTGGACTTAGCTTTGCTTTCTAAAAAGGCTTTAAGGCAATAATGTTCTATAAAAATAGTTGAATTAAAAGTATCATATTAAAAAGGCATTGAAGAAGCTACTTGACATGTCAGACAAACCCACCAACAGCTTTAAATACAGAGAAATCTTCGATAAGCAAGAAATTCTCAAGCCTTGACTTTTTCAACCAGGGGAGTATATTCAGGGACGTCATCATTACATGCTTGCCTTGGTCTTATCCTCCTTGGAATCTCCATTTTTGGAGGCAAGGTGTTAGGTTAGATGGACCCTTGGTCTGACTCAGCTTAGCCATCCTACTGCTACTTCAAGCCACCCACATAATCATACTTTTTTTTCCCTGACATTGATGAGAGAAGTATCTCATGTTGATGAGTTAAGTCAAAGCAAAAAAAAAAAAAAAAAAAATTAAAAAAATTTTAAAAATCTGTACTGTTTTAGTCATATGCATAAGGAAGAATCTGGATGTCATGCTTGCTATAGAAAATGTTCTCTCACCTTCAATAAGAAATCTGTTTTCTGTTTTCTTAAAAATGGATGTGGGTGTTACAAATGGCAGTTCTTTACCATTTTTAAAAATGAACACTTTCCATTCATTTAAGAAGAGACTATCAGAAAATATATTATTACCAAGGGTTGGTAGGAGGCAACATCAAACAGCATGTCAGCTCTGAAAGAGAAATGAGCCATGGAAAAGGCTGAATGCAGGAACCGACTGCTGAGGTTCAGCACAGAGGACAGGAGCATCCCATTGAGGCCATGGCACAGAAAGGCAGCTGAGGTTTTCAGGTGGGCTGAGAAATGGCTCAGCCCCTCCTGACTACTCCACCCTGCTCCATTCCAGGTCTGAATAGGGCTATGCAGCCTGGCACTGCAAATGTGACCCCTGGCAAACCTGGGCAGCATGAATTAGCTAAAGCACATACCAGCCTCCACTGGTTTTACGTGCTCATGTGTGATGTCTGATGGACACAGGCAGATGCAGAACAAACCAGCCTGGTATGGCACAAAACCAATTTGCTGACCCTTTTGAACAGCTTGAATTGGAACAGTGGTTTTATGTCAGAGGAGCAATTTGCATCACTGTTCAACCCTGCTTTTGAGCACGTACTAGGATATCTAAAGCCAGTTCGACTGTGTGGTCAAAGCAAGAAAAAAAATTGTGGCCTTCATACCTAACCTGTTACAGCCATGCAGGAGTTACTCTGGGTTTCTGAGTGTGCAAACACACCAGGACAATCTGCTTCGTTCTGCTGCCCTGGGCACTTCTGTGTCTGTCCCAACTTATGGAACCTCTGCAAGTCTTTCCAAGTAATACACATTTCCTTGTGTCAGTCTGCTAGAACTATATGAATTATAGTAAATGACACAACTAAACTATTAAATTCCTTAGAAGTTGAATATCACACATAAAATTAAAGGAGTAAAACATATTTAATTACAAAAGTGTATCAATTCCATGAGAAAAGTAATGTATAAAAGCCTCCGTTACAAGGTGAAATATTGTCCAGGGAGTTGCAAAATGCCTGAAAGAATACTATTTGTGCAGCTTTTATTTTGCCACTATAACACCCTACTTATTTGCACTAAAAATTATTATTTTTCCACAGAACTCCTGCTTTGCTCAGTGCACTGAACAGGCAGTGCTCAGCAAGATGCCTGTTCAGTATTTCTTTTTATTATCATGTGAAAGCCCATAGTTCAGTGTTTTATTTACAGCAGATTGCACAGACTCTTCTCAGGCACAGAATATCACATCTCCTCATTGCTTTTACTATCACAATCATCCTTGCACTATGCTGTATACTTAATTTCTTTTTTATTAGTATTTTCTACAACTCCTACTAAAGTCATATCCTTGGACTTTTGCGCACCAAGTTTTGATTTCTTTTGGGTCAAAAGGAAACATAACCAAAGACTGGGGAAAAATTCCTTCCTTGTACAGACAAGAAGTCCCCAGCTGCAATGATCTCATGAGAATGGGAAAGGCAAGCTTGAGTCTCTTAGGCTATAGAAGAAAATGAAGAAACATCCCTCAGCTCCTACACACCACAACCAGCTTTTGACAAAAGCAGACCTGGCTGTTATTTGGTGTGGCACTCATATCTGCACATACTGTGTGTGCCACAAGGATCCTGAAGGAAAGCGTTTCCCACTTGCGCTCCCCAAGAGGGATGCAGGGGAGGCTGGGAGGAGACACAGCTGGGATAGGTGACCCCAACTGATCAAAGGGATATTCCAGACCATAGAACATCAAGATCAGTAGGTAAAAGTGGAGGAAGGAGGAAGGAAGAGGTGAGTGGAGTGATGATGCTTTGTCGTCCCAAGTCCCCATTACACGTGGGGCCCTGCTCTCTTGGGATGGCTGAACATCTGTCCACCCATGGTGAGCAGAGAATGAATTCCTTGTTTTGTTTTGCTTGTGTGCATGGGTTTTTCCTTCCCTGTTTATCTCAGCCCATGGGTTCTCTTGATTCTACCTTTCTGATTTTCTCCCCAAAATGTTTATCTTCTGATTTTCTCCCCAAGCCCACTGGTGGGGAGTGAGTGAACAGCTGCATGGGGCCTGGCTGATAGCTGGGGTTAAATCATGATACTCTCTCACTTTTTATTTGGAAATGGCTGTCTCATATTCTTCACGACATCTTTCAGGCAGTACAAATCTTAATGAGGAAATGACTGACATTAATAAGGCAGTAATGTGTTTTCATAGCCACCACTTAGTGGGAGATGCTTAGAATAACTAAGACACAGATAATGGACAATTAACAGAAAGATGATTTGGTTTTGTCCACCTATTTCTCATGAAGAAATATATTCCTGAATGCAAAAACTGTATTCAAATAGGTGATAAGGGAAAAAATATCTAATACACAAGGAATATTTGAAACACCCATAAATAATGCAAAGTTTTCCTTTATTTAATCCAGAGGACATATGGATGAAATAGGTATTGTCAGTCAGCCAACAAGTAACATCAATATCCTTTAAAAACATACTTCTAGGCGACACAGAAAACTTTATTTTAAATTCAGCCTAGCACTTTACACTCACTAATGGGCACAACTTCACAGGCAAAGTTACTTGAAGACAAAAATAACAGCTCAATTAGATGGGGACCAGTTGGCCATCTTGTCGCCATTACCACCTTGTACAAAGTTAAAGGCGTGTCTGAGCACTTTGCTGAACAAGGACAGCCTTTAACTGCCTTGCTGAACCAGGACATCAATTATTTGTGGACATTAAAAAAGGTATTATCTAATTCATTATGTAGTGAGACAGTTGTTAGCACAGTAAATTAGCTGGATGATAGGTGGACTATACATGCTTGGAATTAAAGCAATCACGCCGTTACTTTCTCTGACAAGGGTTTAGTACTCAAAGAGCAAGTAAATGATGTAAATATGAGCAAACAAATAATCGTCACAGTAATATCTCAGTTCTGGGGAAGTTTTGCATTCATCTGAGTTTGAAACCTGACTGCTTCAAAAATCTGTAAGGAGACATTATCCCTCACAGGAGCAGAGAAACAAGGTTACAGGAGATCTACTTCTTGCAGGTCCAAACATCTGCAAGAGCCCAGACTGAAATGCAGGGGTGAAAGGATAGGTAACCCCAGTAAGGCACTGTCTGCCTGACTCATCAAGCAGCATCTGTGAAAAAGTAAACTGGGAGAGGGGAAGCCAGTGTCCTTTCAAGAAGACAGACTTACTCAGTTTAATTTTTCAGATAAAATTAGTATTTTTGACCTTGAAAATACTGAAATATGTCCAAAATAAAATCATGTGACTCTCTGGGATACAGTATCCATGATTATAAATAAGATAATATCTGATATTTGAATTCTTCTTTTTCAATGATTGGTGATATCTTTTATTTTCCAGGCAGTCAATTTTTTGGAGATTTTTTGGATACGATGGTCTTCTGGTCTTTGAAGTCTGTAGGATACTACTGAACTCTTGACATTCTCTTTCTTTCTTGAACTCCAGTAAATTGAAATACAGATTTTTGTATTTTTGTGAGATCTCTTCTGAGATCTCCAGACTCTGTTGGTCAAAGTTCCTCACACTTTTCCCACTTGTTAGCTCAGAATTACCATGCCTGTGCTTTGCTGTGAACTGCTGAAATAACTGAACTCTGTAAATGGTTTTTGCTTTAAATGTCCTTGCTCTGGAATCTTGTGAGTGCACTCTGCCAGTGCACTATGAAGTAGCATGGATCTCCATGGTTTGATAACAGCTGTGTCCAGTCTTCCTTACTCTTTTGACATTTAAATTTAATTTAATTATGTGGATAAAAAGCTTCCTCTGAGGAGTCTGGCACTGGGAATAGAAAACAGGCACCATACATTCAAACACAGATATTATTTATCTCTTATTTCTAAAATGTCAGCCTCTCCTATTTCTAATCTGTATTGTAGGATGAAAATGGTTAGTATAAACACATTCAAAGCATCCTCTATTTAACATACAGCCTTTTGACTTGTATTGACACCTACTCCTTCTCACAGGACTTTAGGGTAAGACCTACTGAACCTGCTGTCTGTCACTGTGAAATTCTGAGTCTCAGGCAGTTCATCTGCAGTAAGCAGAGAAAGGCAGGTACTTTCAGAGATGATTTATCCCCTCCTAAGACAGCTGTCTTCAAGACATGGAATGAGTTTGTCTCTGAAGGTGTGTTCCAGTAGAGCTCTACAGAGTTATATTCACTTTTGCTGGCAACCCCCTGCCACAGCCACCATCACAATCCTTGATGTCAGTGAGCTCAGATCAAATGCAACTCAGTGACTGACAGCCAGCACACAGAATGATGCCTGCACTTAGCAGATACTTCTTTCCTTACAGCAATTGGTGAACAACATGGCAACCAGTCATAGTCTTTGATGGCCACCTGGAAAGACATTTTCCCCAGGTAACATACGTTATATTACTGGAAAAATGACTCAGTTGCAACACTTCTTTTACAAAATGCTGAGTTTTAAAAGATGTCTCTCTGGGTGCTACTTGTGGTGATTCATTGTTGGACTGAGTTCCTCAGTTTTGTAAGACAGCAGCCCACTGTTTAAAGACATTGGTTTATTGCCTTATCATTCAAAATAAATGATGGCCCAATTAATTTTTCAAACTTTTGTGTCAGAGCTTTTGCCAAGAGCTGCTCATGGCTGTCACTTAGCAGAGGACATTATGATGCCGTTTGGCATGTGCTTGGTAGGTGTGGAGTTTCTCAGTTCCTTCTGCTTCCAATAAGGACAAAAAACACTGAAGGGTTCCCTTGAGAAATGCAGCAGTGAGTTGCCTGGGCTTAGGGCTTGATGAGTGATAGCAATTTTGTCCATAAATTGTAAGCTCAGACACCATGAGTTTTATAAACAGGATGGGAATCAGGCTTTTTAATGGGTGTCTAAGATCCCAGTAGAAGGCAACTGGCTTCTTGCACAGTGGATAATTGCAGGGATGTCAGTCATCACAGTTCAGGTATTAAAGGACTGCAATAAATTATACAAATTGCTCTAAAATCCAATATTGTCCCATCAAATAATGAAAAGAATGCTAACATTTCTCAGCTGTTGACATGGTTATGCAGACTGGTAATTAAACAATAGGGGAAAAACTGAAATTAACATCAAGTCTGGAAATACTGCAAGGGGGAATCGAAAACAGGTGCTATTTTGATAATTCTTACTGGATGCACTGTTATCCAGTATAATATACAATGATTAAATGCTTTAAGAGAAAAGGTAGCAAGTGGACTAATTATGACAATGACAGTAATTTGGAAGACACTAATTAACTTGATGAAAACAATATAAAGTTACTTGAAAGAATTTAGTAAAAAAAAAAAAAGGTATAGAAATGCATGCAGAAAAATGTATTCTGAAACAAGTATTTTATGGAGTGGAAACATTTTAGGCCTTAAAAATATCCACGTTGAATAGGGCCCTTAGCAATCTGACCGAGTGCATGGTATCCCTGCTCATGGCAGCAAGGCTGAAACAATATCTTTAGAGGATTCCTTGCAACTCAAACCATTCCATGATGATTCTATGAATATGGAATAATATGAGAGATGCTTTTTACATTTATATTTTGGCAAAAAGAAAGAAATACCAGAAATATCCCATTGTATGGTACGACTTTGCTGACTTAAGCGTATTAGTGTCTCAATTAATGACAACATTTTGGGATAAGAAAAAACACCAAAAAATTTGAGGGTATGGCAGCAAAGTTTTGATAGGACAAGAATAAATCTATGTAGCTGGGCTACATGAACTCTTGCTTCTTGAATTTTGAAGACTATGACATTCAGTGACTGCAAGTTTCTCAGGACCATGTCCATCTGGGTTTTGAGTGAGTGTCTCTGCAGATAGAGACTCCACAACCTCCTCGGGCAGTCTGCGCCTGTGCTTGGTCATTCTCACAGTAAAAAAGAGTTTCCTGATGTTCAGGAAACACCCCCTGTGTTTAAATTTGTGCCCATTGCCTCTGGTCCTGTTCCTGGGCACCACTGAGCAGAGCCTGGCTCTGTCCTCTTTGCATCCTCCCTTTGGGCATTGTGTGTGTTGGAAAAATCACTCCTGAGTCTTCACTGATCCAAGGCCAAACAGTCTCAGCTCTCTCAGCTGCTCCTTATACGCCCAGTGCTCCAAAACTTAATCATCTCAGTGATCCTTCACTAAACTTGTTCCAGTACACCCATGTCTTATACTGGGTGCTGAGAGCTGGATACACCATCACACCACCAATGTGATCCCACCAGTGCTGAGCAGAGAGGAAGACTCACCTTCTTTCTTAATGGCAGTGGTTGTGGAATGAGTCCCTTAAAAATGATGCAATTTAAAACTTCATAGTTTAAAGCACACAAACAAAGCAGTGAAAGAAATCCATTAGGGAGAAGTAAATAGTTAAACAGTTAGGAAAGACATGACATTAATTTATAACCCTTGTAAATTAAACAGGAAAAAAGATACCTGGATGGTGGCAGCAGTATTTGCTCTGAGAAATGATGGCAACTGCGCTAACTTAAGCCATTTGGATTTGTATTAAGCATAACCAGATCTAAAGCTCTGGGAATAGACACTGGCAGTAGCAGAGGGAAAAACAATGTTAGAAAATGCAATATGTCTCTTCCATTTTTAACTTCTAGGAACATGTGTTGCTTCCTTTCTGAATGCTAGCAGATGTCAGCACCCTGCAGACTGGTTTCTCAGCGGAGGAGAAATCAGAGTGGATATACTCTAAACGCAAATTGAGTAATTTACATTTAGACACTCATCCTGGAGCGGAGATTGTCATAAATAACACACAGGCGATCCCTTCTTTCAAGACACTCAGCCAAACGCCAATGCCCTGTTCCCAGGGAGCAACTTCAATCAAAGATATCGGCCGAAAGCAAACTCTGTGGCCTCTTACACAGCGATGGCCTCATCAGAAAGGTGTATTAAAATGTCAGCAGGAAGGAGATGCCAATCTCTGCCTCTCCTAGCACACAATGACATTTTGAAAGCAGTGCCACCTGGTGACACCTGCCAAACAACACTCTGCTGCTCAGCGGAGCATACACCGCCTCAGAAATACCTCAGAGGAGGGTCTGGAATTGAATGAAACTGAAAAGAAGAAGAAAAAAAAGAAGTGGCTTTTTTATTTATTTCCTTCTATAGTTCCTTGTCAAGTTTCCACATGCAAAAATCTTTTCTCCTTTTCTGAATAGTGGTGAGAGCAGGCGATGGTTTAATCACTGTCATCAGCTCCTGCCTGCTGGCACTGTAATTTATCTCAGCAGAGCGCAGCCCTCCCCTGTGATGAGCTGCCGTGCTACCACAAGTTATGAATCCTCTCATAACAGTGAGGCTGACCCATAGCCAACAGTACCAGGCTTGGTACAGAGCAGGTTTTGAAGCACACTGAAGCTGATGCCAGAGTGATCACACACCCTCTAAATGCAGCAAACACCCAACACAATCTGGAGCAGCATCTCCTCCCCACAAGGACAACACAACAGTTTTGTCATGCTGGCCACCATGAGAGCCAGCCTGATGCATCAGGAATGGGCCCCAGAAAAATTTGTGCACTGGGGTTTAGTTAGAGAAGGTAGTCAGCTTTCTTCTGGGTTTCTTTTTTTTAGTTTCAGTTCCACATCAAACTATAGACTGTAAGTGTAAGGGAGCCAAGAACCTGCAGGCTGAGAGGCAAGCCAAAGCAATACCTTCTCCATAAGCATCTCAAAATATGGCAGGGCTGTTACACAAAGCAAAAACCTATTGCTTTAAACTGTCATATCCTTCAGCTGCTGTAAATGTAGTCTTTTATCTGTCCTCTGGATATATTTTTACCTACCTATTCCCAAGCACCAAAATTCAGCCAGCAAAGAGAAATCTGTTGCTGCTGAAAGTCTGTGCAACTCTAATTCCCCTTAGGTCTTGCTATGCATGCCATCCTCTGTGTCCACTGAATGATTGACATTAATTACTTCAATCACAGCATGTACACTAGCTCTGTAGAAAAGGAAAAGGATTAAAGCAGGAGCAAGTGGAGGAAATTTTCTGTGGGAGGATGCAACACCTCCAGACTCAATAGACTTCTGCTGGTGCAGTGTGTGCTGCTAAAACCCATGTCCATGCTGTGACCTACCCGGACACTTGTAAGCATCCAAACCATCATGGTGCTAAAGTCCAAAGAATGGACATGTCATGCCATCCAAGCAGGAATGAAAAGAAAAGAAAAGAAGCTTGCAAATGCTTTGCATTGAAGGGTTTTTTTTCCTCTTCTCACTTGCAAAAGACTTGATGACAAAAAGATTAGGAGGGGTCTCTGAAACACAGAACACCCAGTACACACGCATATAATAAAAACATCAGAAAAGGAAAATCACTCGTCAAATTTCCCTCAGACTTCTGGGTGTCTTTTGAGAAACAAATGTTCATTGAATTGGATATGGGAGGTGGTTTGAAAAATTTAATCCTCTAGTTGCTGAAGATGAGGGCAAGCTAACAGAAGCCAAAGCACCATCATGAGAGGTTCAAAGCTCTTTAACTATTTTCTTGTTTTTCTTTAAAATGGAGATTTTTCTTCCTATTTAAAGAGCTATTAAAACAAAGAGAGAGCTAGTGTCAATTCATGCTCTGGATCTAAATATTTTAAAAGCCAAGCAATAACACTGAAAATATCTGGATGCATATATTCCACCATGAGTCATTATATTTTAATATTTCGGCGTCTGGCAAATCACCAAGTGCATCACTATCTACCCTGTGAGATAATTAAGTTTAAAAGTCATAACAAATGTAAAATAACACATAATGAAACAATCTAAAAGCTATGCATTCACATTTTCCATGGAATATTTTCTGATTACCCTCTTGCAAATTGTCAGCTACCCAGTGATAGTAAAATTGTTTGAATAATTTTAAGAGAAAAATCAAACACATTAACTTTTAATAGTATTTTATGAGACTCATAATTCTTTGGGATGTAATAACCTCTTATCCTACTGCGATTAGTCACTGGGATCCATCATGCTGGTCCCCTGGTTATTCAAGACAATCTAAATTTTGAGTAATACTGGAAAAGGTAATAGAGATCCAAAATTAATATGATCCTTTGTGCTTGTAATGTTATCCCTAATGGAAGCAGGTTTTTTTATAAGAATTAAAATTTATCAAGGAGCAAATGGTGAAGATCCAGAAGATGACATAATTTGTAGGCGATAACACTGTGATGAGACTGCTGTACAAGGATTTAATTATTATCTTGAATAACCTCTGTCCTAATGACAGTTGTCTGAAACAACACTAGACACTCAAACTCCCTACTGTCAAGGCCAGCAGCAAGAAGCAGGAGGACAGTAAATCCCTCAACTTGATGGAGTGCAGGGAAATCTCCCATCACTGTTAGGCAGCCCACAGCTCACCAAGCCCACCATCCCAGGCTGTGGGTGGTACGCCATGTCTCACCAGAAAAAAAAAACAAACCACCATAGAAAACCACCATATTCCTCTATCACTCTTGTCATCAGAACTGTCTGCAGCCCTGCTTATCAATTTAATGCCTTGGCTAATTTCACCCCAAAATGATGTTTGTTTACATAAATCTATTCACCATGGTAAAACAGCTCACGCTTGAGTGTTTCAAACGTTACCCTATTAATGGGAGACAGGATGGCAAGAGTGGATGTCCTGTTGAAAATTAGCACTCTCTCCAATTGCTTGTGTTAGTCCTGCCTGTCGGTAAGTGGTGATTAACACCCCGCTGGCTGCAGCTGTACTTCTCAATATAGCTTCTCTGAGTAGGAGGATGCACAGAGAGTACCTGATTACTATGTCTTTAAAGCTGTAAAGCAAGGAATAATGCAAAATAAATCCTTTAAACTAAAGGTCATAGACTAGAATATGTTGGCACGAACACCTGCTTGCACTTTCTAAAGAAAAAATCACAAAGACACGTGATTTATCTACTTTTATTTCGTTCCCTTTCATTGCAGGTATGCAGAGGCCATACAACTGGATGTTAATAATTCTCAGCCACAGCAGTATGTTTTTATATAATGCCAGAAGAAAAGCTTAGGAGTTTAGCTAACAGGCTGCCTTGCTGGCTGAGACAGCAGAGCTGGCATTAGCTATTTCTTCTCCTTGCCCCAAGCTTTTTGTTCACTGCAGACTGTAGGAGAACAGACCAGTCATCCTGCTCCCTCCACACTTCCAACACTGAAAACTTTCTTCCAGTTCAAGCCCACTTTGTGTGCATATTCAATCTGTTAACTGATAGGTAAAACCTGGCTGTTCAAGCCCACTTTGTGTGCACATTCAATCTGTTAACTGATAGGTAAAACCTGTCTGTATTGCTAAGTTACAAATTCCAATAACCGCAGACTTATATGAGAGAGAATTACTGCCTGACAATGTAGAGAAATCTACAGGGTCACCTCCTCAATAGATTTTGGTCTCCTTGTGGATAATGCTTCTGACCAGGGAGGATGTTGGTGGCTACCCTCAATCTTTATGTTTGCTCTCACTCACACACTCAGAGGCTGTGCAGTCACAAGACAAGGGTGGGCAACACTGCTGGGTGTAAAATCTAACAGTGCTTGGGTGTGGTGCCATCAATTCCCCTTTCTAGGTGGAGATCAACCCTTTGCCTTTGTCAGACACACCCTGGGCTCTGCAGGGTGCTGAAGTGGCCCAGCCCCAGCATGCGAGGGGGCATTGCCAGGCTGAGAGCAGGCACCCAGTCCTTTTCCAGGAGGACCCAGCACTCCTTGGAAAATCTAGTCCCACATATGAGCAGCAAATGTATCTAAAAATATAACCACAAATGAGTTTAGGAAGTCTTCTTGCCCTGTTACCTGCTGTGGGCATGCTGAAATGGATGCAGCTTCCACCACCACTCCATCTGTCACAGAGGTGAAAGTCAGTCTTGAGCAGATGTCAAGGAAGAAAAATATAAATACAAATATAACTATAACTATAAATACAAATACAAATATAACTATAACTATAACTATAACTATAACTATAACTATAACTATAACTATAACTATAACTATAACTATAAGAAAGAAAACATTACTCTTTCTGGTGAAAGAGTCTGATTCAGAATTACTTGAATGGGAAAGGTTTTTATGCAACTGAGCCTTTGCAAAGCAAAGCAATGTGATTCCATCTCCCACTGCTTCAGGAACTGAGCACCCCTTCAGATCACAAATGCATTGTCAGGCAATAATTTTCTCTCATATAAGTCTGCACTTACTGGTTTTGTATCTTAGCAATATGGACTTTTTTACCTGTCATTTTATGTATTGAAAGTGAGCACAAATAGACAGACATGCAGACTTGATTGTCCTCAGAAAACATCACCTCTCACTGCACAGAATTATCCTCCCAGGCACAGGGTTCACCCACATCCAGACTGGCCAAGCAGACTGAAGAGAACCCTTTCAGGAGGAGAATTGGGAAAACATTCATTTTGTGTTTCAGTGACTGAAAGAAACAGTATGCTGGAGACTGAGCAAGAGCTCTGAGAGCTCTGCAGAGCTGTGAGATGATGTCTAATGTCCTGGCTGGGGTACTGCATTATTTAGAAGCTGAGGACAGGTTTTCTCTGGTTCTCCATTGTCTTGCTGCTCAACCAAAAAGCTGCCAATGATACCAGTCCTGACAGCCTCTGTGATCAACCAACATCTACGTCGTACTCCAGAACACTTTACAGTATTTTATAATTTCAGAAACTATCACATTTCTATAGAATACACAAAGCACTGCTGAACACAGAACCTGTGCCTTCTGTTTGTTTCTGAGCTGGCTTGTTCAGAAAGTGGGCACAGGGAGTCCTGCTGGGATTTGGGATTATCCTTTGTAAGATCTCAGTTTGAATACTCCCACTGAGATGAAAGCTCTCCTTTTCCACAGCTAATGAAAAAACATCCTGCTGGACCCTGAAAGACCAGCTTCTTCCATCTCCCAAAGTTCCACTGGTACTGCATGAAGAACAGCCAGCAAAAGTCAAATTCAAGTAAGACTCTGGTATGGGCTGAAAGAAAATAGGCAGTGCTTTCAAGAATTCAAAGTTCTTGTGGAATTTGGAAGCTGCATGTGGGACACCACCCCTTAATTCATTAGGTTTACTGGCAGATCCTGGAACCCTCAAGATCTGGCAGCAGCCAGAGGCACTAAGTATCAGTGGAGAATGGCAGAGAACTCTCTACTGCCCACTCAGCATCCTGGTGCTCCCTGTGTGTGCTGCCTCCAGGGCCTCAAGGGAAGGAGCTCTGCCCTCATGTGACACCTAAAAAAGACACAAGATGAAAAAGGTCAAGGATATGATGGGACCAACCACTCAGGCATACAGCCTGTCCTGGCAACCCACTGGGTGTGTGGCATAATTCAGCTTTCTAAAGTGACATTTAATATTTGCATTTCCCTCTGATACACATGGGATTACCTGACAAGTCACATTGCACTACTCACCACTGCCCATCAGCATAATTAAATTGTCACCTAATTTAGGGAAGATCACAAGTTACAGGAACAAACCTGATGTAAGAGCCAAGCCTGGACTATTGAACATTTTTTTTGTCTTTTTACTTATTTTAAAAGAGATAAGAATAGTCATGAAACATGTGCCAAACTGCAAAAATTTAGCACAGCTTTCCCCTCAATATGTCATTTACAGAAAGAAGCATAGAAGAAAAGTCATAATTAGAAGAACTAATCACATTTCCAGAATTATAAGAAATAGAATATTTTTTTCTTTTGAATACTTGGGAGACAGTCTGGTTATGTCAAAAGGCTTTAGATTAGTCTGATAATGTAAATATGCCAAACTTGCCCACCTTTAGAGATGCAGTACAACTAAGATTAAGAAACATGTCACCAAGAAAAGTACCAGAGTATGCAGATTTGCAACTGGAATTGTCAAGGAATTCTTGGGGAAAAAGTCCTTATGGAAGAAAAAAAGTGAAAGAAGTTCAGAAGAGAGAGTCCTGATTGCAGCAGTTCTTATTTAAACCCAGGAAGTATTTGGAGGGTGACACCCTCTGCTTCCCAGCATTGTTTTAAATCCGGAGACACCACAGTGATCTCTGGGTTGTTTCCAGACAATTGAGTTTACCTTCACTGAACACCTCTGTCCCTGGAATGCAGAAATCTAAAGGAAGACCTAAAATATCTGCTGTGTTTTGGCAGAAATGGTGACTAGAGAAAGCCCTCAGGCAGCAGCAAAGACTTCCCTCTGTAAAAGCTGCCCAGGGAGATGGCAGCCCCAGCTCTGAGCCTGAGTCAGCCACCGGCAGGGCAATCCTGCAGGGTGACTGCAGCTAGGGAGGAACCGGCACGGAGGAGCTGCCACTCCAGCTGGGGCCACACTGGCACAGACTCTGGGGGCATCCTGCTACACTTTTTAATATATATTAAGCATAATTGCACTGTCTTTGATCCCATGAAGAATTATTATTCTTCCTTATGGCATAGAAGGCGTGGTTTGCCATGGGCCACCAAAAGTCATTATGGAGATTACTCCTGGCCTGAAGATGAGACAAAGAACTTAAATCACACCTGAACCATGGCATAATTGTGGATTTTCTCAATAATGAGAAAAATGTTTAATTAATCATATTTTTTTTTTACTTTTCAAGGATTATGGGTTTTTTTTTAAGCTTTATGATTAAATTTTTAAATTATAAAAGGGAAAGGAGTACAATTTTTTGAGTGCTTCCATAATTTCACCTAGACCCCAAAGTAATTAATTCAGTAAGTTACTTGGGAGTATCAATACAGACTGTCAAAACCAGTTTAAATCTTTTAATTTAAATCTTTTTTAAATCTTCCTGATATTTTCACAGTTATTAGCTATAACACAACAGTACGCTTCTGGGAGCTCCACACTTAATTACCTTTCACTGGTAAGAAAAGTTTTATTTAAACATTCATACTAAATGCATTCTCTCATGAAAGAGTATGTATCAAAGCTACATTAATGCAAAATATGCACAAATAAATGCATCTGTGTGATTTGTAGTAGCTTTTTGATGCATTAGAAGGAAGACAACAAAAACTATGAAAAAAAAAATCTGACATTTTTCTTAACAAGAGGTGCTTCCAGAATACATGCCTAGTTAGTATTCTCCATATGCACAGCACTCAACTAAAAGATTTTCAGGAACAGCCTCATTCTGTGTCATGGCAAGAAACAATACAAAACATATTGGTTATCGAACGGCTGGCATGAATTTTTACTGCATATAAAGAAGCATTAAATTTCATCATGTGAATTACCCAGCTGCCTTAACAACAAAAAGTGCAAAGGATCACATTTTCTTAATTCTGCAGTATGGAAGCCATTCTGCACAATATTTATTTATTCATGCCATATGAAACACAAAACTTCCCAAACAGAAGAAAAGCGCCATTCAAAAATAATTACGGTTTACAAAGTTTAAAACGTTTTTTAATCAGATTTTATATAAACATACAACATTTAGAATAGATGCTTATAAGCTGTTTGAAAAAATCTCGTGCCTGAGACTGAATGCCATTGCTGCTAGGGATAGCCTTCAGGAACACACCTTCAGGAACACACCTGCTGCCTTCTTGCTGTGACAGAGAGGGTCAGCCCAATCCATCCAGAGATCAATACAGCTGTAATCCTAACGTTTGTTTAGAAGCACGTCCTGCTATTTGAGAACAAATACAAACAGGAAACATAACTTTCAAGCAATTCATTGTATAGAAAGGGCAAGCCACTCTCTTACTACTCTCTAACTAAATTTCAGAAGCTTCACTCTGTCACAACAGCACATTCATGAGCCCTACCAGAGTTGTAAGAAAGCAAAGAGAAGCTGTGTACAAGTTCAGCACTGGCTGCTGGGCCAGTGCAGCAAGCAGGTCTTTGGGGAAAAGCCTGAAGGGAGAGGGAAGCACTCAGTAGCAGCTTGGTGCCGTGTAATTTATCACTGCACAGCCACAGGCTACAACATATGGTGCTCTCAGTGAAGCACCCGAAGGGAGCTTGGTAGGGCTCTATGAAGATCAATGAGACACCAAAGAATACCATTAAAAGACACATTCATCTTTCTCCAATCAATAAGAGCCTTAAAATGATCTCCGTGACACACTATTCTTACAAGCATTGCTGCTGGGCTTCTTCAGCTCGCCTGTCATCCTCTGGCTCAAGTCTTATTACTGCCAGCTACTCCACATGCTCCCCTTAGTGGAGGAATTCGGCTTCCCCTGAAACTTAACAGACAGAATGAGGAAATATAAAAGTGACATCAAGTTCAATGAAGATACTGAAATGCATTCAGTCCCTTCAACAGCCTCTGATAGAAATGGTGCATGTGGCAAGCAGGTTTTTTGTGTCTTCTATCAGATCAAAAAGTCTACTTTTATATACCCTTCATAGATTTTGGCAAGCCATTGCCAAGGGGATTCAGAATTAATCAAAAGTATCTCAGATCTGAATAAAAAGCAATTAAAAAGAAAGACACAGCTGACTAAAAATTCAAAGCACAAGCAAATGATTGTGTGAATTTGTGTTCTCTCCACCAACAGGAATTCTCTCCCTCCTGGGATGGGCTTTATCCTCTGCATGGAAAACCAAGGCTCAGCCCCTGATGCAAGGATGTACTGAAGCAGCACCTTGAGGTTGCCAGAGTCCCCTAAGTTTCCTGACCAGGCTGGCTGGTGTCCCAACTCCTGAACAAACAGAAACTGCTAATGGCCTGTGTCCTTGCAGTTCAGCTGCCTTTAGGGTACCTCCTAGTGCACCCTGCAGCCTCCTGGACCACAACAGGACAGGTCTCTCTGTGGTCAGGGGAGCACAGAGAAGGGCAATACTTTCTTTGTTTTTTAGAAAAACAGATAGGCAGTTTCCTTTTGCACACAGAGGCTTGCCACTGGGTCCTCAACCCTCCCACCAGGAAATGGTCTTTCTGGGCAATTCAGTATTCACTCCCTGAAAAAACAAATACTGTGGTTCTGCTTTGGCTGAGAGAGAACAGATGCTGCTGTTTGCCAGGGGCAAGGGGGCTAACACATGAGTTAACACACCCTAGAGAAATTCCTTGTACTTTTGTTGAGTAAACTACTAAGTCAAAACATCTTAAGCATTAATGTCAGAGTGACACTGCTCATCTGCTTTGTGAAGAGCTTGGTCAGCATGGTTAAGCAGGGTTTGCCTTCACAATCTTGGGGGCAGGAACTCAGGAGCCATTTAGGAAAGGCCAACCACAGTCAATGTCCAGCAGTAGCCCTGAGACACTTCCCTCACCTAAGACACACACTTGTCCCTAAATCCACCAAATCTGATTTACTGCCCCTTAGAACCATGTGGAGCATGCATAGGAAGCCCTTTGCTTTCCTACCCAGCTGGAGTTTAGTTCTGCCTCATTAAAAACATCACTGTAGCTATATAAATGAGATTTCATTAGGTTCTTGACAGATATTCATTTGGTAGAGGTCACAGTCGCAACAATATATGACTGTTTCTCCTGGACCTAAAACATAGGTTTATTGCCCAGCTATAAAGTTCAGATTTGAACCCACTGTGCTGGAAAATCCAGAACACAGGCATATGTTTGAATTCAGAACTGCACTTGAGGAAGGTTCTAGTATGGACTGAGCTGAGAGGCTTCACCCCTAGAGCATCCAGAATTAGTGGCATTGCAATTGAGGCTTTGCCTGAGATGATTCTGCCATCTGATGCAAAAACTTGCAGCTGTGAAAAGGTTTATATATACTTAAGAAACAATTACAGCTAGTGATGCAAAAATAATTCCCACACCAGAAATATTTCAGAAATTAGGAGAAAATATAACTCGATTTTGATTATAATTAGGTTTCCTGTGGTTAGTTAAATGCTTTCTCATTTACCCTTTCATTCTAGAAGGGCAATCAGTCACCTGGTTCTTTATGAACCATGCACCATGGTGTACTTGCAAAACTGGCTGGAGACAGTCTCAGGACCAGCTTCTGCAAATGTGATGCCCCAGGCAGGAAGTAGGCATGGGGCACATACACATTAGAAAAAATAATAATAATAATAGTAATTAAGGAACAAAGCTTAGCTCCACTTTATTGGTTAAAACTAATGTAGTTATTATACTGAGCAACAGGACTTTTAATTTCTAATTACTGTATTTATTTTCCTAAACAGATTTCTAAGTTGTTACAAAAACCTGGATAATTGTTTCACATGAGCAATTAAATATTAAGACTAAATAAACCATATTCATCAGACAGTTATGTTAAACTATGCAATTATTTAGGAAAACCAAAAAATGAATGAATAGTTTGCATTCTAGCCTTTGGGAAAGGAATCACTTTTGGAGTTTCTTATTAAAAGTGGGAGGATTTTTCCTGTCTTGTAAAATTTAGACTTGAGCTAGTTTAGAGAGCTGCTGGCAAACTGAATCCGTATTTGTGGTGAACATGAAAATCCTAAAGAATGTTCATTCAGCACTTAATATAAACTGCTCTTGAGAATAATACTCAAATAAAAGAATAAAATTTCGTTGAGATTTTATTTGTCTTTGAAGGGAAAGGAAATTTGGCAGGAAGTTGAAACAGGACATAATGAAAAAAATTAACTTCTCCAAGTCTTTCTGTATTTCATTCCATCCCATTGCAGCTTCTCTGTTTTGCAGGATGAACCAAAAAAAGATATTTCCACCTTTAAAGGAACACAGAATTGGAGTATTTTTAGCAAGTACCCCATTTACTGCAAGGAGGTAAATTAAGATGGGTCTTTGTGCTTAGGTACTTTGTATAGGCTCCCACTGAAGCTCACCAGCAACTCATTAGTGCTGCTCTAATTCCAAGACCACTGTCTGCATTCCCATTTAAACATTGTATTTCACCTGTATTGAAAATAAAGTTTAATATATGCTTTGGTTTTGCTGTTATTTTTTTTCTACTGGAAGTTGCCCAGAGAAGGTAGGGGAGCATCTACCCCCAGCTGCTGCCACAGCTTCCATTTTGCAGCTCAGCTCTAAGTACCTCTTCCTGTGCTGTTCTTAACTTCAAGCATCCAAATAACATTTTCACTAGAAGTGTTTCCTAGATCAGGACATTGATCTTTCATTGTGGTTTATCACTTTGAGCCTGGAAACAAATGAAACCCTTTTTCAACCTTTAACTGTTAGTTGGCAAGAGAACAGCTTCAAAAGATCATGCCAACTGTCCCCTAGATAATTACATGTATTTGTGCATCCACATGTGTTCATTTCTATGTATTATCAGTATTAACCAGCTGTTCCCTTTACTGAGTACAGGGAATACAAGCAATACTCTAAATGTTGATGTTGTCACATCCAATTGCCCAAAATAAACCTGACAATATTCCAGGGAAAACCACTGCAGGTATCACTACATATGCTCACAGAGGGAAGTCTAATGAAAAGTCAAAACAGAGCACGGAATGCCAGAAAACACCAGTGTTCCCACCTAGCTTTAAAATAACAAGGACTTTATCAAAAACTAGCGATTACAAAATTTTGACTTTAAAGATATTCCTCTCTCAGCTGCATATGAAGTTGTGGCTCCATGTAAGCACAAGTGAGAAGCTTGCCTGGTGCTTGCAATGATTTTTCCTGAGGAAAAAGAAATTAAGCACTGCAATATCTTCCAGAAAGGGAAAATTTTATTGGAAGGCTTACATGACAAAGCCACTCATACCCTAGAAATCCAGACATGTTTTATAACTAACAGTTTCCTAAAAAAAGAGGCAATTTCAGAGCCAGAAACCCATGAGCACAAACATTCACAGACAATTTATAATTCTGTACCATAAATAGCTGGTCCATAATTCATTGACAAAGAGTTAATGAGAATATTTGTAACTAATACCCATAAGAAAGATAAGGGATGGTATAATGTGGTTTATACTTTCCTACAATACTTTTCAAGGACAGCAGGGAAAGGCTCCTGACAGCAAAAAGCAACAAGAAATATTGCACTGACCTACCAATTTCCTACAATCCCATCAAAGTAATCCATGTGTAGAGACATTAAAGAACGATTTGTCCGAACTGACAATTTCCAAATAACTAGATGCCTTTTAATTGCTGGCATCATTAACCTTAATAGTATAATTGTATAGCTCCAAATAATAATAACAATAGTAATATAATTTCCTCTCACTTCCAAATTGTTCAGCAAAAACGTGATGCACAGAATAAATTCTAAGGAAGAGAAATGGAAAAAAAAAGTTTCTAACAGATAAGAACAGGAACTTTATCAGTTTTATCTGTCAGCTCACAAGCTTTAAGGAATATCTTCACGTAAAGTTCCTTAGACAAGTAATAAATATTAATAATTGCCAACCGCCCACAGGTTTTAAGTGACCTTTTCAAACAACATGTCAGCTCTCCCCATTCTGAGGACACACTGTGGAGCACTGTATAAAACCAGAGTTGTCTTGAATGATTCATTCCAGGGGAAACACAGGTTTCAGCACTGCTACCTGCTGCAGTAACCTCTGTTGAAGACTTGCTGACATACTCCTTCATTGACAAGTTTAGCTGCGCATACAAAAAGAAGGGGGGATGTTCTCTCTCTAAACAGAGACCAAAAGGCTTTTCCTACCTAGGCTGGAGTTTCTGAGACATTCAGGGTTGGATATTGGTCACTGCAAGTTGTTTCTGCATTCAAGAGGGAAGGAAAGACATCTCTAAAAGACAATTCAGATTTAAACTTCTCAGTGATCCTCTGGGGGAAATAGGTGGGTTATTCCGTACCTAGCTGGTGGTGAGATGAACTTGGATGAAATTATCTACCATGTTTTATACAGAACAGCATGTGTGAGGTGAAAGGAAAATGCCTTTTGTCAGATAAATCTGACAAATAATTTTAAATAGCTTTTATTAGAAATAATTGTAAGTTACTTTATTATAAATAACCCAACTATTCTACTGGCTTTGGCACAGTCACGTTCATGGAAAGGGAAGGGCCCAATAGATCACTTCACTCTGCATTAGGGAGCATAATGCAGCAAATGTCTGATTCAGCACATGAAGCCCTGGCTAAGGAGAACTGGCCTTCAAGGGGAGGCAGCTGCTCAGTGTTTCAATACATGCACAAGTGCTGCATTAAATATAAACCCCATGTTATGCAGTTCTCCCTGTCAGTGAAAAACACCATTATATAACCTGAATATTAATCTTTGAGAGAAAACATCACTAGAAAGCAAGGAATGAGGAAGAACAGCCTCTTGGATAATGCATGAGGCTTGCCCTCATCTGTGTTCCTATCTGGCCATTGTTACACTCTTCCAGTTGTCCTTTGCCAGCCTTTTCATCATCTTTTGACTCTTTCCTCACACATAAAACAGGGATAATAGTTCTCAGCTCCTTTAGGTAGTGCTTTGAGACCCATTGATAAAAAGCTAATCACTACAATGAGGTTTCTACTGTAATTATAATTGTCCTGAAAGGCATTGAAGTATACAAAGAGAATAGTCCTTACATTTTGAACTGTAAAATATGTTTGGCAGAAATAATTATTTAATGAAAGTGTCACTTCCTAAATGTTAAAAATTCAACAAAGAGGCAAGATTACAAAATTTTTGATTTTTGTACCTTCAGTTTTGCATTAAGTACACTGATTTTTCAGAGAGGAGCCACATCCAACAGTAGTGAACACTTCCTTTTGAATCTATATTCTGGATGAGCAGTACTGTTATACTATTATATTATATACACTGTTATATTATACTGGGACCTCAAAATGCATTTTCAGGGAAGAGTGCAGTGCTTGAAGCCCTCATCAATTCCTATAAAATCCTTTTGCTGTTGTTTCTGAGTTTGGTCTGATCCATGGTGGGGTTTCTGTGTCTACTCCCTTCTCCTGCACTACAGCAGGCAATAATAGCTAATTTCCACAAACCTTTCTCCCCTGGAGTATAATGTGATCAGTAAAACCTAGACAGGCACTGGTCTACCTCCAGATAGGCTATTTTATTTCTTGGCACAAAGCCACTCAGCTTCAAAGTCAGCCACAGACATACTTAGTGCCCTAAATAGAGAAGTTATGGAGTGGTCAGAGGACAGGTGTATGCACAACCTCCAGTACTTTTTAAATTTAGCACTTCTGTTGAATATTGCATTTTCCTCCCCACTCTATGTTCAGAGTTGATGCTTATATCATATCATATCATATTGTGGGACACATCTATCAAAAAATCAAAAGGATTTGATGCTTGCCGTGGCATACACACATATGTACTCTGACTTAAAAATGAAGTAAGACAAAACAAAGCTAAAACTTGATTAACAGATGTTTCCATAAAGGCTCAGCTCAAGCAAAGCTATCTCCAGAGTGCCATGAATATTCTTGTTAAAAGGGACATTTAAACATTGCGGCTCTCTAGAGCAGCCTTGTTGAGATCTATGTGGCAGGAGTGTTATGCATGATACCCTCAACAGAACCGTTGAAAGCTTGAAATATTCCATAGACAACCAGTAGCAATCTTGTCATCAATCGTCTCCAAATTTTATCCAATCCACTCTCATAAACTATTATTTAATATGACTTTTCTGGAGAGGCTTCTAGGAGAGCTCCTGCTTCTAAACAGGCAAAGGAAAAAAGAGCTGTTGTTAATCTTTCATGCTAAGAAAACAAGATTCCGCTAAAAAAATAAAATTAGCAAATCAGTTCAGTGTAGTGAAACACAGCCAAGCCTGCTGCCTAATTTTTTTTTTCCATTTTGTTAATGTCAATTTTTGTCTTTCTCTTGTATTTTTGTAAATTCCAAATTATTCTCTTTTTAGTTGCGTGGCTTAGGTATACTATTAGGACAGGGACACTGGGGTATAGGTGCTCCTCTGTAAAACACTCCGTAAATCTGGGGCAGATTGTGTTTTTGCTTTGCCACTAAAAACCTCTTTTGTCTTAATCTTCTCTGTAGACAGCCTTAAGGCTGTGTATGAGAAGAAAATCATCAAAGAGAAACATGCAGATTGTCTCTTATAAAATGCTGATATCAGCAGAGCATAGGCTTTTTGTATACAGAGGTGATATTTTCATCCATTAATACCTCAACCAAGTATTATTGGTTTTTGTCACCTATAAAATTATGCATTATTTTTAGGCTGCAGACTAGCAGTCTACATATTGGGAGATGGCTGTCTATACTGTATTTGCTACGTGCTGCATAGCAAAAGAGTTGACATTTCCTGGGAACAAGCCACCACACTCACAGAGCTGCATGTTACATTTGATATTCAGGGATGTTCTTCATTACTTTGTGACAGCTGTTGCCAAGTTTTGCTTCAGAATGTACTGTAAGAGTGAAAGCATACCGAGATCAAAGGTAAGCTTTATAAAAAAAGACTGCTGCAGAAATGTTAGAAGAGGAAAAAGTTTGCTACTAAAATCACATAAGACTGCAGGACCAGATAACTTAAACAAGCTCATTCCCCCTGAGATGGAGATGAACTAGTAAACTGATTTCATGGGACCTCTGAACTGAAAAAGATTCTTCATTCTGCATGTCATCACACAGAAGGAACTCTGTAGGGATAGTCATGATCAAAAATATCTGCTTTGTGCAAATGAAGGTGGTACCATATGTTAAAAACATACTTCTGACACTTACAATGAACAATGAGCAATTGTGCTGTTGATGTACTTTAAGAAGCTGCTAAAGACTATAACTTTAAAAGGGAGATGATGAACATTGGGGAAAAAAATATATAGACTTCCAAGAGCTCTCTCTTAATTTGATAAAAGGTCAGGAGGTTTCTCTCCAAATAGGAACAGTTTCTCTCCAAATCACAGCAACAGATGATTTGATTGGGGCAAGAGTAATCTCAAGAGCCATGTCTTTTGCCTTTGGGTCTTCTGTTTGCTCAATAAAGCTAGGAAGAGTTGTTCCACATACCTCTTCAGACAGGCCTGAATAATTGTGCCCTTCTGCAAAGCTCTTATGAGGAATCGGCTGCAACTCGTGAGACCAAGACACTCATAGTAGTTCAATTGGTGTGTTACTGACTGATATTTCTCTTGATTTTTGCCATTATAACTAGAGTTTTCCGACTTCTTTTCTCCTTTGGCACATTTACCAGTTTATAGATACATGCATACACATTTAAACACTTGTGAAGAAGTACAGTTGAGATTTTGATACTTAGTGGATCAAAGCATTCTGAAAGGACAAGGTAGGCTGGCTGTAGGCTTCCTCGTTTAAGCCAACCAGATGGCCACGTTATCCAGCTGGCTGGATTGTTCCTATGTGACACAGAAGAGAGGACTGATAAAATAAATATGGAAAATGATGATGAAAGATGAGTTAAAGGGGAAAAAAGGCTTAGTGCTTCAGGTTGTGCCCAAGAAGAAGTTATTACACCCATTTGCCTGCAGTCACTCACAGTGTTAAACTGCACAGCTGTGATGTGGCTTGGTGGTCTCATTATCTGCTGGCATTGTCTGGAACTTCAGGGAAGGTAGTGGGCCAGTAAATAGCAAACAGCTCATAGTCCCTGAAGGGTACTATGATCTTTTTGAAAGAAGTATCTGTCTATTCCTATGGAAATACTGGAATATAATTTCCCAAAAGACATATTAACTACTTATGTCCAGCTTGCTGTATTCAGCTAAAAGCTTATTATATTCAGCTCACAAGTTCCTTCTCTCCCTCCCAACAAAATATACCTACTTCCCCTGAGGTGTTTCATAAACAACAAGCTATTTGCAACAAAACCCAATGTCCCTTCTAAGTAAGTCTCAGCAAAATACCAGTCAACTCTCAAAATCAGTGAAGCCTCATCACATGCAGTCAGCATGGAGGAATCTCAGTGGTCGTCAAGAACACTAGAAGAGGTTTCTTTCTGTTAAGAGGCACTAACATAGCAGGTCACTAACATGGTAAATTCTAGAACTTAACAAGAATGAATTGCACTGAAAATTATAGCTCAAGTACCAGTCAGACTCCTTAAAAAATGCTAGTAGGTCTAACAGCATGCATAACAATTTCTCTGTCCAACATTCAAAGGATTCCTATAAAAGCATCTGCCAACCCCTGGAGCTCAGATCATTTAGAGAAATAATGTAAGTGAACATCCTCTTTTTAAATTCAGTTTACACATTCACTCCAGTCTTCTGCTTCTATTTCCTGATAGGAAATATATCTAAGCCAAAAGGAAAGAATTCACTTTTATGGGACAGTGTGATCTTATTTGGTTTAAAAGCTCCTGATCTATAACATGATAACAAAACACACAATGTGGTTCCTGTTTATTTAATGCACTATTTCTCCAGGAATTCTGGTACTGTCATAAATATAACTTCTTGCTTTTATTCCTTTAGAGATATTTTCCTTTTTCAGTAATTCTAACAGAACTAATTTTTTTACATAAATTTTGCCTTCTTTCCACTAATGTTACCAATCAAACTTATGGGATAGTAAGTGGTGTCAATGCTGTTATGAACATTACTCCTCTAATAACTCAGTGAGGATGGCACCTTTGTCTTTTGAAGGAGGCCAAAAAATAGACTGTTCAGAGAAGCAATATCTGGCACCTCTGCATATCGGACATAAACTCTCATTCTGTTTTTAAGGCCACTGCCAGCTTGACAGGTAGAGCAGAGGGCCAGCCCCCCCCACTGTGGGGGTCAGCAGGTTGCCCTGGCCAGCAAGCTGCAGTGGGAGGGATGGGGCTTGCTTGAGAGGCATAGATGAGAGAGACACTGTGCTTTTTAGAGCATTTGGCACTCAATCTCTCTTTGATGTCTACTGTCTGTCGTGAAGCTGGCTCAGGAAAGGACACATCTCCACTTGGTGTCCTGTCAGATGTGAATTTTCATCAGGAAATCTCTATGGTTATGGATTATCTTGTCCATTGTCCTTCTGGAGGTAACCTTCCCTCAGGAGGTCCAAGACCTGGCCACCAGCACCAACCTACACCTGAATTCCCCAACAGCACCTTGAACCTTGATCCTTCTGATAGCTCAATGAGAAAGGAATAAACCCTACATTTTCCCCTGCAGCTGAGCACATCAAACAGATTAAAGCCATTGGATTGTCAATCACTGGAACAGACTGCCCAGGGCAGTGGTTGAGTTATCATTGAGTTATCATTGCTGGAAGTATGTAAAAGATGTGTAGCTGTGGTGCTGGCTCTTCTTGTTTCTTCCCTCATCATTCCCTGCAACTGGAAGGACAGAAGGGAACCTATGTTCCTGATCCCTTACCCAGTTGTCCCAACACCCTGAGGTCTCTCTTGATTGCCCTTGGGATTCTTGTTGCTATTTAATTGCTGCCAACCTGAAAAACCAGTAATGGGCAATGATCTGAAGGCTATATCAGGGTGAAAATCTTTATCTTCACATCTTCAACCCAAGCCCCAAAGGTGGCAGCAGATTTCCCTAAGAAATGGGCACAGGCTGCAGATTGGGCCTTCTGTTCCCCTCAGGAGACAGTCTCCTACGACAATGACCTGTCTTTTCTGCTTTATGAAGCAGTTTTGATGACTTTACCTCAGTGGCACCACCATGTTGGATGAACCACTGCCCTCATCACCGTTCAGTTCCACTTGCACAACCTTGTACCTGTGATTTTGGGGTGATATGGGGGAGTCTCAGGGGAGATGTGCCTCCTGTGCTGGACTTGTTGATGTTAAAGGGTTTACCCAACCTAAATGGTTCTATGATTCTATGTCCACCTGTGCAATTTTATGATTATTTCATGAGTGCACTTAGCACCACCTGAGTTACACCTTGGCAGAAGGACATGGATGGATGGAGGGATGCTGCACTCCCACCACCCCAAAGGAGCAAAGGAAGGCTGAATGGCAGCAGCATGTGAATGACAGAGCTTAGAACCACTAAGGAACCACGTCAAAACTCCTGGGAGGAAGTCTAGGTATCCTCAATAGAAATTCAGTAAGTGCTGTCACAATGCCACTTTTTTTCATTTGGAGAGCAAAGACAATAGAAGAAGTAAGAAAACCACAGTGTGTCTTTTTCAATCGGACTAGAGGTCACACTGCTTCTACATTTGCTTTTCCTAACTTTTAGACAAAGTAGTGTATAATGCCTGAAACCTGCATGAGAACTGGCAAGTTTTAATTGATCTCTTTCTAGGAAGGAAAACCATTTTTAATGCCTCTCCAAAATATTAAGATAGTTTTCCATCTTTCTGTCATAGGCAAAGATCCTTAACTCCTGCGCCAGTGTGCTCAAACCTAGGCACTGAGGTTACTCCTACAGCTATCCGGTGTCTTACCCAAGAGGTTTGCTTCTCCACAGTAGATACACTCATTACAATAGGTGTAATTTCCTAAGACTTTACTGACTTCTGAGTCCTAACCAATATTTTTAGCACAAGTTCAGACACTCGTTTTCATTGATTGTGCCACAACTACAGATTCGTGCTGCTTTCTGTGAATTCCTCCATTCCAAAAAACCCAGCAGGAATTAAGATCCTACTGTGGATGGGGCAGAGGGGGACTGGAGAATGTTCCTCTAAGAGAGTTTAATTGCCTGGAAGAGGTCACAAGGAGAAATGGCTTTTCCTCCAGCTCACAGGTTCAAATACCACCACCAAAGTGGTGAGAATGCAGAGCTTAAAATTCTCATTTAGTTCCCCACATGAAGCCTCCTTATCCTTGACTTCAGAAGAGCAAGATGAATTTCACTGATGGAGAATTTCAGGACAGTGCTTGATACATACTGACTTTATAATTAAAAATATACAACTGAAGGAAAGATGGTCATAAAATGTTGCCTAGGGCTACATCTAATACATGATGTTGTTTTAGTTTCCTCCTTACATTATATTTTTATCATCAGCCCAGGGAGTTCATTAAATCTGTAAAGCTGTTGGAGGTTATCTGACAGCAGATTGTATTACTAGAGAGAACTATCGATCCAGGGTACTCAGTCTCATTACAGCACACTTCCATAAAGCTTGCAAGAGGCAGCAATCTGTTGCTTCTGCACTGACTACAGTTATTTCTCATGGATGGAATAATGAAATGTTTTCTGATGTATAATCATGACAGATTTTATCTGGAATGAGTAAAACAAGTAAAAGTCAGTCATAAAATATAGCATGGCTGGAATCAAAGGAAGTAAACTCCTCTGCTCTTCCATCAGATTGACAAATAACTAACATATTGTGCAGCTCCTTGTATATGACATTAAATCTCAATCAGTTGTTTTCCTACTGTGAAATTAAAATGGAATTATTTATCTGGAATATCAAGAAGGGCACTGCATCATGAACTCTAGTCTTGTTTTGATGCACTATCTTTCCCAATAAAGACTAAAAAATGCCAAATGAACTCCCTTATCATTGAAAATTCAATATATGAAACCTTTAGCAGCACATGAAATTACCACTTGAATTTTTAAAACAATTATTAAATAGGGTTTACATCATAACCTAATGCTTGTAACTGGGATTCATTAGCTTGAAATTTGTGAGGAGGAACTCAATTTAAGCAAATCTGCAACCCAAAGGACTCAGAGGAACCCCTTCAGCAGGTTTTACATAATGAAATACCAAATTATATGTACCAGTTTATGTTAGTATATTGACAGCTGGCAGGACTATATTCTGCTAAAGCAGTGATATGGTAATTTCAGTACTCTCAATTTAATCAAATTTCAGTATCTGGGGCTGAGGTTTTCAAAGACTAATACATGCACTTTTTTTTTTTTTTTTTTCTCCAGGAAAGTCAGTGTTAAATTTTTTTTTAAAAAATAAATCTCTTCTCTGTATCACCCAATTGAAATGTAAGAATTTACAATCACTTTATGGAACAGCCTGAAACATGATTATGCTTTGGAATAGCAAAACACAGCTTAGCTGCTATCCTAGTGCCAGGAACACATTGAGGTGTTACCCAAATGTGCCCATATTGTACCACTTCCATAAAACAGTTCATACATGTTAATCCATGCAGGAGTAGCTATCTTGGGGAGGCAAGGGCAGGGGCAGAAAAAGGTCAAGAAAAGCCTGGGAGCACCCTCCCACAGAGAATTTCAGATTTAGGGACCTCTCAGCAATGCTCTGCTGGCAGGAGAGAGAGCTGGGTGAGAAACTCGCAGTTCTTCAGCCTGGCTGCTGCTCTGCCCTCTCACCAGGAGTTACCTGCTGCCTCACAAGCTGCAGAGGTCTGCTCCATGCTGGGGATGTAAAGGAGTTTCCTGTACAGGATTTGTGTGAAGCAGTTCACAGTAAATGCTCTATCTTGGCACCTCGTCCCACCTTCTCCCTACCCACAACCTGGCACGCTTCTAAATATTTAAATTAGAAATGTAGAGATGGCACACTACAAATGGTGAATAAACAATTCTGTATGCAACAGCTCATCCAGCTCGTAACAAAGTTTTTGTCATTATGCACTATCTCAGTATAATCACAAAATACACTTGTGTCAGGGTGAATGTACTCCAGAATCTGGATTATAAATCATATACATGAAAGAAGGAAATTAAAACAACATTAAACTGCTTTACTTCTGGCAATCCTTTACTTCCATATGCTTAATTTGACACAGCAACACTCTTCTGAAAACAGGTTTGTTTGCATGTCTACCTCATACTATTACCATGTACATTGTACTTTCATTGCATCCTCTAAATGTCTGTTCAGTATTGGAGTGCTGCTTAGAAATAAATGAAAAAATGTAATTTAACCTGGAAAAGGATACCCTATAGATGGACTGTATGAAAGGAGTAAAAATGCAGCAGAATGTGAGTTTGTGGCATCAACAAGCAGGAAGGAACAGGGCTTGAACTCCAGTCACATAATTTCTTATGGTTAGAACACACAAGACCTTCCTTCTGCTTTCACTGAGGGGAGCCCACAATAGAGACCTTCCAAGCAGAGTTCCTCCATCCACTTACTCTGCTTTATGAAATGCATAGAGGTAATAATCTGAGACCTTTTCACCTCTATCAATTTTTTTTTACAGCAGATTCACTGAAGAAAAACAGGCAGACAGATATGGTACAATCACATAACTGAGAAAGGACTTTGCTAAAGTGCTGTTGAGAGAGCAGAACATAACCAGCAATCAATAACCCAAGCACTACAATCTGACAAGCGAAAGACAAGAAAATCTGAGATGAAAGACAGCTTGTTGAAGAGACTGCACATATATGATGTGCAGCATGGTCAGTTCTATAATTAGAGAAGCGTAGAAATCTCCTTTATAAAGGTGTCCTTAGATGTTACCAAATAATTCCACAAATGGCTTCCTGATGCTTTTGCACAGGGTGGTTTCAGAGTTTAGATCACTATATCAGAGCCTTATTTCTGAAAACTTGACCTCCAACTCAGAGGCTGCTTCCCACTGGACTTAAAAATTGGCTGAAGCACAACAAAAATTCTATCAGGTCTCCTGCTGCAATAAAGCAAAAGTGTGTTATACGGTAGATTTCTTTCTCCCATTAAAAGTGTCCATTCCTTCCATAAACTCTGGACTGCCACGTTAAGTTTTTATTTTCTTCTTTGGGATGTAGTGTATTTGCTTATTAGAGACCCCACAAAAGATAGCAAAGTGCCCTTCTCCAACAATTAATGAATGATACAGTGCCTCTGTTCTCTGAAAAGTGGCAAGTGAGTTGGACTGAGTGAAGAAATGCCTCAGACAATGCAGCAAAAATATGAAATATAGCATTGGGTTGGATAAATAAAGCAACAATTAGAAGAAATATAACTTTAACTATCCCATGGGTGGGAACAATATCAGAATATCATATAGCATTCTGCCATTTTCCTTTTACAAGAATTAAATAGCAGTGGAGAACCTATGTAACACTTCACTGAGAGCTGGGAAAAGTTGTTATGGTGAAGGACTTCAGAAGTTAAAACTGTTTAGTTTTCAAAATAAGACCAAGAAGAGATTTGATTACAGCAAAGCTCTACCTTTTCAGGGAGAAAACGCCAATATTAAAGGCCTATTTAACCTAATGGGGAATGACTTAACAAGAACCAATGACTAGAAGCTGAAGGTAGATAAATTTAAATGAGTATTAATGCCTCTACTTCTAGCAGAGAAGGTGATTAACCTTTGAAATCAACTACCAGAGGAAGTGCCAGTCACTCCATTTATTGAAATTTCAGATGAAGGCTGTATGACTTTCTGGAAAATATCCTTCGGTCAAACAGGTCAGTGGGTTCCACATGCAAAGCTTTTCCTTAAGAGTGAAGTTGACTTTACTTCTTGAATGCCAGCATTACAGCTGTCACATCCACATCCACATCCACTCACATACACATCAACACCTTCACTTTTGTAAGACCCTAGCTCTTTCCAAAATAAGAAAAGCTACAGTATGCTCTATAAAGAGACTAAAGAAGCCAAGGCTAAATTGCTCCTTTTCCCTTCTCTTTCCACATTAAAAGTGAGGCAGGATATAGCTCCCATTTAGCATTTTCACTTGGAGGGGACATTACCGTACTCCCAATACAAAGAGCACATGTTCTTGGTGGATCACATACTGCTCTTTGATTCCAGCCCCATTCAGCCACACACCTTACTAATGGATAATTAAGCCCTCATTACAACAGTTGGAAAGCTACTCAGTGGTGTCAGTCACACAAACTGTCCCACTGCACAAACTCTTACTGATGTCTCCAAATGGGCACTCCTCTCCACCTAGAAGAGGCTGAGGGTGGCTCAGGAATAATGGCAGTGCTCACCAGGGTGATGGTAAATGTCTCATCCATGTGCAGCCTCACTCCTCAATCTGCCACAAGACCCAGAAGGACAGAGCAACAGTCATGTGTAAAGTCATGTGTTTTTTTCAAAAGTGTTTAATTAAATGATGTACGGAGGGTTTCACTCTTGAATTACCACTGCATCACTGGAAATTACATTATTTTAACAGGAGGATTAACTGATTTTTTATATTAGAAGAAAGTGGCATCTTACTTTAGGTGTGTATTTTACTACACTATCATTGTAACCTCACTGAGAATAGTCTGCACATTTTGCCAGGTAATGCACAGAGACTGCAGAGTAATACAAACCAGATCCATCACTACACTGCAGCCATAGTCAGCTCTCCATCTGACCCATCCTGATCCTTTTACTTTGTTTTCTCATGCTCCAGAACCCAGAAAAGCTCTTCCACCTTCTATCCTCTTCTCTTTAATTATAGAATCACAAAAAGATTTGGGTTGGAAGGGACCTTGAAGATCATCCAGTTCCAACCTCTCTGCCATGGGCAGGGACACCTTCCACTAGACCAGGATGCTCCGACCCCCATCCAGCTTAGCCGTGAACATTTCCAGGGATGGGGCATCCACAAATTCTGTGGACAATCTATTACAGTGTCTCACCACCCTATTCCACCCCAAAGTCATCCTTTTCTCACTTAGGGAGGTTTGCTCTGTGAAAAGTTCATGTGAGGGAGAGAAAACTCTGAGATGACCTATTGTTGTTTATTTTTTCTATCTGCTGTTTACTTGGGTGATTTTTACAGTAAATTGGTATAAAACTGGCAATGGAGACTTTACCACCAGCCACATCTCTTCTCTCCTACAAGATACTGCACACAGCTCACAACGTTGTGATGAGCCAGCCCAAGTGTATTTATTTCAAAGACATCCATTCACTGCTTGATTTTCTACTGCTGGCTGTGTTGCAGTTTAAAAAGTGCACCCTTCTCATGAACTATTTCTGACTGCAGTGATACCCCCTGTATTTCAAAGGGGGGGGTATTGTCATTCCACAAATCATACAAAATATTTTTATTTTACTCACTGCAAAATGTCAACTCCACAGTTTTCTATGATTCCCGAAAAACCTCCAAGTTTCTCTTTGTTTTATGCTCAACTTAGTGCAGTATGCTTTCCTCTCTCTATTTTGGCCCAGGCTTTTAGAATAAACTGTGGCAGGCGATTTTGCCAGGGTTAAAAAAACCACTTACCTGATCTGTCACAGGCAGTCTAAAAGACAGATCAGCTAAGTCTGTCTAAGTAGTGCCTCCCACCCAAATATTTAAATAGCAAGTAGTTTAATATGCTATAATAAAAACCTGCCTGATCCTGACAGCTCCAATTTTTGCAAAGCAGAATGCAGCTGATGGAAAAATAAGGATTAGGCCAAAATGTTCTGTCATTCCAGCATCAAATGACTGCACTACAGTTTTTACATGACCCCCATAACACAGAAATAGAAATGCAAACTCTGACTTCCCTTGTGACACAGGTGACTCATTGTATCTCCAAAAAGCAAATCATAAAGTATCTTCGACTGGGTTTGAGTAAGTTTTCTAGGTGTTGCATTTAGAAACACTTCACATATTCTTTGAGGTATTTATGACCACAGTGAAATTCCCTGCATGTAAAAAAGGGAATATTGCTGGCAGGATTATCAAAATTGAATATTTACGTGTATTCCTTTACAAAGCCTTCTTCAGCTTCCCAGTGCCCCTCTCTTAAACCACCAGGAACTCTGATCAGTGGGTAAGGGACAGCTCACCAAAAGAGCTCCTTTCTCAGACACACACCCAGAAACCCAAACCCATATTTCTCTGGGATCCCACCACTTCTTGCAAAGCTACAGCTTGAACAGTGTGTTCATTGAACATTCCCTAATAGGAGAACCCTATTTAAAAATTCCAGTGTAAAAATTTCAAATTATTTTTGTGAAGCTGCCAGTTTTAAAGAGGCTCTTGGAAGAAATGTGAGACTCCCCAGTCTGCTGAATTCTTGCATCCTGCTGGCTCATAGTCCTACATGACTACCCCACCATATGCATGGTCTTCTTTCACTGTGCATTATCTTAAATTACCTAAAAACTTAAGTATTTCATCTACAATCAAAAGATGTCCTGAATGACCATTTCTGTATCTGTAGGAACAGTTCCTACTGATCATGGGTAGGTGTCTTCTCTAGGTGCAATCTGTAACTGCAAAAGAGCAAAGAGATTTCCTCAAAAATCTGCTCAGCACAGCAGGACTGATAGGGAAGAGTGTGTATTTAGCAGAGTAGGGTAGCAGCTTAATTTCTGTCCTCTCCTTTACCAAAATGATTAAAAAAAAACTTACCTGAAGGGTTGGTGTCATCACCTCAATTCAGAAACAAGGGAGCAAACCCAGTAGATGTGAAGGGATCTAACGAGCTTGTGTTACATGTTTTTATTAATTTAGCATTTTTCCTAGTTACACTATCAGAAAATACAGTAAGGATATAAAAATATGCATTCTGTCCATCTGAGTGTAAGCCAGACCGGAAGCCAGGTTCTCAGATTTATAATCCTGACATCACTGAAGTAAACTGATGATAGAATACACAAACAAAAAAAAATAATAGTTTTCATTATACCTCCTCACCTTCAAAGTGCACCCTTTACAATGAGGTGCATTAAAAAGGAGAGAATGCTCTTTTCTTTTTTAAGTACTAAAGCCCAGAAAAAAACCCATCAAGATTTAGAGGAACCACTGATAAATAAATTATAATTCGGCAGTACAATTTTTAGGATGCGTGGGTTTTTTATTAAAATCAGCCTTTGAGCACCAAAATGAGAAATCAGAGGAAATTAGACCTGTGTTTCTGCTGCACTGCTATGGCTCTGAAAATACAGGGCCCCCTCTGATTTACAGCACTGGCACTGTTGATTCCACCACCTGAGTACTTACAGGCTTTGCTGCTGGTTTGAAATAGTGCTGAACTTTGGCCAGTGCGGGAGTTTGACTACAGAGGCAATGTCTCCTGGTCCTCTTCATTATGCTGATAAAACAGCAGCTAGCACTTTGCATTAGGCTGAGCTTCTACTTTAATTACAGGATTTTTACTAAAGCTTGTCTTTTGGTGTCACTTCAGGAAATGTGGAGTCTGCAGTGTAATGTAAAAACAGCTAATTGATTCTGTACCACTGTGCCTGCATCACTACTTGCAATAGATTATGGCTCCTGGTATTTAAAGTGTGGAGAAGTAATATAGTGATATCCACTTGCTATGTAAGTAAATATTCAGTATGAAGAAAGGCCTTTTCCTGAATGGTAATGCAAACATTGAATTAATTTCTTTTATTGTTTTAGATAAAACTTTTTATTAAATATACAGAAGTTTTATATGGAGAATACTTAGAAAAATGGCTATCTATAGATGGTAACAGATTACTCAAATTTAAAAACTGAGTCAAATGCTGAATTTAATCAATATGTGATTGTGATGGCAAAGTCAGATTCGTGAACATTATTAGAAGCAGACCTGCTAGGAATAAAAAACCCAATTCCTAACTAGAAAAAGGCAGTACCTCACATGAATGCCGATCTTTCCAACTTTATCAGAGATCAGAAAGAAATAAAAACACAGCACTGCACTAAATTCTCTCATGGGCCACTGCATTCTTACAAAGTATTAATGAAGGTGACAGGCTATGGGACATTACAAAGAGTTCAA
Source organism: Agelaius phoeniceus (assembly GCF_051311805.1). NCBI lineage: Eukaryota > Metazoa > Chordata > Aves > Passeriformes > Icteridae > Agelaius > Agelaius phoeniceus. The sequence continues at coordinate 41,468,778 of NC_135266.1, forward strand.
AAATTAAGTGATTTCTGCTTTCTTTTCAGGCATCAGCCATTTTCAGGAATTATTTTTAATTTCCCTCATCAGGCAATCTTGCTTACTTAGGACATCTGCAGACACACCCACCAACAGCCAAAGAAGTGGTTACAAGCTAGCCTTCAGGGTTACAAGGCATATCTCAATTTTGGATGCCTAATGGCACCATTTTGGATGCAATGAATTGTGCCCTAAAAGTTTGGATAGCTGTCCATAGACTATAAGAAGAGCCCAGACAAATAACTAGAGCAGATATTTCCAATTAGAGAATCATAGAATATTCTGAGTTGGAAGCGACCCGCAAGGATCATGGAGTCCAGTTCTGACATGAATGGCCTATGCAGGATCAAACCCACAACCCTGGCATTATTAGCACCATGCTCTGACCAACTGATCTCAGGGTCAGACAAATCCCACCCTCAGTGTCACTGCACCTGCTCAAGCCTAGAAACTTGGATGCACAACTCTCCTACAAAGAGGACCAACATTTTCAGGTATAAGCACAGAGGTTCTTCCCCAGCCATACTACTTCCAATATAACACAGTTAAGTGGCCTGCCACAGCAAAATACACTTCACAACCAGGAGGCACCTCCATGTGACAGAGACAGTGTCTTTCTCCTCTGATGAGTGGGTGTAAATGCCTTGCAGCAAACAGGAACTTGAGCTCCTTTACCCTCAGGTTGAACAGTATAATCTCCTTACTGCTTTACAAGCAGTACCACACATCAAACCCAGGGTAGCTCTGTTTGTCCTACTGGGGTTCTAAACTTGCTGATGGATTTATTCAGCCACCATTCCCCACTCCATGGGGGATCACTATCACCTCAGCCAACATTTCTATATGAAAAACCAATCTGTCCCAGAGAATTACTGATCTAAGTACACTTTCTACAAATTACCAGTTCTGTTTTCAAAAGTGACCAGCCATTCAGATAATGAGTGTCCTGATGTCAACAGCAACACTCAGCACCAGACTATAAATAATTGAGGTCTAATTCAGTCCTCTCTTTCCTAAGTGTGGCCCAAGTCTACCCAGCTACTACTGTGAGTAAAGCTGCAATTGTCCAAGAAGCCTTCTGCAAAATTATTTGTTTGCAGAGAGAGACTGATAAGTTGCCATTAAAAACTTAAGCAAAGCAAAACAAAAACCCAAACAAAAATTGGATATACTTTTACAGAATTTTTGGGGAAAAAAAAAGTAAAAAATAATTAAAAGGTGAAAGGCAGCACTTCACTTCTCCTCACCCCTGCAGCTTGTTCTATGCTTCAGTGGGCTCAGTAGAGGCTGCAGCATGCTGGATCATCAATTGAATGGGAGCCAGCCAGCCATGGCAAGGATAGACTCATGGGCACTAAGCAGAAGAGAAAGTCAGTTTTGAGGTAATTACATGTTGAATGCCCTTCTTAACCCGCAGCTGTTGGGGGCATTCAGCACATATGGTTAAGGTTGATGAAATTTTTAAAGTCACTGAAATTTATAAGGTTACCTTGGCAGGCCACCCAGCTTGAATGTTTTTCTTGCTAAAGTATGAAACAGCAGAGAGTGAGAGCACACTGTTTACTGATTGTAGAAGGGGAATGCAGTCATGCTGCGTCAGAAACTGCTCCAGGACCAAAACTGAACCAAAATTCCTCAGTGCTCCAGGGAAAATGACTGAGGGAGAAGACAGGCAGGAATAATTATCCATTGCTTTCTATAAAGCACCTTATCATTGTCTTGACTCTCTCCATCCTCTCCCCCAACCTCAAAAGAGAGGAAAGCATTAATAAAGAAAGATGCTACTTCCTTTTCTGGCTGCTGCATGCCTGTGGATGTGGGTACCTCCTGCAGTGAGTAGGGGAGCTTCTTATAGTGCTCAGACTAATTTTTAGCTCAGTGAGGAATTTTGACAATATTTTTTGAAGGAAAAATCCTTGAGAAAGATCACTGGTTTTTTTTCCCCAAAGAAACACATTCACAGGAAGGGATTGGCTCACAGAGTTGAGGCCACCTGCCATTCCCCTTGGATTTTGTCACGTATTTTATGATCCCAGTTGTGTGGCTTCAAATATAACTGAAGTAAGTTGCCTTAGAAAAACATTATTACTTAGAATAGACTGAAATCAGTTGGAGTTCTTCTTTCTTGTCAGCTCTTTGGACCATTCCCCACCGTCACAGAACTGAACCCTTGTCTCTATGAGGAGCCAGGCACTGAAGAGCTGTCAGGAATAAATAAGGCTTTTTGGCCTTGGATGCTGCCAGGAGAATTCCCCCTTTACTTACCAATCCCTCCTCTGCTATTCTCTGTTAATAGAGGGGCCTCAGCCACAGCCTCCAATTAAAGTAGCCATGACCCTGCTCCAAAAAGTTCACTTTCAAAAGAGAAAATATAGTCTACAAATTTTCTTGCTTTTTTCTTTTGAGTCAGTCTTTAAAGCTGTGTTTATCATGTGTCTACAAGCAGGTCTTTAAAACAGACATGTACAACATTATATGAAGCAGCAAGACATCAGCTGAACAGTGCACAAAGTCAGAAGGCATCTGATTTGGAGGATCTGAAATGATCTTTCCCAACAAAAGAATGAGGCTTCTTTTAATTTTTCACTCCATAGGAAGGCTCCAGTGTTCAGCCCTTTGCAATACAAGTTCAGTGTTATTACAGAGTATTTCCATGCAAATCACTGTGAAATTACATTGGCATTTTCAGATAACTAATCATGATAAATGTGTTGCAAGCTGCTTTACACTTTTTTAACGAGTAAAAATGTAGATCTGGGTGACTCAGAAGAGGCATGCTTTGGACATGCAAAATTTGTGTTAAAAACAACTGTAGCAGTAGGACAACTCTATTGAGTCCTTGCTATGAACATTTCTTCATGACCTGATAGAAGAAGATATAAATAGACCTGCTCTTTGGAAATCTTATATTTTTTATCTAGAATTAGTTGCAAATCCTTGGTTGAATATAGCTGTGAAGTACAAAGGTGTAAAGTGAAAAACAGCAATCTGCAATTAGGAGATCTAGTCAAAGTACATAAAAATCATCACTAGAAGGCAGGATTATTGCAGGAGTTCAAGGAAAAAAGAGACTATGCATATGCATGGAACTGATATTGTGGAATATTCAGTCAAGAATCAAACACATTCATCTTTACATGCAGCTGATACCAGTGAAGAGTTACAGGGCATTACATTTTAAGGACACTTTTAAAACAGCCACATATTGGCCAGGTGCCTGGTAAAATTGATAACTGAAGTATAGTTAAACTGATATGTATGCATACTGTAATCTCGAATACCTATGTATTTTGGTATAACATAGAACTTGAAAGAATTAAGTGAAGCTTTAAGCATGGCAGGTGAAAAATTACCCATGTAATTTTTCCTTTTGGAAAACCAGACTAATTTGCAGTGCTGATCAGTCTTGCAACAGAGGAAGAACAGAAGCCAGCCATAACGGGCAAAGGCAATCAACAGTCTCAGCCATCTGAAGGGAGGTAAAAAGATCTCAACCTTAGGAATAGAGATTGAGTTACATTTTCTGCGCATGGAAAGCTTTCAACTATGATAGATGTAGTTCATCTCTATGGAATAATGAGCTGAGTCCCCAAGTATTAACTAGGAAGTGAATGGGAATCACCTTATATTAATATTTTCTATGTAAAGGTTATTACAAGCACTCACCCTGTACCATGACTATCAAAAAAGCAGGCCAATGTAAATAGTTTTGAAAAGGAAGCCAAACTTTAGATGTATAAACTGGATGATGGAGGTTAACAACTCTGGTGATTCTGCTGTCGGTTGCTTTGTCTATATTCTTAAGGAAGAAAGCAACAGCAAGTCACTGCTGGGACAGAAGTCACAGCGGTTTCAAGAGACCAGATAAAGTCCATTCAAAGCCCTTTCTTCCACAACAGCCCCAAGAGCTGTGTACTAGAGTACTTTAGATTACTACCCAAGATTAATGATGGTGTTCACCAGCCATGTGCCTTAACACCACATCCTAGTATACATTGCGAGGTCCAAATCAGACTGTATCATACAAACAGACTAGCTGGGGCTCCTGGAAATATTTAGAGAGTGGATTACCAGTGAGGTGTTGCTATTACTGCATATAACTAAGAGTACCTAAAATTTAACCAACTATGAAGTGAAGCTTAATTCAAGTGAATCAATAGGGTTTCCTGACTCAAATGTTACAAATAGTTATGAGGGACCTGCTACAGCCTCTACAGCCAGTAGAAGTGTCATGAGTGCAAGAGCTCATTGACAGGCTTGTTGCTACAACCCCTCCAAAAGGATTTGGGATCTGCATTGTTGTGTTTTGCTGCTAGAAGTATCTCTGTTGAAAAAGGAAGAACATGCCTCATAAGTGAGTGAGTCAACAGGATTGGAAGAAGTCAGCCAATTATTTTGTCTGAGAGGGATCACGTCAGAAATATCAAAGACAGAATTGATAGAAACTGGAAAGTCAGAATTTCATTCAGACAAACTGGAGCCTAGAGACTAATGGAGCAGGCAACCTTCATGGTTCAAACTTCTTTGGCTACTGTAGTGCCATCACTCAGTGTTGAGATACTAATGCTCAAATGCTGTGCCTACGGAAAAGTCAGACTACAGTGAGTACTGATTTCTGCCAAAGAAACAGTTAACACCAAAGCACACACAGTTTTAGTTTAAGTTCTCCTGCTGTCTACAGGAGCTAATTGCAATCACAGGCTTCTTCCTTTCCCAAAGCACTAGCAATAGGTGATGGCAACATTTGTCATAATTACCCTTTCTCAAGAAGTGCAAACTGAATAAAATCACCACAACACTGGCTGTCTTGAAAAGGTATCAGGATGATTTATTTATATAGAGAGTAAGATGCAGTATCACCCACACTCACAATACAGTCATATTCACTAATCACACTGGGACACCACCAGCACCTTCTCCTTTGAAGAACTGGGCAGAAGGAAACCAAAGGAAAGAGGCAGGCTGAAAACCCCTCCCTGCAGTGATCTTATGTAGGGGCACTATATTTGTGTCGTGTGTGAGGAGCTTCAGCAGACCCATATGTTGTTACTATTCCTTTAGCCATCCTTTAAGTGTTCAAACTTCACTGCTAGTGTGGGAAGTGTGTGACAGATACACAGTTAATATCTCCAATAATGATACAAATGAATAACATTCTATTCAAACAGTTTAGACGATGGTAATAAAAATAAAAAAGCGCACTAAAAAAGAAAAGGGAATGTGTGTGTCAAATAAACTACCTGGAGGCTTGAAAGATGGAGGGACAATTTAAAGTGTGCTATTAGAATAGCAGAACAGAAATGAATGTCAGGCAAGTTTGAGGCTAACATGCTCATTATTCCTTTGATCACAGTGTTTCACAGTATTTAGCATGTGATGGAGAGCTTTCACTTATTTATAGTACGAAAAGTAGAGTACAAATTATTAATAGCTCATCTCATTCACTAAGTGTTAAAAAGTAGCAGGAGGAGTGCAATGGCTGTTTAGAAAGATCTCTTTAGGAAGTTTTAAAGGAAGTTCCACATTCACCCCAAGCTAATAAAATACCTTTGAAAGATAATACAGCTTAGTGGCACCACTTCAGGACAATCTCTTAGAAACATCCCAGTGGTGCAAAAGGAACTAAGGCAGCATTCCAGCCAGTGCTTTGCCATTTCAGTGGCTGTCAATAACATCCCAGATTTTCAGCCCACCACGTATGAGTTCTCAAAATTGATTCCCAAGACAAAGCACCCAGAAGAAAGATTTATCTGCTTTTGCTGAACTAGAGTTGGAATCCTCAAGTAGCCTGAAAACTAGCAAAACTAGTAAAGATGTGAGGCTGGCAGAAGGAAGGAGCCAACTGGGAAATAAAAGCCAAACAAAACCAATCCAACCAAAAAAACACCTCAAAGCCAAAGTAAAGACATGTATCTCTGTAAGATACATATCCCAGGAGTTGCCTGGGAAGCCTAAACACTGGAGTAAAAACACACATGTATTTCCTCTACCACAGCCCAGAGGGACAAATTCCACAACTGTAAGTCTCAAGAATCAGGCCAGCACTATCCATCTGTGTTGCTATTCCTGAGAAAACCTGTTAGGTTGGGAATTGGATGTGAGTTCTGGTGGAGATGCCTCAGTAAGTCATTCATTGCACCTCCCATACTTAAACTATTCCTGACAGATGTTTGTCCAACCAATTCCTAAAGAGCTCTACAAGCTCCATTGCTTTCTTCATTGTTCCTACTGTTGAAAAGTTTTCCTAGGATAACCTGCAACTGGCACAAAATCCCAATTCCTTACCCTGAACAGAAACTGAACTTGTTGAAAACCTCCACAGGTGCACTTAGATATCTGTGTTTTCCTGTATTTTTAGAAGCACACCTGCTGCCAAGCTTGTGTAAACTGAAAAGAGTAATAAGTAACCATGACTTATATTTTAAGACTCCCTAAATAACAACTCGGACTGCCAAAGAACCTCAAGTCACACTTTAACTAACTGTATAGAAAAATCACTTCATCCACAAGCAATAAGCAGATACCACTGAGATAAAAAGCACCATCTGCTTAGCAGAACTCCATGACACTACACAGGAGTTTATGACAAAAAGTGAAATGTCAGGAGGACAGCAAACTGGTTTTTTTAAAATTCTGTATCTATTACTCAATAGCTCTTCTCCCAGTATGTAATTCCAGTAACACCTGCTCTCCTCAGCGTCTAACATCTCCTCCGTTTACTCCTTTTAGTTCTGTCTCTGAATCATGAGATTTATGGCACTGTGTGGTGTCCCACCGCAAAGCAGAAGGGAGTATCCAGGATTCAAAGATGCCCATGGTGGAAAAGGAATGACAGAAGTCAAGAGTCCACGAAAACTTAAGTTTTATTAGTAAATCATACACTTGGCATGGAAATTGGTATAAGCTGGTTCCCTCTAACATAAACACACAGCTGTGGATTTTGAATATGGGGTAGAGTGAAAGAGAAGACAGAGAGAAATGGAAGAAAGACAGAAAATGAGAAGAAAGAGAGGAAGAGAGGAAGAGAGGAAGGAAGGAAGGAAGGAAGGAAGGAAGGAAGGAAGGAAGGAAGGAAGGAAGGAAGGAAGGAAGGAAGGAAGGAAGGAAGGAAGGAAGGAAGGAAGGAAGGAAGGAAGGAAGGAAGGAAGGAAGGAAGGAAGGAAGGAAGGAAGGAAGGAAGGAAGGAAGGAAGGAAGGAAGGAAGGAAGGAAGGAAAAGAAAAAGAAAATGAGAGAAGGAAGGGAAGGAGGGAGGGATGAAGCTGATCCTGTGAAATCTGAGTGAGTTTTAGTATCAATTTCAGAAGAATTGATGGCTTGCGTCATGAAGGCTGCAATCTTCAGCAGAACTTGGCAAAAGCATGCAAACTAAAATAAAATTTGTATTAGGGGCTTCAGTTTAGAATTTCAGAAAGCTGAACTGAACCAGCTTTGGTTTCACCAAACATAAAGTTGTACCAATAAAATTAGGTTAAATTCAGCTTGTACATATGCTATTCTATATACATCTGGAAATTTCTCTTAGAAGGATGAAAACAAAATCGTGTGAGATGCTTTCATAAAAATTAGCAGTCATACTGGAAAGACATACTGGTTCACACATATCCATAACTGAAAGAGCTATATCAGTCCAGAAATCAGTCCTTAGATAACAGTATGTAAGAAGATGTTTTTTTTTTACTCCACATGAATGATGCTTCATAGTTCTTACAACTAAGCACAGTTCTAGCAGAAAAGATTGAGAAAAAAGTCGTGCAGTGTTTTTACACCACAGTGGTTAAGGCCACTGTTGCAAAGTCAAATCCTTTCCCTGTCTAGTTCAGAGTAAGGACATAACCTAAACCTTCTCCATCCTCTTCCTGTTCATAGCTGCCATTCTAGGGCAGCTACCACAACCTTCCTGCTGAAATGGCCCTGTTTTATAAGACCAGTTGAGAGTTTGTATATTCGGAAAGGAAATTGACCTTTAGGCAAATGGACTATTCATATAGAGTTTGCAAGGGTCAAATTGCTGCACCAAAGAATTTAATAAGCAGTGAAAGAATCTGGCCAGTCTCCCACTGTGTGTAAGACCAGGAGTAGGAAGACCTGACTAATGAATTCATGCACTTACATGGTGAGGACATCAGCTACCATGCTATTACACATACCATGGATTGCTTCTCCTGTTTTGATCTAAACAGTTTGTTTCCCTAAGGTATTATTGGAACTGCTATTTTCACTTGAAAACAGTCATTTTTGATGAGCAAACATTTTCTTGTAAATCACTTTCCAGCATATTCTCAGTCTCGTTTTAGATGGATACCTGTCACATTCTGAACAACCTTTACACCCTCAGACATTTTCCCATCTAAATGCTAACTAGAGGTGATACTGCCTACTTAGAAAAGTCATATGAAGTCATAGCCCACATTACTGTAACAGCAATAAAAGGGCAAGAAAATGAGGAGCTGTGCTATTAAACATGATGAAAATAATAAATGTTGTAGCGTTTGCAAATGGGCTGGGGAGTATTTTGAAGTGCAAGCATTTTTCTTCCCAGTCTAGAACAGAGCTTGGTAATGAGCAGCAAGGTGCCAGAAGCAGACACATTGCCCTGAGACATGCTGGAATTGGTGGATCTTTCCAGCCTGCTTACTGCAGATTAGGCAAAGAGAGTAATGAACTCTCTGCAGTGCACTCGGGCTGAAAAACTACCACCTTCTAGAGGACAAGGCAGATTTCAAGGAGAGACTGGCACTTTACAAGGAAGATACTGGGATTTTGCTACACCAATAACTTTTATAGGAACGGTTGAAAGTGGATATCAAGGTCTTTTATAGTCAGGCAATAAAAAACCAGAACTATGTGAGAAAATCTTCCACCATAGCTGAAAAATGTATCTGAGGCCAGGGGGAAAAAAAAATCAAACCTTTTAAAAACAGAATGAAAAAATGGCTATTTTCTTCTTGGGGATTTATATCTTTTTAACAAAAAGAGAAAGAAGAAGTCCTCTCAATTTTCCTACTCTCCTTGTTGAGGTACATCCTTATGGTTCAGAACCATCCTCCTACAGCAGACTCCTTTCTGGTATTCAGCATCAGGTTGATCAAGTGTTGTTTACATCCTGGCCTTGCTGTGCATTACTCTGAGCTAATTCACTCAAGTCCCAGTGATCTATCTGCTGGCCTCAGTCTGCCCCTTCAGCCCTTTCTCAAAGCAGGAGATGGACCCTCTCTACATTAACTCAGGCTAATCCCACATTAATCATGGCAGCTCTGGTAGGCAGAGAGGAGAAGGAGGCTTTCCCTCCTCCCATCTTTAAAATGTGGACTGATACAGATTAGAAGTAATGAATCCCTGAAGGATGGCAGGTGTAATTCTTCTCTGATAACCTGCTCTTAGGCTTTCCCAGTGGGGACCACCTTGGGCAGAGGCAGTCTGCTCCCTGGCTGAAGGACAAGAATATGCCAGACACAAAATAAAGGCCAGTCTATATGCCACATAGCCATCCATTTAAATAACACTGGGAGGAAAAAAGCCCCAACAAACAAAAACCATTTAGCTGCAATGGTGCAAGATTCTGTGCAGACAATCCCCAACCTTGATAAAGTCAACAAAGGAGGAGAGAAACAGTCACTTGCACTGAAAACAACCATCAGCTAGTACTCTCTCTACTGTTTTCTACAGTTACTTTCAACTAATTTACTTAGAAACCATAATCACCCATCTTGTCATGGCAGACATTAATTAACTACAACATTTACAGAATTATAACAGTCGGTCAAGTATCTCAGTTTTGACAAGCAGTGCAGGCAAGGTAAAGCCAACTGATGCAAGCCACTGGATTTCCTTCAAAAGAAAGTCAAAGGCTGTGAAATAAACTTGAGGAAGATCCACAAATGAATACAACCCCCAGCACAAGGAGCAAAGCCTGCATCACTGACACTGCCCTCAGCTGCAGCACACTTCATTATTAAAGAAAACCAAGGCACTGCAAGCCTTAATTTCCCTCCAAGAAAAGGAACATGGGAGAGTGAGATTGACACAAGCAGCTTAGCATACTGTGGGTAATTAAGTCTCAGCATTCTCTAGGGTACTATAATTCACATGCTATAACTTTGAAACACTAGAACTTCAGCAGAGAAAAAGATAATTCGGTTTGTACAGTGCTCTATTTTTAATTTGCTGTCATGCAATGATTAGTTTATTCCAGAGTTAAATTTTTATGATTATAGTTTCTGGCTTCTCAATCTTCACTCATATATGTTCTCTGTTTTCCTGTTAGCCAACTCAGTTTTCAAGAAAATTACATTGATATTCCATATGCTTCGGTTTCCTTCTAACATGACAGGTTTTTTTGTTTCTTCTTCAACTGATTTGATGAATGGTGGCTTTATAATCTCTCTCTCAATAATTGCTCACATTAATGGAACTCCCCCCACTCCTATGCTCATCTGTACACCCTGGTCATGTCGTTTTTTCAACTCTGGCTTTGTTGTTGTTGTGAACTTGCTTGTTGGATACAAAACCAAAGCCTTTTTTGGCTTTCTGGAAGGGTAGGGCTATACAAACAGATAATAGGAGGCAGTGTGTTCCAGGACTACAGAGCTTTGAATATGTCACTCTAAAATTTAAGAGCCATCTTGCCTTGTGGCATCTTTGGACCCCTTCACCTCAACCCCTTTACTTACTTTAGCTGAAAGAAGCTTCACTTCCTATTAGCTTTCATCCACTTCATAACAAATCAGAATTAATGCAGGCAAAGGAAGCCAGAAAAAATCAGAAATGAATTTCCAGCATCCCGACATTTAGCCTTTAGGGAACTTATCTGGCTTGGTCTCCAAGCCTGCTACAAGCTGCTAAGACTTCAGTGGACAAAATGTTGTGACCGTAACTAAGAGGAAACAACTGAAAGAACTCAAAAACCCTGATGTGATTTAGGTTTAAACAAGGACATACACATTAGGAAAGGATTTGATTTGTGGTAAACATGAAAAGAAATAAAACTAAGTGTGTGTGTTGCTATTTCACGACCCACTGTGCAAACACTGCTGTAGGCATGGTGGGTTTTATTGCTCATTAGTAAATAATCAAGTTAAAAATAAGATGGTTGGGAAACTGCTGATTGATGAGGAATAAAATAACATGACATAAACATCTGTCTCCCAGTCTAATATGTGTTAGTGGAGGAAGACATTGCTAAGGCACTTGAATGCTCAATGCCCTGATGAGATAGTGATTACATTGTGAACAGTGTAATGCAACTACAGCTGCCATTCCCTTTCCCACATGGGGAACGTTACAGAAATGTGGGTCTGGATTGTTTACTTCCAGAGAGTCTTTAATCTCCTAAGACTTCCACAGGGCACAAACTTTCCTTCCACATAAAACTCTGCTCCCAAGCAACAAAGCTCTTAGACTTTTGCTTGGAGCATGAATCCCTCCTTTACTGGAAAACACTTTCCCAGCTACAGACAGTGACAGCTGATGTGCCCTCTCACCTCAGGCATGTCCAAATCTACTTTGTCAAAAACACAGATAGATCTGTGCAACAAAGAGCTTTTAAAGCTTAGGCATTTAGGAAAAATATCCCACACAGGTATCCCTATTTCAGTAAAAAAAAATTCTGGCTGAGAAAGAGCAACACACAGACTCTTCCACTAAGGCATCTTCTTCAGTGGTTTCTTCTACTAGGTTTCACCTCTACAGAACTAAAATCACTACAAATTTTACTAGTGATGACAATTTTTAAAATTCCTACTGAACTCAATTTCTGTCCCCCAAAGAGGATAGAAATACAATTTCTCCTGGGTGCCACCCACACCCTGCTCCTTTGATTTGCCTTCACATTGAGAAAAAGAAAGGTTGCGTTTGCAATGACCATTCCTCTACCTTTTTAAACCCCTAAAGATCACACACAAATTAAAAATTGACTCTTTTCCCAATTAAACATTAAAATAGCAAGAAGGTATCTAGCACTGCCAAACAGTCTGTCCTCAGAGGTCAAACAGTATTTTGGATTTTCCATACTTGGAGAAATAAATATGAATAAAACTACAAAGCTGAATAAATACATGCCATAAGAGATGCAAATAAATTTCAAGATGTCAGTATTTACTTCACATCATAATACACTTATTCAGATTTTAACAGGCTGACTTCAGCCTACTTTAGAATTATGAGCATGAAGATACAGATTTTTTATTTAAAGAATCTACCTGCTTTCCCCTGGCCACACCACTAAAAATTTATTTATGTAAAAATTAGATTTAAAAATACTACTTATTATAAAAAATATTAAAACTTGGCTCAAAAATAATCACCTTAATTTGGATTTTATATTTTAGTTAAAGAATCAGTAAGGGAATGAAACAGAAGCAGTATTTTCAGAATACAGAGTATAATGTCATACCACACAATGTTTCACCTGAAAAAACAAATGCACACACAGCAAAAACTCTCTGAAAAGAATATAAATTAAGATTGCTGACAGATAATAAGTGAAAACAGTATGAAACAAGGATAGATAAAGAAAAGTCAGAATGGTGCTGATGTCTTGGATTTATGTAACATCCCCATTAACAATTTAAAAACAATAAACAGTTCACTAAGGTTTAAATTGATGTATTAAATGGGGAGTAGGAAGCAGCTAGATCAGGAAGACTGAAAAGAATGGGCAGAAAACACGACCTAGGCAGAACACAAGAGATAAACATCTGAGACAAATATGCATGACTGCTATACCAAAAGAGACAGAGACCACAAAGCTGGGAGTGAAAGCAGAGACAGGCAGAGAACAGCAAACTAAGATTAATCTGCTGTGCAACACAGCTGTAGCACAGGTACAGCAAGGCTGCCAGTTTGCACAGACCATGAAGTCTGCAGCCAAACCCATGTCTGATAGACCACCAGCAAAAATGGGGCCCCTTCCCCATGTCTGCTGCCTTCTGTAAGCACCACCAGCACAAACACAGTGTTTACCACACACACCGTGAGCCTGAGCTGCACTGACACGAGCACTGCATCACATTCCTGGTGTCTCCATCAGCTCTGGTGGCCATTCCTAGGGCAGCTTAAAGGGCAGTTCCCCCTCAGGAGGCCTTGTACCACATTTCTAGTGGAGATGTCCAGGCAAGGAGATGAAGCTATACCTAATCTAAAGCAGTGCTCCCAAAAGATACATATCAAAAATAGGATGAGCAATATGGAATGCAATCAGAGCTGATGAAAACACCTCCAATTATGTAATTTAAATTACTTAGGAATATTTTCTGGGAAGTAATGTTGCATAAAGAGAGGAACTGAAGAGATGACTCGAAAAGTTTCTTTTTCAGTTTTCATCAGTCAATAGGCAAAATATTTCTCAGGCTGACTGGGACCTCTGCTGCAGCCAAGAACATCTGGAGGAATTATGTAAATCCCTTGCAACTATGCTGTAGAAATTTAAACTAGAAGATCCCAATAATTGTAAGTGGTAAAATACTCAGGCATCTAAAATCCAGAGTGTGTTTCTATCAAATAGAAGAGTTGCTAGCTATACATTCTCTGTACAAGATGAGACTTAAAATGGAGTATATTTGCCAATAGTTTGGGAAGCTGAACCTCTTTTCATTTGAGAGAAAAACCACAAAAGGTTTTCAAGAGCCACAGAATGGAAATTCCTCCTACTCCTACTGACACTGTAGAAGTTCTTCTCTCAACTTTCCCACTGGTTTGTTCCCTAAACTTTTAACTTTTTTTATATCTATGAAGAAGCTTTATCTACATTTGCTAGAAGAAGTATAGTAGTATTTTGGGGAGCCAAAAGACTTAGAAGATCTTGGCCACACAAGATGGAGTCTTGCAATGGTCACATCCTTATGTTATAATGAGTCTTTCACGATTCACTGCTTTCACATTTTATATTGCTACATTTTGTTGTTATAGTTGAGTCCTACTCTCTGTATTGTATAAATTACATATCTTTTTTCCCTGTTCCACACTTTGTCACGCGGACAAAAGAAATACATTTCTGTCTATTTTGAGATTATCTTCTCAAGGTCAGTTTTCCAACTGCTCCTGTTGCCAGTCAGCCCAGAATGCACTTATGCACAATGTCTAACTTTGAGCATGATTATCATCCCACTGTATCATAATTTCCATAATGAAGTCAGAGTAAAAACTCTCTTACCAGCTGCTCAAAATTAAGAGACATGAAAGGTCTCAAATCAACTGCCCAAGTTCATAAATTGATTACCACTCTCTTTAAAAGTCTGCACTTACTAAAGCAAACCTACTGAAATCTTAGGAACCCTATTGTCAGCATCCTTCCCTTTTGAGATTGCCATTTCCCCCCAGTGAATAAGGTCAAACCACCAGAAACTGAGCAGAGTTCTTCTGCTAGTGCTGGTTGTGCATATGCTCTGTATTAATAGAGTCAGTTGCCCTGAGGAATTAGCCATCTATATTCATGAACAAAATGAAACCGTACTCATTGAGCACTTGATGACAGCACAGTTGAAGAACAGGTCAGTTCTTGTATTCAGGACTAAATCTTTGCTTTCTGTTGCAGATGAAGGATATTTTCTATGGGTTGAATAGTATTCCACTCAGACCCTTTTCTCCTTACCAGTGCTTCAGTCTTCTCCATAACTGGGATTTTAACTAGAGTCACTAGATAGAAGTATGGCTCGTGGTACAAGAGTACAATGAGAACTGATTTAGGGAACTGATTTAATGACTTACTAGTCATTAGTAGAGGCAAAATGAAAATAGCAGGTACTTTTGGAACCTATATTAGATGCCTTTCATATCTTAAATGGTATCTTAAAGCCAGGCTACTTTATTGTGACTGTGTTATCAACAAGGGGTTCAGCAGTTGGCCTCCTCCTGGCTAAAAGGTTCAATGTCCATTCATAGATCCATTTGAACCAGAGAGGTGTTCAGTACACAGTGAAGGAACAAAATAAAAATGAACTTGTACAAAACTGACCTGAAAATAATAAAGAAATGAAACAGCACTGTATGGTCAGGTGCTAAGTACAGTCTTTTATTCTCTTTTTAAGGTGTTTACTTCCATTTTTATCTTTGCACTACATCTTTCCCCCCTTTTCAATGACTCTGTGACACACATGAAACAGCTCCTCCTGTGAAAGGGGTTCAAGAGCTACCTTCCCTTTACTCTGAATGTTCACTTCATGAAATAACCTCAAAACCAACAGAAGAGACCAACCAAAGGGAGAAAAATAACAGATATGTCATTTCCAGCACGCAGAGATACAGTCATCAGATGTTACAGTCATGTCTTAAGCCTTGAAATCAAGACACTTCTTCTGAATGTATTCCTGAATACCTGCACCAATTGGTCCAAAAGATTTCCTTGGTCTGGGTAAGCTCTAGGACCTGGCCTTTCTCTGGCTCCTCTGGTATACTTCTTTGGAGCAGGATCCCATCCTATGGGACTTTGCAAAAGATGAACCCATACCTTATTTTCAGGAAATTTTCTGCCCTCCTGTTCCCTCTACCCAGTAATTCTGACAAACACATCTTCCTTCTTGAATGTGAACACCTTTGTCTCTCTTGACTGAAAGTACAACATCTGTAGTGTCCTATAAAGTTCATTGTACACACAGACCTGGTGCAGGAAGCTGGAACATATATCACTATCTCCCACTTCTCTGGCTGCTTGGAAGCATTTACTGACAGATGTGAGCTCCTTCTGTACCTCCAAGGCATGGTGGGCATTGCTCCCACCTTCTGGCCAGGACAACACTCCCCTCCTTACCCCTTTAACAGAACACTGCCCAGGGAAGACCTGCTCCTGTTTCATTCTCTCTTGCTCAGATCTTCTGACCATTCTCTGTGAGTCTGAAGCACTCATATTCCCAGACATGAGTTCTCTTGTTCTGCAACCAGATACCTACACTGCTCCCAACCCCCTACTTTGTGTATCCTAACATGCTCACTGCTTATTCATCATCAACATCTTCATGCTTAACATCTCCTCAGCATTCCTCATCCACCAGTACATGGGGTAGAACTGGCAGGGAATCCACACAGACCAAGGCATTCTGTGGAAAAGTCCTTTCCAGAATGTGAGACTTTTGCACAGCTGGTATCTCAATGGGCATGGCTGTAAATACACAGAGGGTGCAAGATGGTACAAAATAATATCTATGGCATTACTTCAAGAAATACTAAAGCCTTCTCTGTTCCCTCAGCCCACAGAAACACTGTGTTCTGTTTCCACATCACAGTTTTTTCCACATCTCTGGAGACAACATGACCCCTTTTTTTCCTTTCAAGGTCTCAGCCCATCATCGTACACATGCTAATACAGAAATTAAACATTTGTTGAGTAGCTTCACATAAGTTTAGCAAACAAGAAAATAAAGTAACTAGACTTACCCCAAGGAAATTAATATTAGAATAATTTGCAACCTTGGCACTGAAGTTTTAAACAAAATAAAGCACAAGTAAGTCCTCCAGAAATGACTGTGCCTGCCAGGTAGGCAGGGGATACACCTTTTCACTCTGGATTTACAGTTTCCCATTTGATATTTAGATAACTTTATAACATTATTCATTATTAAGGCTCGATTCAAATCACTAACCTTCAGAAGGGAAGTTACATATCCCATTTGTTACTCAGTTCTCCAGATAAGTGCTTCTGCCTCAAACTCATGCATCAGCTCTGATGACAGAGAAGCAGTGTTCACTGAAGTGTTGCTAATGCATTCTTGAGTCTGGCTAATTACACACAATCAACTGATTCTCAAACATCAGGATGCCAAATATTGCCTTAAATCACTACCACTTGATGGGAAACTTTCTATTGCTTGAAGAGGTGGAAACAGTTGAGCAAGTAATGAAAATCAAATCCAACATTTTGAGACCAACCTCCTGAAGGCAGCGACACAGAAATTAAGGTCTTTAACTCTCCTCCTGTTCAGGGCAAATCGGGGAGAGAAGCCCTAAACCCAAACAAGGCAATTCTCCATCAGTTTGGACATCCTTAGACTAAAATAAAGATTGCACCATTCATGTGTTTATAGAGAACAACATTTGTATAAGGCTCCTGGAAAGGATGAAGGAGGATCTTTCAATGGTTTAAGCAGACAATTAAACCTGAAAAGGGTGAGAATTCAAGATACAGCCTGAACTGCAGTACTTGACCTCCTTAGTTCAAGGCATTGCTTTGCACTGTGGATCTCCTGTGTGCGTAACTCTCCCGACACCTGTTAAACAGAAGTCAGGCACCAAGATCATGGTATGGATCTAGGGAAACATAATACCCCCAAGAGCAAAGGCTTTCTAGTTTCAATGCAAATGCACATCATCATCATCCATGAGTGTGCAGGACTTCTCCAAATATTTTTCCTGATTCTCCTGAAAGCAAACAAAAATGCAGCACTGGCTACCATTCCTATATGAAGCAGAGATGCCATCTTGGAAGACAGGCATCTATATATTGACAAGCTGTCATCTCTGATGAAGTTAGGAGTAAAGTGCTCTTAAATCAACCTTGGAAGATAAAACTTTTAATGGTAGCTTTGCATCGCGGTAACTGGAAATGGATCTGCAGCTTTGTATTTTAAAGGCCAAATCCTTCTACTCCTTTGTTCCCTTTTTTATTTTCCCTTCCCTTTCCTTTCCCTTTTCTCCAAATTAACATTTGGAACACTTGAAAATGCTAATTGAGTTTCACTTCATTCAGACAGGAAATAATGACCTCAAGATAATAAGACAAGTTAATAGTCCCCTGCAGGTAAATTAACACAAGACCAAATGCTTTAAGACCTTGAGGATCACAACTGTTAAACTTAAGTATGCATTCAAAGCAACTCTGAGCACCTAACAAAGCAGGTCACGGATCATCAATCAGAGCTACTGAAAAAAACCTCTTCAAAGAAAGAAGTGCAGAACACATGAAAGTAATTTCTTTTCAACATCTACTTTAACACAGCCAAGAAAGATGCTGTTAAGTAAATATATAAAAAACCCACAACCTGCATGCTCAATGTGTATGAAAAGGTGTGCTCAATGAAGTCATTGACTCATCCCCAAAATCAAACAGATGTATTTCAGTAAGCCATCCATCAGAAACAGATACGTTTCCATTGCAATAACATCGTACTTTCTTTTTGTAATCACTTTATAGGGTTCAAAATACGAATTTGATTACAGCATATCCATGAAGATGAAATGCTTACAGAAATCATAATGCTGCTTTAAGTCACAAAACAAACATTTCACAGCCCATAAACTGAAAAGTGTTGTAAAAGTGCCCAAAGCACAATAGTCACTCCACAAATCACCTTCATGTCAGAATAGACATGAATGTCTAACCTAAAAACATTCCCAGAAAAATATCCTCTCTTTAAAATACAGCTGTTGACAAATAAATGGGTAATCTTGACAAACTACTCAAGTTTAAATTCATAAATTCATTCAAATTCATTCTATTATAATAGCACCAATGTGTTTTAAAATTTTAAATATGTTGCTGGATCATGTAGAAATTAAAAAATCAAATAGCACTGGTTGAAAAACAGAAATGATTATGAGAAATCCAGAATCTGTGTGCTCAATGCAGTTTCAAAGATATCACTGTATCTTATAATCCTTTAGGATGCTAAATTATATTAGTGTTTAGAAAGGAGAAAAGCTGTTATTTACAGTCTTCTATTTTTAATTTGAAGTTTTTCCCTTAATTACTTTTTGTTTCAACACAACTAGCAGGTGTCAAGAGCATATTTTCTTTCCTTGCACGAGTTCATCTTCAGAGTTAAGATACCAACTCTGAATTGAAAAACCTGAAAAGTTCATTTTCCTCTCCCAACACATGAATATAAATTATGTGGGAAGAAGGGGGATCTGGCAAATTGAAAATCTGCAGGACATGCACAGATATTCATGGGTGCCCAACAGTACAGGTAGGCAGCACAGACCTTTCTGACAGAACATTGCCTCCACTGAAGGACTGCTGCAAGCATGACCCTGACAATTTATCTGCTGGGACACACTGTTGAAGGTTTTGCATTGATAGCTGATTAGATATCCAGAAAACCCAGTCCAACAGTGACTAGAAACAATAATGACATTCAGTAAATCTGTTGCTTCGAACTGGAAACCTGACATTGACAGAACTACAGTAATAAAGATATAATAAATACAATCACTATAACATGATGTAAAATTCTAGCTTTTCTTGTAAAGCACTTATTTCCATTCAAACAGGAAGGGCACAAATTATGAGAGAAATAGTAAGCAAACATGAAATATATCAAACAACATTATCTGTGTAATAAAAATTAAAGAGAATAATTTGATTGGAGCTTGCTAATGATTAAACCACTTGAATTAATGTTCTGCATAAACAGTATGCTGGGTTTGAAAAGCGAGGCCTCAAAAATGAATGTGAGATTGCTTCAATTAGAAAAAAATCTATATATCAGAGGGTTTTCCTGTTCTTTGCTCCTTCTTCTGGAAACAAATGCAAAATAAGATTTAAAAAAAAAACACAAAAAGCACACTTGTTTATTTTATCTCTACTGTCATTACATTAGGTTGTCATTAGAGACTTTAAACCTTCTATTTAAGCTGGTTCACCCTTTTTATTTCTGTGTTATTCCCTAAGTGGCTCAGTTTGCTTTTCCAATGATTTTGGGTTTTATCCTTTCTGAATGTTACAAAAAAGCACACTCCAAAGAATTTTCTATACAGGTTTGTCTGTAGTGATTACATGCATCATAGTACTTTCCCAAACAGCCTTGATACTATCTGGTGGTTTCTGAACAAAGCTTTTCAATCAAAAGGCTGCTTCATCCAGGTTCAGGATGGCCCCTGAGGAACCTGAAAGGGCTTCCAGAGAGACTACATGCAACTACACACAGGTCACAGTTACAATGACTGTCCCAAAGTGAAGAGAAAAAGGTACTCTGGAAAAGAGTTGATATTTATCCCAACATTTTTCTGCCAGTGCCCCAATGTCGCGTGAAAAACAGAGCAAATATGCAAATGCATCCCACACCATTAGAGCAGCACTGGTGCTAGTCCATGCACCATTCCAATCTAAATATCTCAGTTGCTTTCTCCATAGAGTCATTCTCATTTTCAATAAAAAATGATTCCCCAAAGTCCTGTGCAACATCTCATGGATCTGTTGCCTTCAAACTAAAGAAGAGTTCAGACTTTTATGAAAAGTGGTGGACACCAGTTTTTAGAACCAACAGGGGATAAGTTTCAACCTGAACAAAACACTTAGGTAACTGGACCACCATTAGAATAATACAACTCAACCTAACTAGGTGTCTCTTCTACTAAACTAAATGTATATATTGATTCTCTTTCAATCAGTTTAATAAAGTTAACACTTAGAGTAGGTCTCACTCACCTCGCAATGGAGGCCTCCAATTAGTCTGAGAAACCTAAATCTTTGTGTTTCCCAGACTTTGTGGCATTACTTGAAAGCTACTTAATTCTATCTCACTCTCTAAAACAGAATGCCAAAAAAGATCTGTGTAATATTTACAGAATACTATGCTACTATATAAAGCACTTTCTATAGGGACCCTCGTACAGAGAGAGAGAGTATTATAAAAACTCAGTTTCATAACTTGTACACAATTCAACTCCAGATGCGGCATTAATTTTTTCATCCAGAGGTATCACAGTTGCAGTTGCTCTGATTTGCTGATTTATACCAAAGAAACACAGGTGCTGCAGTGTCTTGTTTAGGCAAAGAGGAGAGAAAATGGTACAGAATTTCCATATGAAGTTCTGAGGAAATATGCATGACAGAACCCAAATTTAATACAGGTTCATATTGTCCTTGTTTAGATGCACATATGTAATAGCCAAATTTAATAATGTCAGGGATTTTCTCACAGAATTTCAATGCTCAGTGGGCTTAGTCAAGTTGAAAAACTCATAAGTCTGTGGGAAAATATTAGGCATTGTTCAACTAAAATCTTACATGACAATGACTGAAACAAGGTCGTGAAAAAGGCAGTTAATTTTAGTATTTCCTTATGTAGTTTGTCAGTTCATCTTTCACAGTTATAAATATTCATGGGAGAGCAGAAAGAAAAAAAAAATGTTGAAAGAATTTTTTGTTTACTAAAAAAAAATATGCCCTCTTCCTGTGAACTCTCACCTTCTTTGCTTTGGCTACTCACTTTTTAAATTGGCTTTTAAAGAAATTTTTTAACCCTTCCCCTTACATTCTTCTTGTCTGGGGAAAAACTGGAAATTACCAGCTCTTTGGGTTCCTTCTTTAACAGCAAATGTTCTGTTGTTATGCACATGCATTACTAAATATGACTACTTTGACGTGAATTTATGAAGACTGACTTCTGTTTTTAGTGCCTATGTCTCTACCAACATTCTGTCCTTCATCTGTTGCCTAGTCAAAAATTGTCTGAACTTGAGCCAGTTTGTACATTGCTTTACAGTAAATGCCTGACTGAGACCTTAAACTTTAACTAATATTCTAAGACATTATTCCTTCCAGAACTGAATAAAAATATTCTCAAAAGGAACAGTATTGGGTAAAAAAAAGTCCAGGGACCAAACACACACTGGGCTTTATCCCACAGATCTGCAAAAACATTTCACCCTGTAGATATCATGGTCCCAACTAGAAGTTGTCAGCAAATTTTGAGAAAGTTTGTGGTTCTTGGTAACCTTTCAGATTATAACCCTCACTGGAGCAAGGAGTGTAAAGAAAAAACAGGTGGCACTGGGAGATATTTGGGAAGAGAAGACATGGAACATTTCAGATCCCTTGTGCATCAGTGTGCGTCACCACCTCACAATTTCTCTCAGGTGTGGTGAATCTATCTGAGGCATGAAAGGACAGGACTTAAAGAAGGCAAATATTCTTCATTTAGCTTGCTTTCAAGTTGGCCAACTGAAGACCAGGTAGGCAGCACTCATTTTTTAAAATACACATACAGCTGGTGTGTTTGCCTTTTTCTCTCATTATGACAGTATGAGGCTGTCACTCCTAGTGACCGTCAGCAGTCTCCTGAAGACTTGAACTTTCTGCACACACTGGAAATACATTTAATCCATAGTTTAACATTTGTTAGTTTTGGCATCAACTGTCTTCCATCTTTTGAAAATCAAGTAACAATATTGTTTTAAGAAACAGGGCTGAATCCAACTCACAATGATTATGTGCATACCTCAGTCATGTAGACTACAGCAGGGGAGTAGGAAGCAATCTCTCAGACCACCATACTTACACTTCTTCTTCAGAGCAAGTAAGTCCCTCTGGAAGTATAACTGGATTATCTTCTTGACTCTATTACTGCACAAGAAATTTGTGCATTTTGAGAGGGAGACTAAGCCTGCTCAATTTGTGCAATTACTGTGAGAGAACAGGGTACCAGCCTGGAAATGGAGCCTTCAGTCAATCAGATCCAAGAATGGATTTTGCTTTTATCAGTAATGGTGCAGTTTACATCCATATTCTGAGGAACCCTGAGCTGGGAAGATGAGTTCAGCATCCTCCTCACCCATTAAACCAGCTTTCTTGTTACCTGCTTCCTTACTCAGCCCAACTTTCACAGCACAAAAGGTGACAGCTCTGCTGAGGACATCTCAAGACTAATTCATTACCAGGGAATCGGTCAGGCCAATTCCCTTACCAGGAGATTAGGTCATTCATCTCCAGGCTGATCAGCAACCAGAACCTGTGTTCCCCACTCCCCAGCCAACAATAAAAAAACAGCCTCCCACCAAAATCCAATTCAGATCTGTCCCTATCTTGTTTTCTAGACATCTCTTGAAGATTTATACACTACTTTTCTAAACCCATCTGATAACACATACAGGGCCCGAATTTTCCATAGGCCAGTGGAGTGAAGCATTTAGGGACCTCAATGAATAAGCAACAAGTTCAAGAATGCAATTAGCTATCTCCTGAAATTCAACAGACTGGGTGTCTGTCTGGGCTCAAACTCTAGGTATTGAAATCTTAACAAAAAGGGTTTAGGAGTCTAATCTCATCCATGGTCATCTACAAATCATGAGAGCTGCAGCATAAACAGCTCAGGATCCAGGCCTCAGCTGAATTTCTACAAAAGTGGAAATTATCTGAAATCTATGGCTTCAAACAGCCTATGTAACCCTGAACTAGCTGTATATACAAAGTGTGGGAAGCAAAATCAATAAATAACTCAAAAGGTCACCCAGTCATGAGTATGCATAAATGCCTTCTTGACAGATGTGCTTACCAACCTTCAGCACTGCCAATGGAAACTGTGGCATCACCTCACACATTCCAGCATTTCCTTAAACTCACCATAAGATAGTCCTAATATCCAACATGATTTTTTTGTTTTGGTAGTGAAGTTTGTGATATTGCTATCCTGTCCTTTTCCCCATGTAGCAGCATTTATGCATAAATACTGTGTTTTAATACAAAGATTTCCTCAATTCACTGAGCATCTCTTCTTAAGTTTCCCAAGTATCACTGACAACAAAATTATAAATATCTGCTTCATAAAGTGTAATAGCTGCTTCATTAACTCAGATAAAATAATTACAGTCATTTGAACAAACCTGAATTACACCCATCCAACTAAGCAAACCAGCATGATCCAGAAAGTTCCCAATTTCAATTAGCTGTTATTTCCTATGCCTGAAAGTACTGTGACCATACTGACATAGTGTTTGAGAGTTGCTGTTCAGTTCTCCAGACCAGTAACCACATTATAAAACATCTTAGCATATGGAAGTCTCCTGGAAGAGACTAAAGGACTGAGGGTGGTTGGACACCTCATCCTGTTTGCTGGTTTGTTTGAATTAAAATTGAAGGTTTGGAATGAGAACCTGCCATTTTCCCTATGCCAAACTGAATACTAAATAATTGTCTGAATATTAAATAATTGTGCAGAAGGCAAAGCTTTCAGGACAGAAATATTCTCTAA
Organism: Agelaius phoeniceus; assembly: GCF_051311805.1. Lineage (NCBI taxonomy): Eukaryota > Metazoa > Chordata > Aves > Passeriformes > Icteridae > Agelaius > Agelaius phoeniceus. Next base: position 41,492,698 of record NC_135266.1, read on the forward strand.
CCCAGGGGAAAGCAAGCAAAATGCAAAAATGCTGGTTTCTCTAATTAGCATGAAACCTTAACTAATCAGGGCTTCTGATCATTACATTTTCTCACTTATTTTGAATAACTAAAACATACCTTATGTTAAAAAGCATAGCTCTGTATCTTGAGTCTTGAGTGTGTCTGCCTTTAATTGTCAATAAAGTCCAAAATTTTTAAAAAATGCAGTACTGAAGGAATATCTATAAATTTAATCAACTATGACCCATTGCTCACCACTTTTCAACAGCTAGGGAAAAAGGAATTGAGCTGTAATATTTGTTCTGGGCAGGAACTTGGCATCTGCTATCAAGCAGAGTCCAGAGAAAATTAGCATCATGAATTTCAAATACATTGGCTTATCTCATGTAACTCAAAGCCCAGAGATTTGATTTAAATCATAATGGACTAAATCCTGCCAGACAGTCAGACCCATGCATGGGACAGGAAGGATTCTGGCAAAGAGAGAAGAGGGGGTAGAAAAGTCCCAAAAGATTTTGTCTTGGTAGGGTGAACTGTTTGACATCTATTTTCCAATGCTAGAAGTAGATGTAAGTACCATTTAATCCTTTCCTGTATCTCTCCCATTAAGTACTATTTAATGAAAAGCATTTGAGTGCTGCATTCATCAATCCCATCCTTTTTGACTGCACAGTTTCAGACACTGTGATCAGTGAAGTGTCAAAAGGTAAAGGCCTTTTGATGGCTCTCTAAAAATGCTATTTTAATTTTTAATTTTTAATTAGGACTCACCAGCAAACAGCAACCCTATTCTCTCATAACTAACTCCCACCTTTAAAAGATATGCCTGCTTTCAGCTAAAAGAGTGTGAACTCCCCACACCGACAAAAAGCATAAACAACACTAGTAAAGAGAATCAGAACTGCAGAAGGAACACCCTGTAGCCCACAGAGCCACAAGGAAGCTCATACTCTTGAAAGAGTAGGACTGGAAAGGTTAGATTCCTCATATTTGATAGGCCAATCTCATCATAAAAAAGTACCAAAATGGAGAGAAATACTGGAATTCCTCATTAATAATTTATCCAAAACTAAGGACAAGTTTACTTTTGTTTAAGAAGAAAATATCTCCTAAGATAACGAAGTGTGTTTCATAACATTGTAAGATCAAAGCATCCACAGAATTTACAGTAACAAGGAGAAGGTGAAATACCTTCTCATCAGTATTCTGCAGCACTTTGTTATCTGAAATGCTCTTTTCAAAACACTTCTATCAGTCATCAGAGATTATACTCTTTAGGGGAGAACAGAATTAATGTGGCATTTGCCTTACCTCTCTTCAAGCTAACTCATGCTAAAGCAGTTCTGATGTCTTCTGTGTCAACTTGTACACCTGCCATTGGCTTGGTATCAGAAGAAAACACTCCTCACTTCTACACAGTGAAAAACATTTTGGTTTCCACATTTTCAAGGAGCAGTCAAAAGCATTTCATCAAACCTGTGAAAGGGCTGGGGTTTCCAGAGTGGGCCAGGTTCTCCCATGACACAAGCCAGATCTAAAAGACTGCTCAGAGCTCAACAGCTCAGAAGAAGATGCAAAAGTGGATGAAGTGCTTAGCCTATGGTTTTACTCATAATATTAGATACTGTTTTGGTAACTGAGTTTGTAGAATAGAGTCCTCACCTATCTTCAGTGGTGTCACCTTCCCCATAATGTGTGTTGCCTTTTTCCTAACCTGGAAATGTAAGGACGTAATATAAAAGGGGATCTTTATTTGAAGGCCTTCAGAGGCAGTTATGGGAAGATGTCCACAAAATCCCACCCCTCCCAGGGGTGAGTACATTTTTATAGGTTTTAGGAAATTAACATAATTGATAAAAAGCACCAATTAGGAGGACAAGTGGTGATGCAATTCTCCCCCAGGTCAAGCCCCTTCTCTGGAGCCCCCCTTCAGCAATAGCTGTACTTTGTCCATGAGAATGTATCTCCTGCAGTTGTTCTCAGCCTTCGTTCCCAGGAAGAACCAAGACAGGACAGGGCCTTGTACCTCCTGGAGCTTGGAGCTCTGAAATTTGTTTTGTCTTCCTACTTAAGGAAAGGCCATGGAAAAGTCCTGGGAAAATGAGTTACTAATACAACAGACTACAGAGCTACAAATACATGTGCGACGAATATAGAAAACACATAAAAGAAAAAAAGGCAAAACCCAAACCGGCATCATGTGTGTATAACTGCAATTGTTCTGGCAGAATAATTTATAACTGGAATTTCCTGGTGTCTCATTTTGCCTGTAGAGCACCCTTTGAGGAACATGAGAGCAGTTTGAAGACAGTCTCCTTATCTACAGCATCTTTCTACTGCCTGTCTTGATCTGGGGAAGAAGCCACTCAGTCTTTTGGAAGATGAGTCAAGGATAAAGGCAGGACTTGGAGAGGGCAATTTCATCCATAGCAAAGGTGTAATATTTTACTTATAATTGGATAGCCACTCCAAGTAATTTGTAAGTCCCAAACAGTTCTTTCTATTCCTACATGTTTTAGGTGCAGTGATTTCAAAGAAAGTTCAGTGTGTGGTGCATACTTTGCAAAGCAAACACCAACACATAATTATCTCCCATAATTATTTAAATACTTCTCAAACAATTTCTTTTCTAAATTACATTACTGTGCAACTGGAATCATTACAAATGATCATATTGTTTAATTAGCCAGTTTCTGCTAATTTCTTCTGCATTTCAGATTTTTAATTAACATTTCATAGCTCTTAAACTGAGTGTAATTACTACCAGCTCACATGAACTCCAAACTAAAATTAAATATTTTAATAAACGGCTATTCTGAAAACTGTAAGGAAATTTAATATTTAATAATTAAGCATTTGTTTGACTAAAGTCTTTACCTATTCCAAATTAAGAATTAGTTCAACAGTCAACATAAAAATGAAGTAAAATGCCCAAGCACACAGCAGTCTCTGTTTCAGAAATTAAAATAACAACATAGAAAAAAAAAGTGAATGTTGCATCGTATATAAAAAAATGTATGTTCTCATTTTCAGCTTCTAAAAGAGATGGAAGGCAGAGTTTTGACTTGGGTGAAGATAAAGGCCACAAAGAAGGTCTAAAAAAGCTAAATGAATGGTGAGGAGCTGCCATTTAGGAAGAAGGCAAGGCATTGATTTGTACACTGAATCAGTGAAAATGCTTAGGGTACAATCCAAGGTTTGGGAGGTATAGCAGGAGACTGTTTCTAAAGATAAAGATAGATATTAGAGAAGCAAATAATTTAGATGTGATAGACACTAATGGGAAATTATGGAGAAAATCAAGTGAAAGTAAACTCAGCAAGGCGGAGAGGAAAGCAAAAGAATTTTGCTATTTTAAGGAAAATGTTATTTTAAGGAAAGGATTAAGTGTAAAGGGCAATCACCTTGACAAGTGGAATTCAACCAACCCAGGGAATAGGTTCAAAAGGTCTCCCAGGAGAGGGGCAGAAAGGATGGAAGTGTTCTGGAGAGCTAAAAGAATTTTATTAAACACAAAAGCAAAGAGCTATGCTATTGCAGAGGAAGGGTACAGAGCACAGTGATAAAACAATATGACTGCTTTTAGAACCCCTCAGCAACCTCAGAATAAAAAACACTATACAGAAAGCTTAAATAAGGACACCTATTTATGGACAAGGACACAGGAACAGCACCAGCATATAGGAGTAATACTGCAAAGGTTATGACACGGGACAAGTTATAGTTTGTAAGGGACATAAGAGGCAACAAAAAAGGTTAATAGAAGGAATAGACAGTGAAACACTTTATTTCTGTAATGGGAAAAGAGATCACACAATGAATGAAGCAGGGAAGTCTTAAGTATTCAACACCCACCTTCTTTCAGTCATTTATTCTCCCCCACTCCAAATTAATTAATCCCACATTAACAGTTGAACAGGATTGTGAAGGAACAAGCTGGGAATTACTAAGTAGTAGTTATCTGAGTCAGGCCAGCATCTGAACTGCCCCCCACACTCCTTTAGGAAGTAAGTGAGAATCTGTCTGAACCTAACCCACCTCAACATATTGTCAACATGAATTTGTTTAAAGGCAAAAAAGATTTGGACTGAAATTCCTTCTTTAACTAGTTCAGAGCAGGGATTTCTGCTTAAGTCTCCTTTTTTGGCAACACTCCTATAGAAGAGTATTACATGAGAGTCTAAAATAGTGTCCTTAATATTTTGTTGGACTGTTCCCTCTTCCATAGAGAGCTTTACCAGCAAATGAAACAGACAACAAGAAGAAAAATACTCACTAATTTAGATGACTGGGTCCTAGTCCTTGTCTCTTATCCACAGTGAAAACATGCCAGTAGGAAAGGCAGAGGATGAGATCTAGTTCTTAGGTGTATTTCAGATTTGGAAAATTTCTGTTTGTGCCCTTGAGATAGAGAGCGGAACTGAAAAAAGTTCCCCCACATCAAGGGTGAATGCCCTAATCAACAAATTAGTTAGGGATTAAGAAATAGAAAACTTCCAATTAAGCCTTGGATTTTTTCCAGCCACAATTATTTGATGTATTCAAATGCTTCTGAGACTTTAAATCACACTGTTCAGCAAATGTGCAGTTTCTTAGTAAATATAAACACACAGCCTTAATGAATACTGCCTGAAGGTGAACAGAGAAGGAAAGAAAATTTACAATTAGTTGAGCCAGAATACAATTTTCTGACAAAGTGTTCAGCTGGCAGTTATGGCCTTCATCCCTGCCACCCCACTTCCCCCTGGCTTCTTCTAGTGGATCCTCTCTGCTTCCAGAGGTAGCCTCCAGCTTAGAAAGCACTTTGCTTCCTGCATGGCATGGCAGAACTGCAGAGCAGCAGCAGCTACTTCACCATAATATCATTTACATTGTATAAATATGGAAAATCAGAGTGTATTATTTCATAAGCAATGCTTTTAAGCTCCATATGTTCCTAGCACTGTTCTTACTCACCTGTCTCCCTTCTCATCCTCACATTTTTAAAAATAACACCAAGTTATTATTCAGTCTTTGTGATAGAAGGCATATGCAGAGCACTAATTAGCAACAAAGGGTGAGAACAGTGTATTAGCTAAGTCTTGGAAATATTTCTTATTCACAGCCATTACCTCACTTTTATCAGGCTCACATCTGAGTCAGCAATTTTGCCCAAGCTGTTGTTTGAGGAGCAATGCAATAGCCAGATGGCAATGGCAGCATCCACATCATCTTCATATTCAGTGCTCGCTGAGAAGTAGAGGAAGGAAGTCACATCTATCCTCAGAAAAGGTCTGGGGAAAGCAGTGCAACTGTTCATCAGATTTGGACTTCATCATCACTCCTCCTGATTGCAAACCATCAATGTACTGCAGGGGATTGCAGCCAACCATTCCAAAACTGCCAGTCTGTCTGTCCATTTTTGGTGTCTATAAAATAGGTCATCAAAGCCATCTCCACATCCTTTCCATAAGGAGACTAGGAATTGATAGATTTTGGTGGAGTTAGCTTTCCTTCACCTTTCTCATAGTTTTGCATAAGGTTGTCAAGCTATCATTTTAAACTGCTAAATTTGTGTGTCAGGAATATTTTATTTTCTCCTTATGTTTTAAATCAATCATATTAAATGTTTCTGCTGTGTGCCAATTATGTTTTGCTGTTTGAAAGTGGTACCTAAACTACCTAATATCTTGTTTTTCACTGCAGGACAAATCCATGTTTGTGGTAAGAGAAATAAGGTTCTGTGAGCAACAGCCTCGAGTTTTAAATCTTTGTTTGTCATCTGGGGTAAATGTACAACTGAGGTTCTCTGAAAAGCATCTTCAGTATCCTTCAGGCTCTAAGAAGCTTTCTCCCAAAAAGGGAATGTTGGCTTAAAAAAACACAAGTTTAGCTATTTCCTTCCATTTAGACCATGATGGGGTGCACCAGTCTACATGCTTGCATTTTACACCCAGCAACCCCATTAAGACTCTTCCAAAAATGAAAGTATTTACATTATTGACACAGGAATGAGCAATAGGCACCCAATAGAATCAAGCCAAACCTGAGGAGCACAAGTGACAACTCACTGAGTAGCTCAGCCCTATCCTGAATGCATATGCTGCATTACTTGACTTGCAGCTCAATTTCACACAGCATGTGATAGGAAGAGGAATTCAAACAGGAAGAGTGAATATCTGCTTCTAAAAAAGAAAAATAAATTAATACTCACCTTGAACTAGATAAATATATCCCAAAGGAATTTCAATATAGTTCAATTGTATTTGTTCATAAGCAGCAGCACATTACAGGCAGCCTGTGATTAATATCACCTACAGAAAATGAAAGGCTTGCAGAGAGCTGTAATAGTGGTTAATACAATAGAGACAGCAATTTGTTTTAATGAAAGTTACTCTCAGCCTTCAACTAGCTTGAGAGGCCAAAAAACCCTCTCAGGATCTGTACTGCCAAACTTGCAAGCTTCATTTTAGGTGCCTAGAAAAGCACTCCTCAAGGAAGTGGGAAAGAGGCAGGCATCCCTGAAGGCTTCCAGAAGGAAAACCTCTCTACCCAACTTTCAGCCTTTTTGTCACCAGACAGGTTCACCTAACATAGTTTAAAAGATTCATCTCTAATCCCACTAGTTAATGCTGTATTATTAAACACTTCACTTTAATTATGAAGTAAGTATTTGTCAATCTTCCTTGCTTTCATTCTGGATGTGATTACCCTTCCAGGTCTCTGCTGCCAAAAGCTAATGGCTTGATTTCAGAGGTTGGTAGATGTTATTTTACTGTAGAGTTTCTGCACATGCAACAACCTACCACCAATAAGAGAAGAAAAAATATTGAAATCAGACACAGAAAAGTTGCAAGAAAAACATGATATGCTAGGGAAAAATAGTAAATTTAGAATGTATGATATTTCTCTCATTGTATATATATCTGCAGAATACCTTGATCAATAAACACTTACTAAAGCTGAGAGAAACAGAACAAGCAAGCATTCCTGGCTAGTCTCAGTTATTGTAACCAAAATAGACCAAGTTACAGAAAAATGTATTTTTAATTTCATCTTGACAGAGAAAGAAATGAGGTTCATCTGTGTGGTTCCTAAAGTTCTTCCAAACCAAAAGAGCTGTGTAAGAGTTATTATTAGTTACATAAATCTTGGAAGCTTGTTGCAATCCAGACTGTGATCACTAATGACTACAGAGCAGAAATCACAGTAAAAATGTAGCAACAAAGTGGTTTATCTACCTGAAGCAATAATAGCTGCCCTACACTCCTCCTGAAAACTTCAGCTTCCTTCCACTTGTCTGACCTGTTCTAGCTAGTCCCTTGTTCCCATCACTATAAGATTTCATTTGACCTGTGGGCTCAAATGAACAATTCTGTGGGGTTTTTTTGGTTGTTGTTGTTGTGGAGTTTTTTGGTTTGGTTTTGGAGGGGTTTTCTTGTTGCCTTTTTTTTTGTTGCCTTTTTTTTGTTGCCTTTTTTTTATACAGAAAAGCCCATTCATCTTTACAGAAGCCCGTTCACCTTCACCATATACACTACTTCTCTCTCAGAAGCCTCCATTGCTCCACTCTCCCTTTCCAGGCATCACCAGCTCTCCTCATCCTTCTCTAGCTACCTTCTGGCATCCAGCCTGTATGGGATACATAGTGCCACAGGAATGATCAAGTTTCAGCAGAATTCAAGACCTTTTCAAGCCTCTCCTGACAAAGCTGTTTTCAATTGTCTCCCTCCTTTCCTTTACATAGCCCATGCTGCTGGTCCCTGGGCCTGGATCATTCCAATATTTCCTTCCCCTGCACCTCTACAAGACACCTTTGGTAAAGGTGTCTGAATACTGAAAAGTAGCCCCAGTGATATTCGCCACCACTGATTCATCTGCTCTTCCTTTAGCTCAGCCACCCTCTACTTCCTTCTAATACCTTCATTTTAACTCCAAGAAATCCCACACTGACAGTCACTGAGGCTTTTTCAATGTCCAGGATTTGTTCCTTAAAATCCCAAAGTATTTAGTGTCTCTGCTTCTCTCTCCACATTTAATATTGTTGATTTCTTTGAAAAATACCAAATGAAAACTTATTTTGGCCATTTTCTTTCAGTCCTAGTTTTCATGGAGAGAAATGAGCCAACCTGGCTCTGCCATATCCCCCATGTCTCTTTCCTATAAAACCTGTGCTTCCCACCTGTCTTACCAGCTGGGATTCATCTCACCCCACTGTTGACACATCTGCACTGTAAATGTCTATAAGGCAGCCTGTTAGACACAGTTGATAATTTTTTCGCCTTTACATTAACAGGGAAATATGTCCTCATAGTGCACAATTCACCTTTCTTCAAGTCACCTTTCAAAAGAGGACCAATGGGTTGTGCCCCCAAGGTCTCTGCTTTTCTGCATCACCCATAACAGGAACCTCAACAATGAAGTCAGACAGATGCAGCTTGTTAAAATTAAACAACTAAACAACCCCCCAAATCTGTCTTATAGCTGCCCATGCAAGTTCAACATGACTCAGAAACTTGTCATGCCTCCTTTCATGTTTCTTCTGATCCCCACCACACTGCAGATCTTGGTCCTGCAACTTAACATCAGACTTAACATTGATTTTTTTTAAAACTCTTTTTTTTTTTTTTTTTTTGTCAGGAGATCCTTAAGTCCTGCACATTTTTCCAACTTAAAGCAAAATTGCTCCTCAAACCTCTTCTCATGGTTCTCCATTGCCTCCAGCCTCCCAAAGCCAGGCCAATGGTACTCTGTGCAAACATTGTTTATCACATCACCACTGAGAGCACTGCATGGTATCAGTAACTGTAACAATGCTGTATTGCTCTATTCCTTCTTCTCCTGAAATAACTTATTCTCTCATCTGAAATTCAAATCACTAATTCTTAAGGACAGAGATAATATTTCTGTTCTGCATTTACCTGTCTTGCAATGGGATACTGTATCATGAGCATGCCTTTGAGGTATTATAAATACAAGTAAATAACACATACAATAACACAATTACATTGGTTTTGCTTACAGCTATGCAATTTTTCTTGGGCATTAAGCAAAAGAAAAATGAGACCTAGCAAATGCTTCTGTGGAACTCCCTCAAATTAGAATATTTCCTTTATTAGAAATGCCACATAAGAAATCAGAGAAGAGTAATAGGAAAACATTAGCAGATTTATGAAATTACCAAAAAGCACAGATATAATTGTATCTAGTTTATTGCTAATTTGTAGGGCTCAGAATACTTCTGTACATTTACTTTCCTGTGTCTTCCTGATTTGGCTTTGGTTTCCTCATTTTGCTGTAGCTCACAGACTTGAACTTGACAGCACTAGAAAAATAAGGCAAGTCTACAAAGTTGTTTTCACAGATTTATCCAGCTGTAGGAAAAATATTACAAGAATGTCCTACTTATTTTGATATTCTGAAACTGTAAACCTTCCCAAGTTTTAAAAGTAGGGTTTCAAGAGCAATTCTTTCTATTTGTAAGAGGTTATTTAGTTATTCCCATCTGTCAGTAAAAATCAGAAACTGCCCTTTTGGATGGCAGGCAAAAAACTATGCAAGGTCACACCTGCAACCTGAAGTTTTTTAAGATCTCTTAAGCTATTTTACAGTTCTGCTTATAAACAGTTACAATAATAGGAATTTTATTACCCCAAAATAAAATCATTATCTTAATGTTGAAGAAGCACAAAGATATAAATGGTGCACTTTTTAATATCTAGAGTATCCACTGCCATACTTAACCCCATAGATACTAGGTCATATATGTACTCATATACTTGGAAGCAGGGCAGAGCTCATTTGCAGATTTTTAATTTGATGACTTTTCCTTTTCTTTAAATGTTGTTGATTGAAATCAGTGTCTTAATGTTGCACAGCACTGTCTTTTGTTTACTGCAAGTGATTAATGCAGTAATTTTTCTCAGCACTATAAAACAACACAAAATAATACTTTCCAGTTCTTCATTTATTCATGTTACATAAAATACAGCTGGAAATTCACTTGAATGCCAGTACTGCAGTTCATATGCAGACAACAGCCAGCTTCTGTCAAGGGAGTAAAGCTTTAACACACCTTGTGCACAACACAAGAGAATCCTGTGTTGGTTATGGGATGTAAGGGGGTTTTTGTTCTAAGGCACGTTCACTATGGATTGGCACTTGCTCTGTGAGCTGCTGAGTTAGGCACTGGCATAACCCTTTGTGTGCAGACTGCATCAGCTTGACCAAAATTTTTGGTTTGTCAGTAGGAAAACGAGACAAAACACGTACATTCAGAAGTAAGAATTATTCTGAATGTGTTTTTTGTGATAGTCTCTGTGTCACATTCAGCAAGGGGAGTTTTAGTTTCCTGAGATGTCTAATATTCTTCTCACATTTCCTCTCTCAAGTAGTTACTGAACTCCTTTAAAAGACTTCTGAGAAAACTCAGAAAACATAGTGCAATTCATCCAACCTACATTTCACAAACTTAAAAAGGAATAAAAATGTTGTTAAAGCTGCATAAATGACAACTTATTCCCACATCAGGTAGAGGTAAATATAGCAAGAAGCCAAATTAAATGCCATCTCTTCTTCTGTTTTTTTCCTTGGACTGCCACACACCAAACATTTCATATGATCTATGAGGTTTCCAGGATAATAAAGCAAAAAGATACATTTGTATAATTCTTTTTGTATTTACAGCAAGACAAATTGTCTTGTTTTAAAACACCAGGGCTGATTGGAGTTGCACAACAGGGTATAAAATTGTCATTGCAGCAGTCTATGTTTGCATACAGTCAAATATCACACTGACAGTACAAGAGGAGTTTGTTGTGCTTTGAAAGAATTGTATCTGTACATTGTTGTCTGAACTAAACCCTTGAAATCTTGCTTTACGCTTCTATTTTTTTTAATTTTACTCTGTTTGCAATGTGTACAGATTGATCCAAGACGCGAATGCAAATCTGGAAAAATACCAGAAAGTTATTTTTACCTTTGTTGTGCTGGCTCTACTAAGATGTTTTGGTATTTACACAAAACATGTTTTCTGTTTGCAATTTTTCTTCTGTTTATTCTGTGAAAAACCGAAGTGATAGCCACCAATGTTTTGGTGCCTGAAACTATCCTTCCATATTTAAGCTCATGGCCTCCATTAAAACCAGACATACTTTAGAAGACATTGGGAACTAAAGCATTTTCAACAATTTGATCATCATCTGAAAATTTTATAGACCTAATAAGACCAGATGCCTACACATGGCTTACCCACAGTTTACACAGTTCTCTCCCACTCCAGCTGAATCTGAATGTGCCCAGCATCTGCATGGAGAAATCTCCAGTGTGCTCACAACCGCTCCCCTCACCCTGAGGTCTGGGGCCCTCATCAAAGCCCAAGACAAGCAGCATCAGCCCCTTCTGCCACCTTGTGCACTTGTGAGTGGGACCAGTTCACCTCATGAGCAGCACAAGGAGAGAACACAAGGGGCAGAGCCAAGATCCACAGAGCTCAGTGCCAGGAGGCCACCAAATGCAGCAGGTTGAAGTGCAAGCATGGACAAACTCCTAGTGTGCACCAACTTTTGATTCATGCACTTTCTAGTCCAAAGGGGGCAACTTCCAATGTGAGTAGATTTTTCTTTCATTAATTTGTTCAATGCCTTCTTGAACCTCTAAAAACATAGAGCATCCATTCATTGTTACCTGAGGGGAAAACGTCCTACAGCTCAAATAAACGTTGCATGCAGAGGTACTTCTCTGACAGAGTTCTGCTCATTCTTGTCATCTATCTCTAGAATTACAACTATTGATAAGATTTCCTCATCCTATCCAAAGCACTCTCTAAAATAAAAAAGACTTCCTATTTCTAAAAATCTTCTCTTCCCTGAAGTGAGAGTCATGAACAGAAACTCATCATTCCTTCCCAATGCAAAGCAATGCAAATCTAATAGGAATAACTAGGAAATCTTCCCAGCTTGTTTGGTGAAGGTGATGTCTCCGGTTTTAGCTTTTCTATTTTTTCAGATTCTGTGCTGCTTTAGTGTGTGGGTCTGTGCTTCATATTAGGGGATAGTAAGCTCTCTTCACGGAGTAGGTAGACAAAACAATTCCTTCTCTAGCTGGGGACCAAGGACAAATGATCCAGATCTCAGACCCAAGAGCAAAAACAACGGTGGACTGAAGAGAGAAAAACAAGAAGGATGGGGTTTCATGAGCTGGAGCTGTAATTGCACAATTAGCTAATGGACCAATATGCTAATGGACCAAAACATATAAAAGTGTGAGACCCTGTGACTGGTCATCCATTTTTTTAAGATCATTTTAGGTTCACCTGGGGTGTAGCCCAGGCTGGGCTCTTGTACTGCCCAAGGTGGATCTATTGAGGCCTCCTAATAAATACCTACTTTATTCTTTAGCTCTGTCTAGTCTCTGTTGTAGGTCAGCCCTCACAAGGCATCAAAGGCACAGAATGCCCTTCAACATCTGTACTCCACAAGGAATTTGAGTACAAAAAACTTTGTAAGAGGGACAGCCACTCCTTTCATTTTATATTGTCTGTAAACTTGCTAAGGGTGTATCCTGTGCCATCAGCCAAGTCACTAATGAAGATGTTAAACAGTAGTGGTCCCATTGTCCAGCCTTGGAGCACACCACTGGTTACTGGTCTCTAGTTGGACTTTGTGCAACTGATCACAACTTTTTCAATTTATCAGTTCAGCCAGTTTCCAGTACACCTCAGCATTCACTCTCTCCTTGAAAATTAAATCCCCAACAGACAATAACATAAACATTTCTCTAGTAAATTGAGTTGGACAGAAGAACCCAGAACGTTTTGGTGCAAAGTGCATCACTTTGTAAGTCAAATAGTTCAGTCCAGCTTCGTTCACTTTCAGCAGCAAGATGCTTGCTGTGAGGAAAACAGTGGGATACCCAGTGCCATAGGCATTCTCCATGGTGTTCAGACTTTCACTGTACATGAAAGCACACTAATGATGCTAGTCTTACCTTAGCTTTTCTTCCCTGAGATCAAAGAAAAGATCCTTAAGTGGGATGTAATATGTCCTAATATAATAGTGAGGCTTTTATCAGTAGCATATAAAAATTCTGATTCCCTTAAGTAGATTATCCTATGGCCATATGGATTTTCTGGGACACACTAGTCATTGTGATGTTGGTCAGACAGCATGTTCTTCACAACTCCACTGGGAGCAACAGAGCAGGTCCTGAAGGATGCTCTTCATGGCTCAGCTGCTTTGCAGGAAGCAAGCACACCATCACAGTGTCTCCCTCTGTCCAAAACCCACACATTTTTATAGAGCCTGACTGGGCCATTGGTCAGTCCAATCTAACCCTGAAGAGTATTCCACAGGCCCAGGAGTCTGACACCTGCTGCTTAGAGCTCTGCTGAACCTGCAGGACCCACACAGAGGGACAGGATCCACAAACCGGCACATCATCCATGTGTCCCACATCCACCTCATGGTGGAAAGACTACAGCACCAGCATTTTACAATTAGCCAAATTCAGAGGCCACATAAAAGTGAGATCTATAAGTTTTTAACCTGTTTAATGTGTCTGTGCTTTAATTTTTTTTTGGTGAAAATGGGATTTCAGTTAAGGAAAGAAATCAATAGCAGCTCTGCCTTTGAGCCATGTTTGTGAGGGCTAAGTGACCCTTGAGCCCAGTAATCCATAAAGGGCCAGTTCCCCATTCTTTTCTGTTTCTCATTTCATACCTTCGATCCTCCTAAAATCTCCTTTCCCCAGGCATTTAGGTCCATGATTAATTTGGATATTTCACACTTTGCAGCGTATGAAAGGTTTACTTACAATCATAAATGAACTAGGCTATAAATAAAGTCATCACTGTTCACAGAGCTTCTTTCTTTTTCAGGTTGTTTTTTTCCTATATCTTAAGCAGCTGTATTACAAAATGGCAGCCTCAATCAAAACAGGATGAAGAGACATAGCTAATTTCACCTTGTCTAGTTATTTGCCACCAGACAAAATGAATATAAAACTGTCACTATTCAGTTACAATGCAATTTCAAAACTTTTGCACCCATAATTCTCAAGCAGCACACTTTCCAGGTACAATCTTATAATTAATCTTTAAAAACAAACCCATAGTTATATTTTGCCCTTAATAAAGCCACATAAAATAAATAAAGTCACATAAAAGGCAGATTCTTAAACAAAGATATCTATTGCCTGGTTTCCAAATTAAACAGTTGTAAATGCTGAGATAACTACAAATAGCTCTCTTCCTCATTGCTTCAATTCTAAAGAAATTACTGAAGAACTACAAGTTCACTTCTGTTTTGCCAGGGATAATTGAGAATTCCACAATATGTTTCAGAAAATCCTGGAGTGGCAAAGGATCCCAAAATATTTGCAGAGGACAAAGCAGTCTGGCATTAGACTGCTGTCTGCTGATGAAGCATAAAAGCTCCACAGGTGAGAAGTAGCTGATTGTTTGAGAAGAGGTTGGAAAAGGATGATATTCAGCTGTCAGGTGAAATATACTATGTACTGTACAATATTATATTATTGTCACTGTCATATTTTATGAAAAATCCCTTTGCCAGGATTTTTTCTCCTGAGAAGCTGAGAGGCCTCAGAAACGAAATGTAAACAATAATTATCTGATTGCTTGGAATGTGGTTTGGAGGTTGCTTATCAACAGGTGCATTTTTGATTGGTTCCATGTGAATTGTTTTTCATTAATGACCAATCACAGCCAGCTATGTCAGATTTTGAGTCTATCACAAGACTTTATTATTCATTCCTTTCTAGCTTTCTGATGTCTTTTTCTCTTTCTTTAGTATAGTTTTAGTATATAATTTTCTTTTAATATAATATAATACAATATCATAAAATAATAAATCGGCCTTCTGAGAACTTGGAGTCAATTCTCATCTTTCACCTCGTCCTGAGACCCACAACACCACAACAATTAATAACCACATAATATAATATATAATAAAAAATATTGTCTCTCCCTGAAAATCAAAGCTCAAAAATGGATGGGAAAAAGACTCAGATATGAAATGAAGGCCCACAGAAAAATGTACTTGGAGGAAGAAGCAAGGGGAAAGAGAAAGTTCTGCTTAAAAAACCCCAGATGGTATACTGCCATCACATACAAAATCAGTTTTCTGTATTTGATCAAAAAATAGGTTTGTGTAAATCTCTCATCAGAAACCAGAAATTAATCATTTAACAGATGATTTCTACATACTCATAGGTGGAGGGCATTTCCTTTATTTTCTTTTTGCCAAGAGAGATCGAAGATGCCATGGGAGGAGGGTGTCAATACTGCTGCCTCTTCACAGGCTCAGTTCAGGAATCACTTTGGAAACTACAAAGAGTTGGTGGTATCCCGAATTTCCTTAGCAGAAATCAATGGCATGTCCTACTTAAAGCTCTCAGTTCAGGTAAAATATCCTGTATGTTCCCTCAGTAAGTGTCCTGGTCTATCTCCATAATGAAGCACTGCCTGTGCAGGAAGGTGAATGCGATGCTCACTGCAGAAACAATGCTGAATTTTTCCACTTTCAGAAAGGGCTTATTCAATGTCTACATTAAGCCTACTGAACCACTAATGCCAGCTTGCAGGTCCATTAGGAAGTAAAGCTTTTGCACACAGACAGAAAAGTAAAGTTATGCCCTCATTCAGGGAGGTAGATGGGAAATGAGGAAACTGCAGGGAAAAGCAATAGAACTTTTTTTTTAAGTCTGGAAAAAATGAAAGAAGCAAAAAAATTCAAAAGATCTTTTACATCCACTTTCTTTTGTAAAGAAATATTCAGGAGAACTTCTGTAAAACAGTAAGTCACACACACCTTCTGGAAACCCTCTGCAGTTGTAAGTTACAATGATGAAAAAAAAGGTGAAACGAGGTTAGTGTAGACCTGGTTCCATCCTGCCATACTGGACAGATATTACCATAATTATTTATTACATATTCCAAGAGCACTCTAGGAAAAATTACTTAAAATAAATTTTAATGTACCTTTAGATACAAAAGATTCACATAATAAAGACAAATTGACATCCCAGGTTAAAAATGCTCTTTTAATGTAAAATCCTAATGCATGTCCCTTCATGTCCTGTTCAGCACTCAGCACTATTTTTTGGGGGGAGGAGTGGGAATGGGTTTGTTTGGGTTTGGTTTTTTCCCTCTTAAATACAGTCATCCATCCTAAATCTTTAATGTAAAACTTACATGGATGTTTATAACTGTGCTGGAAATAAAATAGCTAGAGCCATTTAGCTCAGTCTAGCATGTGGAAAGGTGGCTGGGGGTAAAACAGCAGTCCTGGAGCACTGACAGACACATCAAACACTAAGGGTCAACCTCTCCTTTTCACATGACATCATGCCATTGAAATCTGCACAAAAACCTTGCAATCTATTAGGAAACCATAAGGTGATTTCTTTCAAAGTTTTAAAATATTATTTTAAAAGTGTTTCTCTGCAAGTGCAATAATTCATGGCACTGTTCACAGTCCAACATAGAAGGCTGGTCATCAATATGATATAACATGAGCCTATAGTGGCCAAAGAGAAGTAAATCTTGACATATTTCACATTTCTTCACATTGTCAAGAAGTAAATCTTGACACTGAATTGTCCAATCACATCCTATCTACTAAAAAAAAAAAAATCCCAACCCAAAGTCACATCTCCACTGATCATCATTCCTTCATTCACTTTTTGGCTTTAGATACCATAGTTACAGATGCAGGTATGGTTACAGATCAGCACACATCATGATACAGATTGAACAAAAATGTGGGCATTTTCCAAAGAAGAATGGAACCTCTTGGACTACAAGTTGCAATAGTAAATATGTAATTACTAGAAAAATAAAAAAGGATTTTAAAGGAAAACAACTGGATTTCTCTCTTTTAAGAAACAGACAATTCATACTCCAACTGTCCTTTCATTGATTGTATGCCAAATGGATTAAATCCTATAAAAGAATGAAAACACAGGGAAGTCACAGAAGTAATCTGATAATTTTTTTTTGATTACATAAGAAAATGATTATGATTATTTTTCATGTTGTTCCTAATAGGCATTTATTTTTCTCATTAGCAGGATAAATTAGGTTATACATTTTGATAACTGTAAAGTAGTTAATTTGTTTTCATAAGCTTCTACAAAATTTCAACATGATCAAATACCATTTATTTGTAACTAATGATTCGGGAAGCCTCTGTTGTGAGATCCTTTCAACAAGCCTGCTTTGGGCATGCTAACGACAAGTACTGTCCTATTCTTTTAATCTCTGCTGCATCATTCCCAGAAATTTGTATTGAACACCTTAATATTTTTCCAGAGATACAATCTAAGGAGTACTTAAACCACTTAAATGACACACTGAGGTCAGCATGTCAATTCTTGGTACAAACGTGCCACCTTCCTCCATTTCAGGGCTCTGAGAGCCCATCAGCTTCACCAGCACTCGTCATTTTCTGTTCCTTAAAGCACGAATAGCTTTCTACACAGGAGACTCCCAACAAAGCAAAACAAATACACAAAACCAACCAAGCAAGCAGTCCCATCGTGTAACAGCCTATCTGCTGGGCTTGGAGGGAATTTGCACTCAGATTCCTTTTCTTCACTTTTAGGAGTGGGAAAGCAGGAACCAGGCGCAAAGAAACAAGAAGGAAAATTGCTGCTTATATCTAAACATGCAGACCTTGTGAAAACATCACAGGAAACTCTCCTGTTTTTGTCACAAAACTTACCATGTGAGGAAATTTCCTCAAATGCCCTTTTCTAGGGGCAAATTGAGAATCTCAGCCCTTATTTCTACCCACACACATGCCCGGATGTATAATTGCTTCTAGTTTTCATTAAGATCCAAGCTGTGTGGCTACTGCAAAACAAAAATGCATATTACTGACCAAACAGAGGTAATTTGTTGAGGGTAAGAGACAGACACACCATCTCATGACAACAAGCAGGTTTGCATCCATCACAGCTGGATTATTGGGTGGGAAGGCAGATGCCTCATGTGCTATCACTCCCACAAATCAGACCCCCTGCAGTCCCTGAATTTTTTCCCTCAGATTAATTTTTTTTTCTCAGACCTGAAACTTATTGGGATGATCCTTCTTATTATACACCAAGAAAAAGATGGTGCAGGGGTGGAACACCACAGGTTTTCAGAAGCCTCCCTTAATACCCACACTCTTCTTCAAATACAATGGAACTGTTCCTTATGTCCTTTCTTATTTGTTCCTTTCCAGACAAGCAGTGGCAGTATAATAAACTGCAAGTTTTGCAAAGTAGTGAGCAGAAGCAGTTAAAGAGTCTTAAAAATAATAAAATAAAATAATAATAATTTAAAATGCCACAGAGTAATATGGCTTGCATTGCCAGCTAAGAAGGCCACATGAGAAATCAACTCCTGCATTTTCCCAGCAAACAGGTTCACCCCACACTTTAGCACCTCCTTAATAAGTCTATTTATGAAAAGTAAGAACTAAAATCCAAAAAACCACAAGGAACAGACCCAAAGATACAGCTTGAGAAGTTCTCAAAAGTGAGGTAATTAGTCATGGACAAGCTGAAAAAAATCTTTGGTGGTAGACTTTTAATCAGCAGATTTAAAAAAAACCTCAAGCCTCTCTTTGGAAACACATGTTGAGACTCACTTTCTCAGAGTAAAACATACTGTAGATAAGCCATCTCATAAAATGCATTTGAATCACTCTTCTATTTCATCACTTTGTTTTCAGAAGTTGCAGTACATGAACATGTTTTGATGTCCCAATATCCTGATGTTTTGGCAAGAACTTTGCTTTACTGCCTGCCTGCTTAAAAGCCAGGCTGTCAAGATTATGCAGCATTTCAGCACTAAGTCTGGTGCTTCTTATTTAAATAATTTGCTGCTAAGATCCTGTGGTACATGTCCTCCTTGTGCTCTGAGACGCGTGTGGCAGATGGTTCAAGTGGCGTGACACGCACTCGGTGCAGAGAAGGAAAGTGACAAGTTGGGTGGGGCTTGGAGCAGTCTGGTCCGACAGAAGGTGCCCCTGTCTGTGGCAGGGTGTTGGGAACTAGATGACCTATAAGGTTCCTTCCAACACAAACCATTCCATGAAACCATTGCTGGAACCCTGGACAGGGCCCCCCAGGGCCAGGACTCATGGGTTGAGGAGAGCCATGTCTGAATATGAAGTTGTGTGGGTTTGGATGAATTGATGTACTTGTGGTATCTTTCCTCTGTTATTTCTCAGACCCCTTCTTGCTCACTCACCAGGAGAAACTAGGACTCTGGTAAAACAGAAAGACAGAAACTGAGCTGCAAGTCCACATTTTTTCCTTTTCTTCCTTTTTTTTTTTTTAAACTGTTTTCATTCTTTTGAAATCCTTCTTCCAATTTTCTTCTTTAATGGAAGATTTTCAATCTTACACCCAGAAAAAGGAATTTGAAAATGACCAAATGAATTATCCTCATATGAAAGCTGACTGTGAGCAACAAATTTGTAAGCAAATGCATTATATTGTATTTTTGGCTAAATTTGTGTGCATTCTGCACAAATCTCCTAAAAGAGATTTTTGTTTCTCACAGTCCATTGTTCATTGATCTGGATTTCTCTGAAACATTAAGATGTCCAAAGCAATTCACAAACAAACCAAACAAAAGGAAAAATATTTGTTCAGGCTTGTATTGTACTTTCTGTGTTAACCTGTCACTTACAAAAAAAAAAAAAATTGAAAATACTATCAGAGTATCTACACAAGCAATGTGTTGAAATGTGAAAGAGTTGGTGGAGTACAGAACTATCTAACCCCAGGACATGGGATATTTATTTTGCCCACCTTTGTGAGTTTATTTCTGTGTCAACACTGTATTAACAAAACCTTTGCATCTACACTGCCCTGCAAAGTAAAATACTTCAGGGAATTGGTATCATTTTGGTCCACCAAGCATTTACATTAATTTTGCATTATGCACACAACCCCACACTTTCCCATTTACAGAGCAAACTTTAACTGAAGTCAATAATACACACTAATAGCCTCCAACTGTATGTTTACTAAGATATTCTCAAGTACTCAATGCATAGCAAGAATAGCATGATCATTTCACAAGCCATTTCATCTCAATGTGAGGATGTTGTATCTCCCTGCTATTATAAAAGCTAGTCTACAATACCAATATCTAACATAACACTGAGAGGACATTCTCTGTTTTCTAAATCTTGAATGCTGGAAGGCATTGTGGGACTAACTGGATTGTATTCTTCCATGAAGAATATCACCCAGTGGAAGAAAAGTTGATGTTACTTTGGTTTCTTACTTTTTTTTTCTTTGATGGAAAGGCAAGGCTCCCCTGTTAAGCAACCTTTGCCAGAGACTAATTCACTGGAAAATTGCTTCTCTAGTCCTCGCTCTTTTTTCTCTTGAATAGCATCTGATTGTCTCCACTAGCAGATTAATATACACACATGACAGACATAGCCAAAAATCACTTTGCTTTTTCTGATTTCAAATTACATATATTAATCATTGTTCTGATTACTATTTTCAATATGTGACGTGTATTTTTCTAATACTATAACTATCCCAAATCATTATTAGAAATGTAAAATTTACCAATGCACATTTTCTCCCAGCTTAGTTATGATTCTCTAAGGCCTTTATGCAGCCAATCACCGGGATAAGAAAGAGCTCCAAATAAAGAGCCCAATACCTGAGAGGAAAAAAAGTTCTTTCAATTACTCTAGGAACACATGGTCAATTTCTTAGGATAGCCAGAGGTGGGCAGGTATCAAATAACAGAGAAGCATTTTCCAAATAATAACCAAATAACTGAGAGAAGAAATTTTGTTATGGTGGCAAAGTCGTTATTTTTTTAAAAAAACTTACAATCAAAGTATCTGTGTGTTAAAATGCACTTCAGATGGAATCACCAGCATGAATAGCTTACCTCTTAAATAACAAGGAAGCATCTAAATAAGAGCAGCTTAATAGAAGTCACGTTAATAAATTCCCTTCAGTGACAGCACTTGAATTATCATTGAAAAAATTAAAAATAAAAAAGTTCTTTTAGTGCAACTGATGTGCTGTCTCTTTCAATGAAATTTTCATTTGCCAGTCATTATCATTTTGGTGGAAGACTAAATTATTTGCTGCTTGTCAGTGAGGGGCAGAGTGTAGACAAAATGTAAGAAGTTGACAAGTTAGATGATAGAAATGAATAAAATTTATGTTCATATGAACCTAATGGCAAGTAATTATCTCTGAACTGGCAGTACAAATGTGCTTTTTCATCATGAATATCTGACGTGCATTAGAAATTTCCAGAAGACATATTATTTATACAGTAAAGCAACAGAGTGGAAAACTTGTTAAATATATGGCTTTTTCACCCAGCATTTAATAGAAAAGTTTAATTGAGTGGTGAACCTTCTAGAAATATTTTATACATGTTAAAAGACAGGTGCTAAAAATAAAAAAATACCCCATAAGTCCCTAATTGAACATTCTAATTTTTTTCTGTTTTGGTTTGGTTTTTTTTGGATTTACCAGAATCCCAGATATGGCTGCACTGTATGTTTTGGTCACAACCTGCAGCATTAGCAAAGCTGGCTATAAGAGGATGAGAGTGTGTGTGTGTGTGAGTGTCTGTGAAACACAACAGACAATATAACAACATACAGCACCTCCTAACCAGCATTAAACTGTAACTCGGCAGCCAGAAAGTTGCATATATCAGAATTATGGTGGACTGTGCTACTGTTACTCTTTCCCATGTGCTTATGTACGCTTCCAGCACAGAAGTCTTGATTCATCCTTTTTCTAATCTAGGATAGGAGCTGTGCCTCATTTGGATGCATGGCACTCTAGTCAGCATTTTGTGTATGACCCTGTACCTCGATTAGCAAACAATATTCGGATCCTGCTCGAAATACAGAATGTTTAATTTCCTTGCAGACGGTGCAACATTATTCATCCCTTAAGTACTTAAGTGGTTCACTAATAATTTATCCTCACCATATCCCTGAAAGATGAACAGCTGGTATTATCCAAACTTAGAGATGAGAAAACAAAGCACAGGAAAATCAAGGTCAAGCATAAAGTGAGAGGCCTGTTTTGAGCATCTAGACCCAGGCCACTGCTGAATACACAGCACAACATGGCTACAGCTGCAAACATTCATGAGCAGCTGGAAGGAGCCACCAGAGGAAAGCACGGTGAACTCTTCCTTCTCTGAGCAAATATTTTGCCATTAGAAGTTTCATTTAGCAGTTCTGTATAAAAGAACATAGTTTTCACACCTAGGAACATCAGGAATTCTTAACACACCTTGTGCATTAGTGCTGAAAAATTAAATGCATGTGTCTTGGAAGTTTTAAGAAGCAAATCAGGCCTACTCACTATATTTGGTTTCAAAGTTCTTTTGCAGGAACTAAGTATTGTGAAGTTACGTAGGAGTACTACAAGTTCAACCTGTACAAAAATTATCTCAAAGAACATCTTATATACAAGTGGGCAGGATCTGCTAACTGATTTTTGGAGCTGATAAATCTATAAGTGACTAAGCAAGTGTGTCTGATACTTCAAAAGTGTTATTTTTGTATAATTATCCTTCATAAAAACCCTTGAGCACTGCCTTGCAAGAGAACAATGCAGAACAGGACAAACAGTTCTCCACAGAACTGACAACTCAGAGTGAATATAAAAAGCTACATTGGGGAGATTGCTTGTGCTCTTCAGCTACACTGTGCTGAGTCCTTCCTTCCCAGGAGGAAGAAGGGAGGTGTGATTCAAGAAAACAGCACTCTCAAAGGATGACAACTACTCTCACAGGTACCATCCCAATGTTCTCTTCCCCAGAAGAAGCCCCTGTGCTCTCTCATAAGTGATTCTCTCCAGGCTCTTCCATCCGGGCATCTAAAAAGAGGGTATAGCCTGCTTGGATTTCCTCCCAGTTTAATACAGCCCCCCCCGACAGGTAACATTAGTCTCAGGACACAGAAGTGTCTTATTATTGAGCTGGCACCACAGATAGTACAAACAATGGAAGGAGCTCAGTTAAGTGAAAATCAACTTGGCTGAAGTTTTCAGTCAACAAAGAAGAAAATTAGGTTTTTTGCAGTATTTGTCTTCACTGTCTGTCCCATTATCAAAATTTGTTGAATTCTGCTTGAGAATATCAAACTCTACAGTACAGCAGTCCTGACAACTTCAGTATTGAAAGGGAATAATTTCAAAAAGCAGAACCCCCTCAGAACTTGCTTCCTGAGGCTGGTACTCTGAGTGAATTTTCCATTTCATCAGATGAGAAACACAGTACTCTGAGCAAGTTCGCTTTCAATTCATTATTTCATTATTTACAGAAAAGGCATTTTATTGACAACAAAATTACAATATTTATGTCTCTAACCCATATAAGGCTACATGTTATTATCTGACATCCATCAAAGGCCAACAGGTATCAAGAAATGTTAACTTATATTACTTGTGTGTGACAGAGGAACAATATCAGCAAATATTACAGGACAACAGCATTACTTCACACACACATCCTTCTGCTCATAGAAAAGTTAAATATACTCATAGAAAAGTTAAATATAATATGTTTCCTAACCAGAACCACTCAAGAAATCAGTCTGTACTTAACACACATTCTAGACTGCAAATTCTTTGCTGGATTTGCTGTATGTGGGTTTTTCCCCACCAGCAAAGAGGAGCTCTTTGATTGGTCTTGTGCAAAGCATCTGACACTGTCCCCCACAACATCCTTGTCTCTAAATTGGAGCCACATGGACTTCACAGATGGGCCCCTATGGCAAATAAGGACTTGGCTGGATGGTTGCACTAAAAGAGGTGCAGTCAATGGCTCAGTGTCCATGTGGAGACCAATGAAGATTGGTGCTCCTCAGGGGTGTCTGTTTGAGACTTTTTAACAGTGCTGTTTGGGTACAGTTTAACACCTTTTTTGATGACCTGGACAGCTGGACTTGAGTGCAAGTTTGCCAGTGATACCAAGCTCTGTAGTGAGGTCGACATGCTGGAGGCAAGAGAGGAACCTTGGCAGGCTTAAGAGATGTCTGTGTGAAACTCATGAAGTTCAACAAGGCCAAAGTCCCTCACGTGGGTCAGGGCAATCCCAAGCACAAATGCAGACTGGGTGGCAAACAGACTGAGAGAAGCCCTGAGGAGAAGGACTTGGGGTGTTGGTGGATGAAAAACTGGACATGACCTGTCAAGGTGTGCTCACAGTCCAGAAAGCCAACAACAAAGAAATGTGGCCACCAGGTCAAGGGAGGGGATTCTGCCCTTTCCTCCGCTCTTGTGAGACTCCACCTGCAGGGCTGCATCCAGCTAAAGGCCCCCAAGATGAGGAGGACATGGAGCTGTTGAAGCAAGTCCAGAGGAAGGCCAGGAAGATGATCCAAGGACTGGAGCACCTCTCCTATGAAGACAGGCTGAGAGAATTGGGGTTGTTCAGCCTGGGAAAAAAAGGTTCCAGGGAGACTTTAAGACAGTCTTCCACTTCCTAAAGGGGGCCTCTGCAAGAGAGCTGGACAGGTTTTTTAAAAAATCATGTAGTGACAGCACAAGGGGGGATGGCTGTAAAGTGAAAGAGGGCAGGTGTAGATGAGGGATTAGGGAAAAAATTCTTTACTGTGAGGGTGGTGAGACACTGAAACAGGTTTCACAGAGAAATTGTGGATACCTCGTCACTGAAAGTTTTCAAGGTCAGGCTGGATGGGATAGGAGGACTGGAACTGGATGATATTTAAGGACCCTTCCAACCCAAACCATACTATGATTCTATGGTTTACTAAAAGGAAATGGTATTAATTCAGTTTGCTGGAGGTTTACAGCCTCCATGGCTACTCCTGAACAGAGAACAACTGGCAAAGAATTTAAGATGTATGAAGGTTGACCTGAAGGAAAAGGAAAAGGAAAAGGAAAAGGAAAAGGAAAAGGAAAAAGATCCCTCAAATCAACAAATCAAGCACAAGAAAAAAATCCACACAAGAATAGCAAAGACAATATTCTTACTCCATTAATTTCTGAAAAAAAAAAATAAAAAATACAGTCATATAAACCACACATTTGTGGGCTTCTCAGGAGGACTACCAGTATGGGAAAAATGTAAAAATGCTGAAGCAACTGCCTGAAGTCAGTTACTGAGTTAACTACCTGAAGTGACAGCACCTGGGTTTTCCCCTATGCATAGCAAAAAAAGCCAAAGAAAGTTAATTTTCGGAAGTTATAACACTTCATTCATTAAAAAAAAAAATCAGCTTGGGTGTTCTAATAATAAAATTTTCAGTTCGACAGTAAAGATCTCATTCCTGCTAATAAGTGTAGGAATATGGACAAAAGGAATGTTTGAGCTGGCCATAAAAAATGAATCCTCAATCTCTGAGAAGTGAAAGGTTCCCTCAAGGTTTCTATTACTGTTTCTCAGCAGGTCTACACATGCAGTAGCAATTTGGTGCTCACAAGCAAAAATACTGAAGGTTTAAGGTCAGTCTCTACTGTCCTAGTAGGAGAGAGAAGATAAAGCACTGAACAGCAGCTATCTTCAGTTATCTAGGATTATACAAAACTGAAGGATCCCTTTTTATTTCAAACCCATGCTGGGCAAATCGGGTTAGCTCTTAAATCAGAAGACTCTGTTACACACCTTTCAGCAGATACATCATTACAGCTGTCACTGCAAATGTTTTCTTTTATTTTCTTCAGAAACCATAGGCAACTGTACAATTTTAGAAATTTCCTCTATTATATACAGATACCTGTTTCTCTTCCCTCTATGTGATTTGAAGGACAATAGATAAACTCTCCTAATTAATGAGTATGTGACACTTTCACCTTTTCCTTTAGCTTCAAATTTCTATTTTTACCCTTAACCCCAATTTCTAAAGAATGCACAGTAGGGTCACACCTGTTTCCCTTAGAATATTTCAAAAGTCACTAATTTTCCTCTGCATTTTGAGCACAGTACTTTCAACTGCATCTGTAAATTTGGCATTTACTAAGTCAGTCTGCAAAGATGGACAGAGACATGTCCATTTATCTGTATCACCTCTTACATCCATGTGAGGATGGACACAAAATGCCCTCTGGAAAGGCCATCCACTTACACTTTCCTATCCTGCATATCCACATTTGGCAGGGTCAGTCCTGTCCATCACTGTTGCACCAAAATACTTGTAAGAAGAGCTTGTACAAGAGCTTTTTGGACTTACCTGTCAGTGTCCAAGTCATTACCTGACTCTCAGTGAGTCACTGCCCCATGCCCATCCATCTCATTCCTTTTCATCCACTCTAAACCTACCTGACCCCAGTGTAAGCTACATTTTCATTCTGCCTAAGGACTCACCCTGCCATTTCTCTCTGGAACACTTTCTCCCTGGCTGATCCTTATGCAGGGAAGCAAGGTGCAATCAAAGCCTTTAAACAGCATCCCCACCTTCCTTCAAATTCTTCATGAAAATACATCTGTGGTCTTCTGTAAAGCAAAATGCCCTTGCACTACTGAGGCCACTGGTTATTCAGGACCTCTCAGTAACTACTCAGGACTACTGATTTATACATGCAGCTCTTCCCAAATCACCCTCCTAAACAAGAAACTCTGCTGTCATCAGGCTTCCTGAAGCTACTAAGAAAATGCATTTTGTTTACCTGTTGAATCCCTCCATAATCCTAAAATTGAAGCTCTCTGGTTGGTTTAAATTTTATTTGTAAATACAGCCTGCATGATTGTATAAACCTCTGGCTACTGTCATGAACATTATTACAAATAGCTGTTGCAGCCTCCTGCTCCTGGGTTGTAATACTGATCTGTTTTTAAAGAGAAAATCATAGCATTTCTTAATTCTCTGAATAAACTCAAAGGATTATCAGAGATTGAGAAAATTTTGTTAAAGGTATTAGCAAACCATGCCTAGTGTAGCCACCACCGTTATAATTTTCCTTCAACTTCAGTAATTCTTTTGAAGACTCCTTTTAGAGTTAAAATCATTTGCAGTGATCTTTCTTTTCACATGAAACTAAGAGCTAAGGACCAGTTTAGCTCACTAAAGCTTAATCATTAAGGTAAGGTGACTAATTTAGCACTAAAACCACCTCCAAAGTGTCTTTTGCATCTCAGTTACCTGACCTTGAAGGGGCCTATCTTCCTCTGCTGACTAGAAGGGAAGTAGAAGCATTTGCATCACTAATGCAGGTACTAGCACCAAGTCAGTCAAAGCAAGGTAAGTAGATGCCTCATGCCTGTGCCATCAAGCTTAAACCCAAAGTCTGTGTGTTTGATAAATAAGAGGCAACTAAAATCACAGCATTACACCCATTTTTTAAAAATCCTTTTAGAGGCCGAGTAATAGCTTCAGACCCTGCTCTGGTGATCACCATTTTACCACATTTTGGAGAAAAATAGTAAGTCCCAGTGATTTTGCAAGAAAGTGTAATAGGATAATTTAAGACTGAAGGTACATGCTGGAGACATGTTCTGTCTCTCCTTCAGCAGAGCACAACACAGTTCAGCAGGTTAAGGCAGATGAAGAATGGAATCTGTGAGAGCTCTTGTTTTGATGTGAAGCTGAGCTCATTAGGACATGCCTGAAAAGTCCCATTTTCTAAGCAGAATTTTAGCCTGGGTTTGTCACTTATTTACATCAATCGAGCCCTTTGGCCTATCCCTTTCTCTGTGTGTTTTATTTTATCACACACAGGGAGTAGTCACTGACCTCATTTGGACTACACTTTCCTCTCAATTGACTTTGAAGAAAAAACTGTATCAGCATCAATAGGCAAATTTACTGGTATCCACCCAAGCATGACAAAAGGTAAGAGCTCATGTTCCCCTGCCCCATCATCCATCAAAGCCAGGGAGACACACACAAAAGAAAGAGCACTGCAGTGACACACACCCAGTGATGGGAAATCTGTCACAGCATCAGCCCAGGGCTCCCCAGCCACAGCACATGGCAGTCACACAGGCTGCTCAGCTTAACCCCTGGAAAGCTGCTCATTGCCTGTAATGCATATTTAACAGCCACAGTCACCTGAAGAAACAAATTTTGTCCAGTTGGGCAGCTAGGTTGGTTATGCCCACCTTTTCTCTTTGACTGGCAAATAATTAATTTGATAAACACTATCAATATTCAAACACTTGCTTAATTTCATGAGGGAAAACTACAAATATTTCAGATTATTTCTATTTTATAGTAAAAAAAAAGACTAGAAAGTAGTATTTAGAAAGACAAGAAAGAAGAAATAATAGAATAGAAGGAGAAAGTGCTGAGTCTGTTGGTCCAACACAAGAGTTACTATTTTGGGGATTCTTCTTATCTGATTGAGGATTCAGAGAAGCTCCCTTTTTCATCTTTTCTTTTGCACTGGCAGTGGTGATAAAGGAATGAAGTGGAAAAAAAAAAAAGGTTGAGCCCACCACTGACTTTACAGGAGAAAAAGGAAAAACTGTCACCTAAAATTGGGTGTCCTGCTCAGAAGCAAAGCCTCTGATCTGTGCCACCCTGCAGAAGCAAAGAACAGACCTACTCAGATAACTCTGCGGAGTGCCGCTCGTTAAAGGGAACCACCACAGAACAGGTGGAGAAAGAACAGGCAGGAGGAACAGAACAGTCAGTGCAGCCCAAGAAACAACAACAAAAAAAGCCACTTCTGTTACTTGCAAAAGAAGAGATTTCTTCTCCCTCCCCTTCCCATAATTAGTAAATTTGTAGAAGAAAAAACAACAGCTGGGTAAAGGGGAGAACAGAACAGTCATTTAATGTATGACAGGGAATCAAAACTAAAGACAAGGCAAGGAATGAACTAAAGGATGTAATGGAAGGACTGTTCTGGATTAGATATTTCTGTGCCTGGTGGGCTTGTTCAGCATTTGAATCTACTGAAACACTTTCGGCATTTTTGGAGGAGCTGTGGGATAGAGCTGGGCTACCCTTCAGCCAGTTCAGGCCCTTAACTAAGATGTGTGGCCTCAAAAGGGTTCATACCAGCATAGCTCAGGGGAATGAATGAGCAGAAACTGCTTTTTTTTTAATTGGTAGAGCTTCCTGAAACAGTATGTACTCTGGAAAATGTTCTGTTTCTGCAGCTGACAATGGCAATTTCAGACAAGAAACAGTGAGGATGTGGGTGCTTAATGGCAACATGTTGGTTCTGCAGACTTCAAGTTAAGCTGCTTTGTAGCATGGCAATTTTAACTTAATCTATTTAACACTGTTCCTAACACCTTGAAATTGTACATACTAAAAAGCCTGCAATTTTTGTTTCCTGCCACACTTTCAAACCAATATGCATTGAGGGAGTGCTCTGTAAGACTTGGGCAATGACTTTCTGACATCACATCTGTGTCCCTCTGCAGCATGCCTGTAGAAGTCACACAGACCAATTCCATTCAGAGATCCTGCCAAAAGCCCACTTGTATTCCTAAAAAGCAGTTTATGTTCCTCGTGCACTAACCACCCACTACTGTGTCCTTTTATTTCCTTTTGCTTCACATGCTTGACATGTCTGGCCAGCTCTAATGATGCATGGGAAGGTGGAGCAGGGAAGAAGCTGTGGAATTCCTTGGCACTGTCCTGACAGGAGCCTTTCTGGGAACCATGAGCTCATGCTACACCCATGCATCCACAGCTTTCTGTCCTATGGCTGTCACTGTTTCTCTCTGTATGGACTGATGCACTGGGACTTCATGAATTACAGAACTTTGATGTGGTATTTCTGGAAAATCATGAGATCTGCCACTTGGTCCTGTTGACCCCCTCACCACTGTAATCTTCAGTTCTAGTTTTTTACAAAGCACCAACTAGCAAATGCTGGGAAACATCATACTTTTATTTACTAAAATGTCATGCTTAACCCCATCCAGAAGAGCAGCCAGCAGAAATGCCTTGAAAAGCAATCAGCTCAGCTCCAAAAGCACATCTGGAACAGCATGGTGCTGCATCCTTGTGAGTAACCAGAGAGGAGGCCTGCAGAGATCACCTGTGATTCCCCTTGGTTTGTTTTTGTCCATTGACCCATCTGTTCTCTTAAACTGGCAAATCACTTATTTCATAACAACCACCACTATCAGAATTCATGGCAGCGTTCAGATTAAGGGGACATCAAATGGTAGAAATCATGATGAGAAGAGAATGTTTTTCTAGTTCTGAGAGGACAGACTTAGGTAGCTATTTTGTATCATTTACATCACTCTCTTCTTGGTTTCATAGCCATGTGAAGCAAAAGGAAAGGATAAGTGTTTGTTCCAAATTCATGGACAGATCTAAAATTAAAAGCCTAAAGTAAGACTGCAGCACCAGAGCTGACCATAAAAAGCATGCCTGGGGGATGCTGTGCCCAAAGCTCTGCTGCTTCCAGTTATGGCAGTATCCCAACTCCATTATCAGCTACAACTAGCTGATAATGTACCTGAACCCACCCAAGGGACTAACCCCGTGAATTCTCTAGTTTATCACCTTATTTTTCAATAGATGGCAATCTACTGGGACCACAGCACTGCCTGATCCACAGCTCTCATCTCCCAGCACATTTCCCAACAACTGCACGGGGGTTTACACCACTCAGGAAAACGGGACACTGCAGAGCTCCAAACTGCACTTCACTGCACCAAATGAGAAACATGTGCCTGTGTATTCTATATATTGTAATTTTTCTACATATTTCAAAGCCATATTGCTTGATCCTATCCTCTGGTGATACCCTTAATTGCAAAAATCTCAAGGGTATACTTCAGTTATCTTTATCTGTCTGTCACTGAGTTTTTTGGGGTCCGTGTTTCTATAACACCACAGAAGTTGATGTGTAGGACAGGTGCTCACACAAGCCTCAAGAAGAACTGTTTTATTCACTGATTGAGGAAATTGTGCCTGATGTGTGTCAGGACAGGGTCCTATCTGTGTTCCAGATGGTAACACCTAAATTCTCTGCCTCAGGAGAAGAAAGTAAATAATCCACCATCCTACACTGCTCTTCAATATGCAGAAATCTGGTTCCTTACATAACCCTCAGTACTTGAGAAGGCCTTCATTTGTCCATCTAAGCAAGCTTTTATTCTCAGAGCCTTCCTCATCCATCTCCCTCCAAGTGTGACACAACAAGCTACAACTTGCTGCTTTCCATGTCCCCAGCACACAAAGACCCTGGGACATTTCCTGCAACATTTTTTGATCAGGGAAAAAGATTATTTTGTCTCCTTTGGACTTAGCAATCATCCCAGGTACTAGGTTGACCCAAATCAGTAGCACCAACAAGACCATCTAAACTTATACCTGACACATCACTACTCAAACCAAGGGTGTAATTCTGAGCCATGCTCACTATGGCACGGTGCAGTGCTGGTCAGCAACTGGCTTGCAAATTGAGCATAGGTCTGTAGATCAAATCAAACATTTTAATTATCTTGTATTTTGCATTAAATCATTACATTTCCTATTATCACCACCTGTAAAATTACTGTAGGGATAGGGAACTTTATAACCATCCCTGAGGCAGCCAGGCATTTTATTCTGCCTCCTTGGCATCACTCATGTCTTACATTCCTATTAAGCAGCCAGGTCTGACACCTGTCTCTTTAACCCACTCCCACAGATAACCACATCCATCTGCCTGTAAATGATTAACACTCCCCTCTCGTGAAGCCACACATCTTTGCGCTCCAGTGAGAATAACTGCTTAATACTATTGCAAATAATAAAACATGTCATTCAATCCTTGTAATGAAAGCTTAAACTCCAGTGTGAGGTGACGTGGGTGTAAGTCAACATCAGCAATTTGGACTCAAAGGCAGTTTAACGCTATTCATGGGTTCAAAGATGAGTAAATCTTCTCCTCTGGCTCTTAGACTCTACCATCACCCTAGTATTCAGACTTCTGCCAACAATAACCTACTCGAACCCCACAGGGATCATTCTTCTTTGTCTACTTTCTCCTCTTAATTTTGGCACATAAATTACACTAGCTTTGGTTGACAGGGAAAAATGCAAAGCTGATGGATGTGTAGAACAGTGTAAATAACCCATATATAATAGCTTTTAAAAAATTTACTTCTTCAGTCATCCGTACTGTTGGGCACATGTAACCTCACAAAGAAGCACAATATTCCAGAAGATATTTACCAGTGAACTCTTATCCAACTGTAGTGTATCTGTACTTTCATTTTTTTAACAGTGAAGGTTTAAAACATACATCCAGACAAGTGTTCTGCCCTCTGCCACAGATTTCCAGCGCTGAATAACTGAGCTCCAGAGGTAAACATTTCTCCTAACTGCACCTTACCATGAGATACTAATATAAGTAAGGGAGAAATACTGAGGAAATACAGATATTGTTTTAAATTGGGATGGTAGTATTAAGTTGGAAAACAGTTTTTCTTCGTATTTCTACATTCTCATAGGACAGTATGATTTGTTTCTAATTCTAAAAATCTATTCATAGATCCATGATGCATGACCGTCCCTTCTTCCACTAGAATGATATGTTCTTAAACTGAATTCATACTGTATTTTATGCTTCACAACTGCTGCTAGAAATGTTCTTGCTCTTTTCCCAGGATCAAGCAAGCCTTTACTAGAGGAAATGCTTGCAGGTGCAAAGAAGCCAGAACTCCTGCCCTCAAAGTGCTCCTCATTCTGGGTGCAGGAGTAGTGACATATGGTTCTTGTACCTTTGTGATGCCATTTTTTTAAGAAGAGAAAGACAGTAATCAAATCAAACTGGTAAATTTACTGAAACAACAATAGGAAAGGACATTCAGAAAGATAGGTGAGTATCCCCTTACAGGGAGGAAGTGCCATACCAAAGCATTTCAAATGTTATCCAGCTACTACTTACACAGACCTTTTTGTGAAAATACTCTCATTGCCTGCAGTTTATCAGCCTTGCCCAACCTACCCAAAAGGTGATCTAAGGGCTCATATGCCATTTCCATGGGAGATGGGACATTAAAATAAAATATATTCCAGCTCTTTGATTCCCATTGATTTTGTGGGTAATACAATAACCAGAATGAGATAGCTGAAACCAATAAAAACTGATTTATAGCATTAAAGGCATTCTTTATAGCACTTATTTATGGTACATTACATCTGAAATCCAATTTCACAGGCTGCTGTTTGAAACTTTCTGTTCAATCATAAATACACTACATACAGCATAGCTCAGTGCCACAGAGCCAGATTACACAAATGCCTATGTTCCCAGAAGGAACTGCATTTCTGCTGTAAATGAGTTTGACAGTAATTTTTCCCAACCAACTTCCAACCAAAAAGTTCCAGGCAGCACTCAATAAATTTAGAATATATGGTTACTCCTTTAGTCACAATAAACAACTATTAATTAACGTGTTTCAGTTATTGAAAAGGCATTAGCAGAAATCACAGAAAACAAACTTGGCATATGTTGCATGATAAACTACTGAGTATATTTAAGCATTGTAGCAGGGAGACTGTTTTAAAGTACACACAAGCAGGCACGTGTTCCACTCCCATTTATGGAGATGGGAATGCTACAATCCTTCTCATCTAATTTTCAAAGAGTGAAAAAAAGGAGTCTCCTCAGTGTATCTCAAAGCTGCTCACTTCAAAGGAACAGACTACATTCAGGTCACTTACTATAATCGCTGTCAAGAAAAGGGCAAAAAATCAGATCTGACTTTTACTGAGACACTGTCATTTGAATCTGGAGCAAGTTCTTATTTATTTGAAAAGACTTTTCCCTGAAAGTAAAATCACTGCAAACTATGTATGTCAGGCTTTACACAAATCTAAGTTGAAAGATGTTTTCTCTCTGTCTCTGATATGAAGGCAGACTTTGTCTTTGCGTGATGTTTCCTTTCTTAGTTATAAAAGATTATTTTTAAAGATGGAACTACATTGACATGTTACAAAACAGAGTACCTGTAGTGTTGGTACCTAAAAAACTAATGAACAAAAAAAAAAATCATATTGTGCCATATGACGTTTTGCTCCTCTAGAGACCCAACTCCACAGAGAAATAGAGCAAGATAAAATTGTATCCCTAAACGTACAGGAGTACTTCTGACCTTTGGCTCCTCAGCTATAAAGCCACAGACTCCTGCAGGGAATAGAAAATATATCAATATTGTAGAAGCATACAGTGGCTGGAGACCTAGTGAGAATAACAAAAAAACGTTGACTTGGTATACGTTTTGGGGGTAGGGAGAGGAGGACAGGAAAGGAGAACCCAAATCCCAGGTTTCCAGCTATGAGCAGACCTGACACATGTACTTTACTCAAACTTCTACAGGAAGCAGAAGGGAGGGAAGGACACTTTCAGTAAGGGAACTTGAGACTGCAAAGCATTAATAATTTAATATCCAGACTCTCACCTCCAGAACACCAATTCAAATCCGATCCACGTCAGCGGTGACCCAAAGTTATTAAATGGCCTGCATGTTGAAATGATCAGAGAGACTTAATTGGTTTCTAGTGGATATGAAATAAAGCTGGCCACTACCTTTGACAGTCAGTGCAAACTTTACAATGGTTGAAGGCAGCAGATGAGAAACACTCCCCCAGAACTGCCTCCTCCCTCCAGTGCACGCTGAACAGCTCCCAGGAGAGTCACTCCCTCACACCATAAACAAAAGGAACCTACCTGCTGTTAAAGCAATGTAAAAAATAGATCAATGACAACTTGTCAGTGTGTGGTATTTTTCCAAAGAGTAATCACTGTATAACATGGATATTTATTTAATTTTGTTTTGTTTTGGGTGGTTTTGCTGATGAAAGAAAGGTTTGGCCTTTCTCGAGCGAGACTGCACAGCTGGCTAACATGGATCTGTGCAACCATTTGACATCTTGTGTTCCTCTATCCTACAGATTCTACAGCTGCAGCATAGTGGACCCAAGGATAAAAAGGGGCAGAATGGAAAAGAACTGCAGATTTCATAGTCCAGGTCCTGGTCACAGGCAGAAAAACCTTCTGTTTTCCTTGACATCATTTAAAACTACTTGTACCTGAGAAAATACAAAACTTCACACCATCTTAGAAGGCTTCTGGACCTAAAACACAGACTTTGGAGCCTTGTGGAAAAAAACATTCATATACATTTCACTGAAATGAAAAAATATCATATCACCTATTCTGAGTTTTAATGAAATAAAATTAACTAGGCTTGGTCACAAACTATTTCCATCCAAATTGAGATTTCACTTCAAGAGAAGACATATCTAAGTATGTATTTCCAATTCTAATGACATCTCCAAGCCAAAGCCACTTCCATAGTCTTCCTGCATAAAATGAGTAGTACTTCTACAGAAATTAGTTTTTCAATTTTTCAGCAACCCAGTTTTTTGCTTACAATGCAGTTTAATTTCTAAAAGAATTTATGATGAGTCTGCTCAGCATATTAAATGCAGCATACTAGCACTTTGATGACCTTTCTCATGGAAAAATGTCCCCCCCCCAGCCCACAAAACAAAAACCCCTACAAATTCCGTGATCTATCTAAAGGATAAATTAATAGAGGCGGTAAAATTTTGCAAATTAAAAAAAAATTTCAGTTAGTTGATCAAAATTTAAAAAAGGCCTGAGGTCTCTTGAAGTACTTCACTTAAATAAGTGTAGAGTATTAAACACATAATTATATACAATGCATAAAGCTTAGAAAAGGACTTAGAACACTCATACTTCTGAATTCTTCACTAAACCATTCTAATGGGAAAAGAGTGAAATTTATATTGGATAGTTCACTGACAAGTCCTACTTTATACAGAAGTTCAGTTAAGATGATGGAGTGAATTTGAAAATTAATTAAAACAATAAATCTGTATTTTATGTCATAGATTGCAAACATGCAAATATGTTCAGTTCCAGTAAAGCACACTCTTTGAAAAAGGATATAGACATGTCAGAGAGATCCAAAATTACAGTGATAATGGTAAAAGACATGAGAATATTATTTAAGCAGATAAATTACTAAAACTATAAATTATATTTTTATGCTTTTCCTATAAGACAAGATCAAATTCAAAGATAATATATTTAAGTCTAATTTAAGGAACTTTAAAAAAAGATTAAATACAATACATTCCCACAAGATAAAGAGCAAGCTAGGCTGCTATAAATACCAAAATACAATCCAAAACCACTATAGATTATGACAACACCTTGAAATTACCCAAATGTCTTTTTGTTATTTTCTGTTAAATGAAATGCATAGCTCCTTACACATGCAAAAAGTGACAAGTGTAATGCTGATGCAGCTGTAATGCTTCACATTGACACACAGCTTTTCTCTGGATACCTGAATAGGAAATTAATAGCATAACAGACACCAAAGTTAACATCTCAGGAAATCTAGCTCTACCTGCTTAACCAAAGAAAAGCAACAAAGAATCCCAAACTGGAGTCACCTGCAGCAGAAATTCAAACTTCACTGTCCTGCCTATGGATTGGTGAACAGGGCACACTAAAACTCGTCAGCAAATCCTCAATCTCCAAAATAAGGGCAGTTAAAAAACATAAGTGTTTTCTCTGTTTATCCTTTGTCTTCACTGTTATCAGACTTCAGAAAACTTACTAAAAAATGGAAGAAAAATAACAGAAATGGAAAAATGTCTGGATAAGACCTATTGAGTTCTCAGATTCAGTTTCCTTGAATAAGAGTTACCTCTTCCATGCCCCCTCTCATGAATGGATCATGTTCTGCTTCAAAACCAGCCAAGACAGCAATTAGACATACAACAGCTGTACAGCCCAGGACAGATGTCAGAAATACCTGTATGGGAAGCCAGTATCTCTCACAAGAGAAGTTCAAAGATGAAGAAAAGAGGCACACTGAACATTTTACACTGAAGAATGGCCCATAAATCTCAGAGCACATTACCTAGAATCCCACCTAACCTCAGAGACATCAGGAGTCTTGCTGATGCCACAAAAGGAGGGCCAGCATCTGATGCTCTGTTCCACCAGCAGCTCCATTTTCTTTTGCATTCATCCCATCCAGCCCAGACTGGATGAAGCAAAATGTTTTGGGGGGGATTTTCAAAGCACTTGAAAGGGCTCTGCTGCCTTTACAAACAAGAACAGGGCTTTATTAAAAAAAGCTGAGTAGGCAGGTGAATGCCATGGCAGGCAACAGGCAGCCATGTGGCCCCTTGGGGAGGGCCAAGCCTGCTCAGGCAGTGCCAGAAAACTGCAGGGAAAAGGAAGATGAACCATGTGCCTTCTTGTCCACATCACTGTCTGAGAGCAGCTCCTACAGTAAACTATCCTCAAGCAAGGCAAACCCACACTTGGTAAAGCCATCTGCCTCTGGGAATGTGATCCATACCCCAGGAATGCCTCCCTCTGGAAAAGACAATGGGTGACCGACCACTACAATGACTTTATCATCAAAACTAGATGCCTTAGAAAAGGGACAAAAGGTGGAGAGATGGTCCAGGGCCAGCATGAGAAGGGCATCAAAACCATTGGGAGGAACATTTTGATATCTCTTGAGTCAGCCTGGAGTTGCACAGTCTCAAAATCCTCTGGGGCTGCAGGGAGGAAAGGGGCACGGACTCTGAAATGGCCCCACAGCGCTCTCCTGCTTCCTACCCTGAGACAGCTGCAGTCTGACAAGCCATCAGCTGGCAAAAACCCAGGCCAAACCTTATCACTGTTATTTGGTTCCAGCTCTCAGGGAAATCTAAAATGTGTATTTTCCCCAAGTTCTAAAAGACAACTTAAAGACCTCTGCCAATCTTTTCCTACTGGCATGCAGAGGAAGGTCTGAAAATCACAGTACTAAAAATCACAGTACTCACTAATTCAACCTGAATTTACAGCATTTCTACCTCCCATAAAAAGACCTGTCTTGCATTAAAGTAGAAGTATAAGGAAAGAAGAGATAATGCACCAAAAAGCAAATTTAAAATAGTATCCTAAATGCTCCAGAGCTCTTTTTTGATGTATATTATGCATTTTCCTAATTTTCCCTTTTCATTAAAGTCTCAGTTCAATACAGTGCAATCTTCTATAATTCAGGGACTGGGAAAATGTCAGTCTCAGCAAATCAGTGTGAAGATTTAATAGAATAATGTTGAAGCACACAATAAACAATTATAATTATTAAAGCAAACTAGACTTTGTATTTCATTTTCATTTATTTCACATCTAAAGACTTTATTATGTTTTATTTACTAATTCATGAGATTGAAAAATTTGTAAGGCACTTTAAATTATTGATGTGACTTCAGTTTTCCATTGTGCTCAACATATTTCTGGCCTCATAATCAAAAGCCTAGAGGCTCTGAATTTGTTCATGTAACTCCTATCCAGCTGTTAGAGAAAAGAAGGGAGACTCCCCAGAACTGCCACCACCAGGCAACACAGAATCATCATAGAATCATCACAAAATCAGAGAATGGTTTGGGTTGGGACTTTAGAGATCATCTAGTTTCAACTCCCCTGACATGGTCAGAGACACTTTCCACTAGAGCAGGTCACTCAGAGCCCCACCCAGCCTGG
This sequence comes from Agelaius phoeniceus, assembly GCF_051311805.1. Lineage (NCBI taxonomy): Eukaryota > Metazoa > Chordata > Aves > Passeriformes > Icteridae > Agelaius > Agelaius phoeniceus. The sequence continues at coordinate 41,531,157 of NC_135266.1, forward strand.
CCTTGAACATTTCCAGGGATGGGGATCCACCTATATGAGACATGGAAGTTTAACCCTGATTTTACAGTCTAAAATTACAAATCTTGATAGTAGCTGCCAAGGGGAGCCATCCCCTACACAGTAGAGGATGGGATACAGAGTATTTCCTTTTTTTTCTGGAGTACAGGAAATCACAGAGGGCCACATGCTAGCAACAGAAATCTTGCATATTTGAAGGGCTTCACCACTTCTGCAAAATGCTATCAGCGTTTAATGAGTGAATCTCTAAGGTAGAGGGATTTTTTTCTTATTAACCATGAAAATTAAACAAAATATACTTGCTTGTTAACTCTAAACCTTTCAGAGAACATGTGTCATGTTGTGAAAATGATAAATTCTCACTTTTAACTGACTTTTCCCTAATTAATAGCCAAAGTGCTTCTTGTGTTTTTATGACCACTATTAATGAAGTCCATGAACTCATTGAAATTGGGAAAGCTACTGCATGCCAAAAATACTTCATAATTATTCTAAGTTAGTGAAAAATTTTTATAGCCAGGTAGATCAAAGCCAATTCACTTAACTTTCAGTTAGAAGTATTTTTAAATGCTATTGTTTGCAGCAGCTGTAGCAGATGGCAACCAAGATGCCCTGCTCTTCTTTGGAAGTTCCAACATCCCTTTCACCAGTCATCTTCTCTACTGTAATCTAGTATTAAATATTTCTGAGAGTGTCTTTGACTGATAAAACAAGTCATAACTACTCAGAGAAAATGATGCCTAATATGCACAAGCTTGCAAATATCTGTAAACTGCATCAACATTTTTTCATATTTTTAAGCCAATTTTTAGCATTTATGTCGCCATCAAGCTCAAGGGGGCTGGAAAGGATTAAAAGAATAAAAATAAGTATCTGACTTCAAGTAATGACCTGCAGAAATAGCACAGAGGTGTGTAATCAGTGCAAGTGAAGCGAGTACCTGAGAAAGAAATCTTAGTAATCTGTTGAAGCCTTCTGCTGAAAAATGAAGCTCTCTGGAGCTCTCTTGCAGTTAGGGAAGTGAGATCACATTCCCATCTTTGACTCCACATGGCTCACTAGGATTTATTTGAGTTAAACTGCTTGAACTCTGACTGTAGGAGCAGCAGTGTACAACTGGGCAGGTCTAAGCTCACTTTGACTGTGCCTTTCTAATGAGATGGGGTGGGTGTACAGCAACCTCTGGAATTTTCAAGGATGTTTGTACTGAAAAGTCTCATTTGGGTACTGCTGATGTATTGCCAAGAAGCTCCATGGGCTCCCACTCTGCTCTGCAGTTTCTTGACTGCAGAACTGAAGATGCAGGCAGGAGACTGACCTTCTCTGATGGCTTCCCTGCAGCCAAAGCTAGAAAGTGTTCCCACTGAACTTCTCAGAGCCCAAGGAGACCTCATACTTCCCTTTTTTCTCTTCCTAACAGATGCCCAGCAGAATAACCTGGACAGAGATGGCAGAAGGCTAAAAATGTGAACAGCAAGGCGTGAGAGTGCCAATTTGTTCAAACTGGACAAAATATATTTTCAGGCAAGTCATCTTCCTAAACAAAACAAATGCTGAAATTGCCCATTATGGAAGGGAAATGCTCTCACACAGAGCAAGAAATCCAGGAAGAAGCATTTCAGCCCATGAATTTTTAAATATTCTTTTCTCCAAAACAACAAGAGGGAAAGAGGAAGAGCTTGAATTCCCGCAAAACTAAACTCAGAAGGAGGAATTGAAGGGTAAGGTCTTATTTCACAAATAGGTGCTAAAGTAGGATGGTAAGATAGTTCAAACTGAATTGCATGATAGCAAACAGTCTGCCTCTAGGCAGAAGCACTGTGGAGCCTGGAATTTATGCTGTGAGGGAAGAGAACTGAAGAAAAACCCCATGAAATCGAGTGATTAGTCAATAAACTGGCAAGTGAAATTCAGTGTAAACAAATGTGGTACACATGGGGAAAACAGTAATCTGAACCATGCACTCAGCCTAGCAATGAGATAATAATGGGCTGTTTCCATTCAGAAATGAGACTGTGAGATAACAGGAATTCATATGAAAACATAAGTTCTGGACCAATCATCTGCATTTACTCCAGGGCTGGTGGGTCATCCAAAGCACCTTTCTCTTCTAACAATGTATTCAAATGTCCTTCTGCAACATATTTTTGTTGCAAACATCGGATTCTAAGGCTTTGGCTGTAATTTGCCTTGTGTTTCTGCAATATAACCATAATCACACTGGAAAGATTAAAATGCTTTATTAGGCCTATTTAGGTAGATCCTACTACACAGTTTATTATCTGCAAATAATATTATACTAAATTATTCTTCAGCCATTCTCACATCTTAAAATAACACCAGAACACTCAACATTACTTCCTCTTTTTTAAAAAATGCAAACATACCCAGGACTTACCCTTCACTGAAAGGGCTTTCCCTACTACCTTGACATGCTTATTCATTAAAAAAAACACTCCCTGGAAACCTTTCACAAAACAAAGGAGTACTGCTTATTTGGTTCGGCAGAGCAGTAATGCATATTTACAGAACTATGAGACTCAAATACTGTCTGCTGTTGCAGCAAAGCACAAAATTGAGGTCCAGAGTCAGAGCACACTGACAACCACACACTGACTCCTTCTCCATTGCCCTTTTGCTACAAAAGAGGAGAAAAAGAAAGGAATGAAAAAATGTTTTGCACAAGCTTCATGCTACTGAGCCTGTCAACTCTGCTAATCTCAGCAAAGAGAAGGGTCAGAGCAGCCTAGGAGCTATTCAAAGTGCTCAAAATCAGGTTGGATGGGGCCTTGAGCAACCTGATCAACTGGAAGATGTCCCTGAACATAGCAGGGGGGAGGTTGAACTAGATGAACTTCGAAGGTCCAACCCAAATGATTCCACAATTCCATGCCTCTGTTGAAATGAAGACTTGAGCAGCAACAACCCCGGAGGTCCATGTAAGCAGAACACAGCACACCTTCCCCACTCACTCACAGCACACCACCCCACTCACTGCCCAAAAGAATGGGAGGGAGGACAGTGACAGGACCCCACTCTTCATTCCCCCTTTGTAACCCCACAGCAACATCAGGACCACTGTTGAAGACAGACAAGAGCAAGCAGGAAAACCTGGAATTACAGCAAAGGTTAACGGGAAAGGTGTAGTTCATGCCATTTGTCCTATTATGCTTTGTCTTTTCCTCTTTCTCGTCTCCCTGCATAGAAAGGAAACCTTTTTCATGATGAGGTGGGTTCATGCCATGAAAAATCTAATGAGTAGATGAAACAGCAATTCATTATCTATTTAAATATTGCAGTGGGTTAATCCAGCAAATAAAAATGGAGCATGAAGCAGATGGCTCTTTATAGTTCTCATGATTTCTTAAATATTCCCTCCCAGTGCACAGTCATTCTTGTATTTAACATGAAATGCACAGCTTTCACCATGTGCACATTATGCAACCATTCATACAACCTCATAAGCATTATATCTTATAGAGCAATTATTTTTTATGTCTTTTTTAAAGGAAAAGCTGTATCATGTCATGGCAAAGTGTTCTCAGACGTCTTGAAATAATTTAAGGTAGCTGCCAATAGCAAATGATAAATCCACTAAATGCAAGTATTTGTTCAACCTACTTTTTGGATGTATATTAAAATTCTGGGTTCAAAATAACACAGGAAGAGCATTTTGACATTGGATTTGGGATAATATTTCAACTGTTTAGTATCTTGCAGAACACATGCCAGGAAAATAGGTATCTGAGCTCCTCTCTGCTTCATTAAAGCAATTACTGTCCATATTGAAATAGCAACTGCTGCTTTGGATTTCACAAAAACCTATTCTCTGCCACTGAAAAAAAGAAAATGTAAAAATCAGTGATTGTCTCAGTTGTTTGCATACATGACAATCCAGTCCAAAGCTGTCCATTATCCCTTGCAAAAAACAGACTATGCAAATATCTTAAAAAATATACTTCCTCAATTCTGTGACCCACATAAAGTGAAAAATTTCTAAAAAAAATGTTTGTTATTAGAATGCACTAAGATGCTAGCAAACCAAGTGCAATTAATATACCACAAATTAAATCTGCTGTGTGCAGAAAGCCAACAAGAGTCTCATACACCAACTAATCTCAATTATAAGTAAAGCAGCACTTATATACACATTTTGCAATGGGGCGTTGACCTCCAGATGAAAAACCAGAATGCAACCATTATCAAGTTTTATACTTTTGTTCCTTTTTTTTTAACTACTATATTGGTGCTATATTAGTGTAATCCAATGTGCAAACAGTGCAGCACCCAGGAACAGACAGGAATGCCTGGACAGAGCCTGAAGAGCCTCCATGGAGAAGAAGCTGAGAGAAGCAAGGAAAAAGTCTGAAAAAGGACCTGGGCACAAAGAAGAGACAAAGCAGGACAGGTCAGAAGTGCTTGGTAAAAGGCAGCAGGGATGTGGGCACCCAGAAGTACACTTTGTTCCAGAGCTGCAATTAACCCCAGGATTTCCAGCACTGTAAACCAGTTTGTATAAAGCTACTGAAAAAGTCATTCAAAGAAAGGAGCTGCTGACTGCCAATTAGGTTTAGCAGCAAAGCTCTGAACTGTACATCTCAAATTTTTTAATCCTTACCATGATCTATTTCTGTACTGAATTATTTGCTGCTTTCTTCCTAATGGATCCTCTAAAACTACTGGAAAGTGCAAGCACAAAATTGTGTTGAAACAACCTTGTGATGACTTTAAGTCAAGCACTCCAGAGATATGACAGCAGGAATCTGGTTTTGTCTGCCAATTTAACTTACTCCCCTCCATGCACACAAATATAATTTGGTCCTTAATTGTCCCATCAGAGTAGTTCATGGAAGTTGGATTCAAATGTTGGGATCTGTTTGCAGACTGATGCCCAACAAATTCCTGAAGCAGCAGTCTGGCTGTAGGTGACAGTTTCTGACAGGCACAGGAGGAGATATTTGGCTTTTTAGGCAAATTATGCAGTGACTGAAAACCGAAAAGCTCTGAAAACATCCTTAGGGTAGGTAAAACCACCTGAGAGGCACAGCTGCTGGAGCACACTGATACCTGCCCAAATGCACTCTTTACTCCACTGTCTACAAGCAAACCTGATGCACTGCAAAGCAAGTTGTTGCAGACGTTTTGTACCAAAGGCATGACAAAAATAATAACAGCAAGGTGTCACAAGAAACCACTGTGGGGTTTGGGGAATACAAAGAGACATTGCACTCATCCTCCTATCACAATCACATGTTTCTCTGATGGTATGAATCCACAGGAGGAAGCCCTCAGGCCAAGTAGATTCCTGAAGCACCTGAAGGTTGAGTTTGAAATAAGTAGAAAGCTCTTAGAGTGCTCATAAGATTTCTCAGCATTACCTGGTATTTTACAAAAGCAAAGAATTCAAAAACATAGGTCCTGCTTGCCTAATTGTGACCAACTCAAGCATAATAATTTCCCCTGTAGTTCCTCAGTGGCTCACTCCCTTAGCTCATACCAGGCAAAACATCACTGAGGCATTGACAGAACTCACATATTTGTGAGGCAAACAAATCTCACTGCGACCAGGAAAAAAATTTTTTTCTCACATGGTCAAGATTATAAAAAAATACTAAGGCAATTAAGGAGAATAGGCTGAAGAAGATTATCATAGCAGGTTACTATATTAAGGGAATGCCACACTCTCTAGTGAAAAAGCAAGGAAGAGATTCAGTATGAAAAAATAATAAGAGATCATTTAATTGGAGGCAGTGTCACAGCCACAAAAATTAAGTTTGCATGCTGCTTTTGCAAGCTTATTATGTTCTTATTACAATTTCTGTATTTGCAGCAAATTTTTATCAATATTTCATGCTATACTGAAGTAAGATAGATGCATTTAAACTGAAAATAATTGGTCTTCTGCTGAATTTATTTATATTCAGCAGTTTATATTTGTTTTTCTATTTCATATATTTAATCTGCATTTATTTTGACTAGCATAGAATATTTAAAATGGGTATTTTAAAGTCTAAGATATTCTTACAGCATGAAAGAGATTTAGAGAGGATAATTTTTTCAGTTTAAAATTGGAGCAAGCATAATTGAATAATGAGAAGAAATCTGAACCATCTAAAAGAATTATAATTAGAGCCCAAGTCAAAGATGACAAATTTCACCATTTAGAGAGATCATGATGAAAATGGTAAATATGAGTTGTCATGCTTTAATTAAAAAGGAGTGAAAACGGCATGAAAGCATTCATTGTTAAAATGTTCTTAGCACTGTAATTATTTTTATTGATTAAAGTAATTATTAATTCATGAACAGGCTCTAAAATGTTGATACTGTAATTCATGAAATGAAGAAAGGAATATGCCATCTCATTTATTCACGAAACCCTTGTGTTTCCATAAATAGATTTTTATAAATGCATGATAGCTAAAAAGAAAAAAAAAGCATAGCCCAACCTGAGACAAACTCCTGAAACTCCTGAACACATCCAAACTTACAGAGTGCAGAGCCTCACTGAGAAATCTGCCCTTTGCTGTTTGCCCAGCACTGAATTATACCATTGCTCAGCTACTCACTGCATCTGAATGGCTTTTCAGCAGAACTGCCTTCCATGTATTAGCCTGGTGACAGGAATAAAACTGATACATTACAAAAAAGGGCTCTCTTCCCTCACATCTGTCCTATTCTTCCTCCTTTTTTTGTGCCTGGGTGATAGAAAAAAATTGTGTCCATGTTTCTAAAATGTGTGGGACATTTTAGAGCTACGTGCACAAGCTGGTGTGGATGACAGGGACCCCCTGAAAAGCCACTGCCCTGACACACATGAGCACAGCAGTTCCCAGCTCTGTCAGTCTTGCTGTGCATAACATGTTCTTGAACAGCAAATGGCAGCTTCCCTGCAAGCACCAGCCTTCACAGAGGTCAAGAAGCATTTGGACAATGCTCCCAGGCACATGGTGTGATTTGTGGGGTGTCCTGTGCAGGGCCAGCAGTTGGACTCAATGATCCTTGTGGGTCCCTTCCAACTCAAGAGAGTCTATGATTCTGATTTTATGAGTCTGTTTTTTGTATGGAAGGTCAAGAGCCATAACTCCCCTTCCCTGCTGACTATAGCTCAAAAAGCCTTATTCTCAAAAGGGCAAAGTTCTGGAATTCCTGGGAACTGAGTGTGGTGGGAGATAAAAACTCCATGAGCACCTCTCTGGCATGCTGCTGGCAATAACCTACACACACCAGCGACAGCAGCCATCCTAGAGAACTCTTCTGGCATCTTCTAGAACACTTTCCCTAGGCTAAGGATTTCAGGGTTGGCTGCTGACACCTGAGTGGGCAAAAGCAGGCACTGGGGGAAGCTCCTGCAGGTGCCCAGAATGGGAATGCACAGACAGCCAGGTCAGCAGCTGGGCTGACTGGGTGACATAGGGGGTTCTGCACAGAGGGAAGGGGGGTGGGGTGTTTGTGAGGTCCCCAGGATGAGGTGAGAGATGAGAATCTGACTCCATGTTCTCAGAAGGCTGATATATTATATTATATTATATTGTAATTTTTATAATTATATTATAATTATTATATATTATGTTATACTAAAACTATACTAAAGAAAGAGAATGATACATCAGAACACTTAACAAGAATGATAATAAAAACTCATGACTGACTCCTCAGAGTCCAACACAGCTGCTGGTGATTGGTCATTAAGTAAAAACAATTCACATGAAACAAATCAAACATTGACCAGTTGGTAATCTATCTCCAGACCACATTCCAAAGCAGAAAACACAGGAGAAGCAATCAGATAATTATTGTTTTCATTCTTTTCTGAGGCTTCTCAGCTTCCCAGGAGAAGAGATCTTGGCAAAGGGATTTTTCAGAAAATATGACAGTGACAGAGGGGCGCTGGGAAGATGTGTTGATAACACCCTGCAAGGCAGCTTAGGACAATGTCTGGAGCCTTTTCTGCCTGGTTGCTATACCCTTCAGACACAGTTGTAGGGAAGAAGTGTCATAAAACTGGCTTTGGGGTCAGTACTTTGTGTCATCTGACATGCTCTGAAAAGAACCTTCCGAGTCTGACTCCACATCAGCCTGGACAGGATCCCTGTAAACAGCCAGAGTGACTTCAGATGCATTCCAAGGGTGCTCCTCCCCTTTGCTGACAGTCTGCAATGCTTAAACTCTTTCTTTTTGCATTTATTCTTACTATTTTTATTCTTTCTATTTACTGTTATTTCTTTTAACTCTGTTTTATTTTTAATGCCACCCTTGTGATTAATAGCACATTGCTTTCACTCTCCTCTCCCACCCAACCCTGCTCCAACTTTCCACTCATTTATCATCTCTGAGCTCTGGGGTGGGGGACACTGCTGCACCTGCAGCCTCTGTCACCCCATCAGCCCATCCTTCTGAACACTTCCTTCCCTCTCTACCCAGACAATCCTGATTCAGGGCAACATCTCAATAAGCTCATGGCCAAGCCTTTGCACCTCATGTCTCACCAGCAAGTCCCCATTCTGGTGGGAGAAAGCCTTGCTGGCAGGCAGCCCCAGTGAGGAAAACAGGCTGATGCTGACACAAGGGTGCCCCACACTGCAGGGCAGGTCTCTGACAGCCTCTATCACAGATACAGCCCTAGTGCCAGCTCTGTGCATTCTACCCAAACAGAAACAGACAAAACAGGCAAGAACTCACCGCTTTTGGAAAAAAACAATATTATTAATTGAAAAAAATTACGGTCTTCTGAGGCACAATATCCCTGTTGATACTGGTTACAGGGACACTGGGGTGATGTGGGGTGAGGTGAGTCCACAGACACCCAGTTGTCCTGTGAAGAGGCACCATCAGTCACAGAGCAGCTGAAACAAGTGGGCAGAGTTGGGAGATCTGCATGCTGGTCCTTCTCCTGATTCTGCTTCACCTCTACCTCTTTGATCTTTGCTTTGCCAGAGTTTGTCCCAGTGCTGCTCCACGTCTCCAGGGCCCTCTGTGCAAAAAGCATTTCAGAAATGACTAAACACTGGCATTAACTGAGAGGACAGTTGAAGGACTGCACTGGGGGAATCTCAGCAGAGTACTGCAGCAGTTGCTTTGTCAAGCCAGCAATAAATAACTGCAGCAAAAAGCCAACTCACATGTCTTTCTCCCTCAGCCATGACAGGCCTATGCAACACACAATTATCCAAAGCAGCAGCACACCCAAGCCTACTGTCATGCCCAGAACATAGTACATGTCCAGCCATTTAGGTTTCTGAGTCTTGTCCTCTCCTTCAAAATCCTGACCTGCTGGAGAAAAGAAAACAGCACACATTACTGTGCTCTGTGCTACAAATAATCTCACAAGTGGCCTTATTCCCGAAAGAGCAAAGTTCTGAAATTCCTGGGAACTGGGTGTGGTGGGAGGTGAGCAATCTCTCCTTTACCCAGGCAAGACCACAAGCATCCCTGTGGCACCCTGCTGGCAGTAACCTCCACGCACAAGAGACAGCAATTATCCTCAGAGAGCTGCTCCTTTTCTTTCTCAACACTGCCTGCAGCCCTGACAAAGCCTGCTGGTCCCTGCAAACCAAAACTGCCTGCACCTCCCTTCCAGCTGCCAAGGGTCCTCTCTCCTCCAGAGATGGGCAGGATGCTCTCCCTCTCCTGGCTCAAGAGCAGTCAGCTCCTCTGCACATCCCTCACACATCCCTCCAGGAGCACCACCGAGAGCCACACTCATCCCACCACAGCCATCAGTCTGCTGGCTGACAATCCACCACAAGCAGAAGTGCCTGCAGAATCTCTCCTGGGCTGTCATTCTTGCCTTGAAGCTGGGCTTTGCATGAGCTGAACACAAATTCAGCACACACCTGTTCCTGACATCTGGATATTCACATCTGCACAAAGCAACTCTGACCAGTAATTGTACAATGGCAGCAGCAGCTGCCTCTGAAACTCATCCAGCAGCTCAGCTATAGCAGACACTGTGCTGGACCATCTCTGTGGCTCTGCAGCCCATGCAAGGTGTGAAACCAAGTGTTCCTGCAGTGGGGCTCTGACTGGCCCCTTCCTGCTGCACAGAAAGCTAAAAGTGCAGCTCCCCAGGTCCTAACAGCTAACAGAGGGAGTTCTACTAACTGCTTTCAGTTTCCTCCAAGCCTTTCAAGACCTTTTAAACTTCAAGTGTCTGCTGGAAATCATTCCCTGTTTTAGCTTTATGTGAGAACATTAACAGAAACGACGAAGTAACATTTCACATGAACAACATGGAAAAGGAAAGCTTGCTCTGGGAAGTCAGTAGAGACTCAGATACTCACTCGTGGGCTGAAAGCTGGAAACCAGCATAGAATCCACTTGAGCAGTTGGAAAAGCCCTCTCTGTGGCCACATCTACAACCAAACAGCCCAGAGATGTACCCATTACACGTTCTGCTCTCCACTGTCATTCCTGAGTACGGAATGTTACAGAGGTCCTGTAGTGACAGGGCACACACCAGGAGGCTGGCTAAACACAGCCAAGTGGTGGAGAACCCACTGTCAAGTTTCTGGTCCCACACTGTCACTCCTCACCTCTCTGCTTGTTAGGAAGCCCTGATCCCCCCCAAAGTAGCTGCAGTCCCCCCACACCTCCTCATGGTGTGTTTGCCCCATGCTGCACCATGGAGCCCTTCTGGCTCACCCAGCCCTAGCCCTGGCCCTGCTGCTGCCAGCCTGGGGCTGGGTGCAGCCTGCCCACCTGTTCCCTGCCCTTGTATTGGAGCAGACTGGGTGTCCTGGGCTTGCAGGAGCAGCAGAAAGAGGAGGAGGCCCTGGGTGAGGACCATGGCCCCCATGCCCACAGCATGCTGCTGTTCCTGCTGTTGTTGTTGCATCACCACCCCCAGCTGGCGCAGAACAAGTCAGAGGGGCTCTGTGACCTCACTGCCCCGTGGGGCCATGCCTTCCACCAGGGCTGCCAAGGTGCTCCCATTGTCTGTGAATTCCTGAATCTGCCCACCCTTGAATTTCCTGTTTCTGCATGAGCATGGAAGCAGCAGAAGTGGAGAAGGGTGGACCTATTTTGGGAGGCAGCACTGTGCATGGGAGTGCAGAGCCACTCAGGTCTTTCCTCCCAGAAATCTGTATCAAAAGCTCTGGATAAAGACTGCATAAAAGAGCCAACTGCAAGTGCCTTTCAACACTATTTTTCTCAGGCAGCCTTCTATCAAGAAACTAGCTTTTCCTCTCTCCTTTTGCTACTATTACCAGTTTCATTACCATTAAAGACCATTTCTTCCTCTGCTACTGTCCTTCTGAAATCAGTGTGCTGCCCCTAGACTTATCCCTAGTGAGCCAGGCTTATTCTCTTCCCCCTTCAAATCTGGTTTACAGCTCTCTCAACAAGCTATGTTAACTCCAGAGCAGAGTTCCTTTTCCCCTTTGAGAAAGGTGTACCCCACTGCCTGTAACCTGACCTGTGATCAAAACACTCAACATTCTGCTGGTAACACCAGGCTCTCAGCCAGGAATTCACTGTGTGATTTTCCTGTTAAACACATTGAATAATAGCAAGTGTCAGATTCTGCACCTGCAGCAGGGAGACCCTGGATGTAGGTACAGCCTGAGGAATGAGAGGCTGGAGAGAGGAAAGAGACTGCTCTGCTCTGGGCTGCTGTGGCCTCACCCTCAAGTCCATGTGCAGTTTAGAGCAGCACAACAGAAGATACAAAACTATCAGAAAGCATCCAAATGAGGACTATGAAGATGGTGAAGGGTCTAGAGACACTATATGGTGTGGTGGAGGTGACTTACCCTATTCAGCCTGGAGAAGAGGAGTCTGAGGGGAGACCTCACAGTGGTCTGCAGCTCCCTCATGGGGGAAGTGGAGGAGCTGGGAGTGATCTCTTCTCTCTGGTGACCAGTGACAGGACCCAAGGGAAGGGCATAAAGCTCTGTCAGGAGAGGTTTAGGTTGGATATTAGGAACAGTTTCTTCACCCAGAGCGTGGTCAGGCACTGGAATAGGCCCCCCAGGGAAGTGGTGATGACACTAAGCCTGACAGAGCTCAAGAAGTGTTTGGACAATGCCCTTGGGCACATGGTGTAATTCACAGCACTGGATTATTCTTGTGGGTCACGTCCAAGTCAGGAGATTCTATTATTACTCTGGGTAGGGGGTTAAAAAATGTATCTGTGGTGATATTTAAGGTCATGGGTTCTCAAGTGGTGTCTGATATGAGAAGAGTGGGTTTGTATAAAGATCCATCAGCTGTGAGCCAGATGGATACCAATCCTGCAACAGGATATGACTGTAAGCAGGATGTCAAAGAGATTTTAATTATGCAACAACTTAAATCTAAGTAAGAAGGGAAAAAAGAGGTGGGGAGAAGCTCATTTTGGAGATGTCAAGAATACTTTGTGTGACAGATTGCTAGATTCTTTTGTTTAGAAGGCTAGACAAGGGTCATAAGTGAGAAATAGAAGGAGCACAGCAGCTACTCATTTGTTTTGAATACTCACAATTTTTCTTGCAGATTAGCTTTGCATCATGCTGGAATCCTTGAGGAAAGAGCTAGAGGGGTGCTGGGTATGGCACACCACGCTCAAATCCCTTGTGATTGTCTAACTCCTTCCATAACACAAGCACCCCAAACACAAACTGGAAAAAGAGAGTAAAAGCTTGGTGATTCTTGAGTTTGTCACTGTATTTTAAGAATTATTCTGCCAATGCACTTCTCTTGACATAAGACTGTAACTACAAGCCATAAAACACTATAAATGGGCAAGAATGGCAAGCACTGATCCCTGTTCATGGGCACACAATAGCTTTGCAAACTGGCACTTTGGGGCACTGGAAACAGAAATGGAAAATACCCCACTATATGAAAATAGAATGCCTGACCACTTAAGGAACATCTCCTTACTGTGCATATTCTGGACACATTTAGGTACTGTATCTGCACCACTGAGCTTGTAGTGAGTCAGCCACTGTCAGGGTCCACAGCACACACACACTGTCCAGCCTACAGCTATTAATACTGATAATATAAGGAGTTCCAAGAGAGCCAAAAGGAGTGAACTACAAGAAACAGATGGTCTCTAATGGAACATATTTGCAAAGACAACACTGGAACTCCTGCAAAGAGTACCAGCAGCGACTGCCAAGCAGCCACCTGATGCCCAGTGTGATGCTATCATGCAAACAAATGGAAGACAGAGTAATCCCCACACCCAACCTTGGTCACTTCCTAAGGCTAACAATCTTACAACCACACAACTTTAACTTTCTCTATAGGGTTTGCCTTTAAAAAGACACATAGAACATGAGTCCTCAAGTTCCAGCAACGCTATGGGAGTAACATCCGTCACGTGTAATAGACACTTAGGAAATCCTGCAGAGCCCTGTTTCATTGAGGACCATTAATGCAGCTGAGTAAAATCCTGCCTAGCAAGCTCTCTGGAATCCTGGATGCTTTGGATCAGTATCCTCCAGAAGGATGGACACCAGAGAGACTTCTAAAGCTACAACTTCCAGCCCTGGGGAAGAAATTCTGCACTGAAAGTTGCTTCATGACAAACAGGAGAAATCAAATCACTTCCAAAAGCTTCTTTAGCCCTCCTAAGTTTCTGCAGACTTAATGATAAAGAATAGAGACAGACATCTCTTCCCATATGTTTTTACAGGAAATTATGACACAGCCTCAGTAAATGGATAGGATTAATCATTTATAGAAACATTCTCGTTTCTGACAGCACAGGAAAAGAAAAAGGCATAAGTAAAGTTAAGATTCTCACATCTTTTCCACACCATGAAAAAGACTACTCATAATCAAAGCTCACAGAGAAGCCTGTTCCTGCTGCAGAGGAAGATGGGAAATTGTTTCTGCTAGAACTGAAAAAAGTAAGAAAAGCTCAAAATAGTCAGTATTTGGGCTACAACCAGTTTTCAGAGGCATTATTGCAAGGGAGAAGACATGCACACCTGCATTACTGAGAGGGAGAAGACTAAGCAGACAGAGGAGAGAATGGCCAGAAGAACTTCATACCACACATGGCTCTGGCTGTCAGATGAGAAAATCTCCCCCTTTACTGCCTGAGCTGTATTGCTGCTATCTATAGTCACTTTGCTATGCACTGGAATTTTTTAACACTGTTTTTAACTACTGGTACTATAATACCCGTCATCATATTTATTTATTTCTTCTGGACTAAATTTTATCTGGGTAACTCACCCAAAGAGACACAAACTTTGAGGAAAAAAAAAAGAAATCCAAAGATGAAATGTTTACGTACCGCTCATTTCTCTGAAAGTGTTGGCAGCTATTTGAGTTTGCATTTAGGATAAACACTCGATTGCCTACAGTTTCACAAAAGAGAAGAAAAATATTAAGGAAGTACAGTTTTCTATTTTGAATTGAATTGCCCCATAAACAGAAAATATTGTTCTATTTGTTCTCTGTCAAACATGTCATTTTTGTAGACTTTTGTTTTAGTTGAAAATATAATCTCATGTGACATTTATACAACAGATTTTAAAGACAGGTACCTGCCAGGCTTTGAATCTCTTCAATGAGAACAGGAAGTAAATAAATCCAAAGTCTTTAAAACTGCATTTACTAACTTTTCATTGTCACACTGGAAAACATCACTGAAAAAAGTATTCTTCAAAGAAGCTGCTATATCATTACATTTAAAGCATCCCAAACCATTTCCTCAATGATACATTATAATGTGTATTGCTGGAATTCAATGATGTCCACATTAAATAGAGATGTTTAATCATTTGTAGAATCATTCTCACTTCTGAAAGTGCAGGAGAAGAAAGGTCATCAGCGAGGCTGGATTCTTCTCTTCTGCAAAACATTGTTGGAAATGCATGTGATTCCACAAGCCTAAGCATACCCTGGATAAGATATACCTATCATTAGCATGCACTCAAGTAGCTTTATAGGCTGCCAGGAACACTCCAAAGCATTCTTCCATGGACTTGGTGTGCACAGGAGGCAGCAGAACAGAGAAATGGAGTGCTCCTGCCATCGTGGTTAGGATCAGTTCGGGCACAGCCACCACGTACCAACAAAGCACTTCTCCAATTGTTATTCTGGCACTGTGTAGTAAATGGTCTTAAGCAAGGAGGATTTTATGAGTGTGAGCATGCCATCGCTCTTCTTCCAGCTCTACCCAGAGTTACTCAATCTATCACATGTAGGAGAGTTTACCCTTACATAGTCCTAACCCACTGGACAACTCATGCTTGAAAAGTGAAGAGCACTTACTTTGCAATTAAATCTCTCAACAAGGAGGTGCTACTAGGACTCCAAAGCCTTTGGAACTTAGAAGCCTTGACTTCTGCATGAACCTTTTTATTAGAACAGAAATCAGACTCATAGTCTTTCAAGGACAGAAAGATGAAGCAAATTGAATGATCCTACAGAATTAAACACTGCTCTGAAAAGCTGCTGAAAATAAGGCAAGTGTATGCTGTAATCACAGACCACAAGCATAAGACAGCAGGGAGTTAGGTCTTTGTATCTTTCTTTTACAATACATATAAACCCCAAACCATTTCCTTCTAAACTGCAAAAGCAGATTCCCCTATTGACAGGGAATGCTAAAAAAATATCCTCTACTACAACAGAAGCAAATTTTAAACACAGCAAATTAGAAATGTACCAGAGTTTAATTTGGCATTGAAAAATGATTAAGATTCCTGATTGAAATTAAACAAGAAAAAATAATTGCAGTCTTGCACGTCTCACTGATAAAAACCAAGGAAACCTCAGAGCACCTTCTCACCACAAGAATATTTCCTCCTCATCTCCTCCCTTGCTTAATTACTGAAATCTTGAGGTACAAACTGTACAACAGACACAATGCAAAAATAAAACTGCTCTACCATACATTATCAGAACAAGAGACCTCATCTCTTTTTTCTAAAAGTATGAGCTATTTTTCACAGCTACTAATTATTAGGTAGGATAAGGAAGAATTCAGGCAAAAAGGACATAAAAAGTCCAGAGCGGCTTAGCACTGAAACAGCAAAGGAAAAAGTACCTCTCATTAATTCCTTCTCCCAGTTTTACCAGCAAAAAAACCCACACCAATTATTTTAAAGCATAACAACTGTCATGTTGTGCATCAATTCAAGTTCCACGGCATTTATATGCATCAAAAACAAATCTGCAAACAGTGTGGCAAAAGGTACGTCTGCAAATCTCAGCAGGCAATCACATGGCTGAAGGGAAATGCAAATGTAGTCCTGCTCACAACCTACTGGTCTTTTGATGAGAAGAGAGGCCAGGATCTACCAAAAGAAGACGTGAGAAAGTTTAAAAAACATTTTTTTAAAAAAATCTCCGTGACTTTCAAAAGTTTGGTGTTGATTTCTTTGATGGAAAACTCAAAACTAGTAAGAATAACAGACACATTTCCTTGCTTCCTGATAACAAGAGGGTTGATGCAGTCATATTTATGGACATTATGCTGACTGTTCATATGTGTCTTTTTATACAGAGGAACATCCAGATTATTCATATAATAACGAATAATTATTTAGTCCTAAATATTGTTGTTCTATATACAGTTTCCAGTATGATTTCTTTGGAATAGAACTGCAGGTTTTGCGCTACAATGTAAAAATCCAAACAAAACAAGACCAAGCCAAGCAAAATCTCCACCCTCAAAGAGACCTTGTTAAATTTGCAATTAAACCCACTTTTAAAGCAGAAAGGACAAAGTACAGGCTGTGACCCTTTGAACACATTTAAGTATGCGGCCAGAGCTGCTGTTCTACAGAACTCCTGCATCACCAGGGATAATTTTGACATGGCTTTGATGATTTCTGCTTACTCTACTTACCTGAGCAAATTCCAAGCACGGCTGCAAATGGCAGGACGGCCTTGGTGTGTTTGGTTTTTTGTTTCCTAAATAAGACCACAAGACATAAGGTGAAGTGCTTAGAAAAAGAGATCTTATCATTGATTGATGTGTAATTCACTGCACGTTCCCTGCTCAGCAGGAGCATTGCATTTTTCTCCTGGATGGTGTCTCCAACCACAAGGAAATGCTAGGAGCAGCCAAGATCCTTTCAAACAATGTCATCTCCACCAGTCAAAAATACTTGCCCTTCCTTCCTTGCTGGTACAAATTGGAGAGAAATTACATTTATCAAAACCCAAGTAGGGTGTATATTAATAAGAAAAAAATAAACAAGCAGATTCTGGACCTTGAGACCTCTGAACTCCATCTGCACCCTCATTCACTCTCCAGCGTGCACCCCAAATGGAAAACGAGTGGACTGGAAACCTGTTCTTAAGGACTGCAATACATGGTTGTGAGAAAAGGAAGAAGCAGTAAAGTGAAGCAGAGAATTATGATTTTATATTTACAGCTTTCTAAGTTTTTAATCTCTATACTGACTGTATGTTTGCTAGTGAGTTTTCTATGCAGTTCAAGCAGAAAAAATTGAAAAACAGAAAAAGAAATCCCACTGCATTCAACAGTGAATGGAAAAGGCTGTACTGTTTATTAATTTTTCTGCCTAAAGACTAGCAAGTGAAACAAAATAGGGAAATACCCCTCCAGCTTGCTGTACCAGGAACATTTTGTTTAGAAGAACAGACTAAACTATTCCCATTAACTGGGTCACTCAACAATGCACAATTTTGGAAAAGTGCTTAAAAATAAAATCACTGCACAAAAATCAAGGGAAAAATTTTTGTTTTCATCCAAATTTGAATGCAAATGTAACTTTATGAAAGGCCTATGTTAAAAGCTGATCACACGATTTTGGAACCCCCCTGAGCTGTTTCTGAGCCCCCTTTCTGCTCACTCACTAAAAAGACAAACATGACCAGACTGCTAGTTCAAGTAACTCACAAGCTGACAGTTAACAGGTAAGAATCTTCCCTTCTTTCCAGCTTTGAAACTGCCTCCTACAAAAATGTCCATGATTTCTTAACATCTTAGGACAGAGAATCATATTTTCTACTTATAAAGAATATTTTTAAGAAGAAATTAAATTCACAAACCAGTGAAGAGTTCATGAAAATGAAAGAGCCCATGAAAATAAACAAAAAAATATTCATTTTCCTATGACTGTAAAATATATTAGTGCTGTGAAAAAATTCCAGATTCATACTCGGGTAGGCAATAGACCTGGTATTGAGTCCTAAATATTGAGAAATTGCAGGCTGATGAAGAACAACCTTGAGACTGAAGAATGCTGACTTAGCCTCACCTCTGCCTTGCTCTAGAGCCTTCACTGAAGTCAGCGTGCTTTGTGCAGCAGAGAGCAAGATGCACAGCAACATTCATACATTTTTATTGCCATTGCCTTCCTTATGCCAGGGTCTGACATTTTTTGAAAATAATTATGATTACCTTTTAGCAAGACATACCTAGCTGAGATTGAAGTCACTTACATGATTTCCTGAGCAAATGTAGCGAATAAAGTAAATAAAATCCTACCGTGAAATTCTATCTTTATTGAACCTGTTATTCTCAAGATTGCAGAGGTAATGAAAACATGCTCTGTATCCTCACAGTAACTTGAAAAAAGCAATTTAATTACTTCCATCCTACATAATGAAGTTTCATCTTTACCTTTGCATCAAAACCAGATGTATCCTTCATATTCATTTGCTCTTTTGATGGACTTGCTTCACCTGGAAGTCTTTTTTGTCTTCTTAAAAAGAATCAACTAAGAGCTCTTCCCATAAAAAGTTTTTTGATAGATGAGCAGATGCTTAGTTCCTAATGATATTTCTGAGGTTAGTCTACTCTAAATGAAACAGATTAGCTACGTTTTAGCTGATGAAGAATCATCTTCAACAAAGGTCACAGAACAGCTCACTATGCAATTAATAAAGATTCAGCTAGTAATTCCTTGATCAAATATTAGTATTTTTGATTGGTCCCAGAAGAAATATCCTTCTTTAATGCAAACCTGGCACATGAATCAGAGCTACAGCTGCTGCCTGATATAATCAGTGTACAATACTCTAATCCCATGAACTCTGACTCAGCAAGCATCTGCTTTCCAAATAAACTTCATCAAACAACATTTTTTCTTCAGAATTTTGTCAGTCAAGGTTTAAAAGGAAACAAATTTAAAAGCCCTTTTGCAGATGCACTTTGAAGTCAAGTACTGTATTTTACCTTCTTTCCAGAAGATATTCTCTGGGAATTAAAGTGGCTATGACACTGAGCTAGGCTATTTAATTAATAAAGAGGACACTGCTAAGTTTTTTTCTAACTGACATTTTATTCAGGCTACAGTGAGAGGATGTGTTGGATCCACAAAGCTTGATGTGCAAGTTTTAATTGTTAGTGGTTTACTATACCAACAGTCCCTTGGGTAGTAGGAATTAAGTAAATTTATAACAGCCATGTTTAAGTCTGTACATTGATTACCTGTCTGCTTCTAAGCACACACAGAAAGACATAAATAGTGGAGGTCCAGAGCTACCATTCTCTCCTACTACCTTGCAATTAAATCACAGTTTCATGATTGCAAATTTCTCATGCAGTTTATAGACTGCAACCTTTCCTACCACAGAGAGAAAAAAACTTCAGTTGCAGATTCTTTGATAAATGAACAATATTAATACCAAACCATATGGACCTTTCAGGAGAGGCAGAATGCCAGTTTATTCTCATCTTTTTGCCTTAATGCTTTTTGAAGAACAATCATTTGGGTTGTAAACAAGCAATAAGGTCATTCTGCATAGCTGAGGGTGAGCCAGAAAGAAGGAACACCACAGCAACATCCTATTGTAAAAGGAAAAGCTCAAAATTGTAGAAATGGTGACATGGAACATTGTAACTCTGAGGTCCATTTAGCTTTCCACTCAAACCAAGACTATCACCAGCATTGTACCATTAGGTCACCTAGAGTTTTATCAAGCCAAGTCTTGAAAAGCCTTCAAGAATGGAGATGCTGGATGACCTGTCCCAGTGCCACATGATCCACCTACTCAAGTTCTTTTTCTGATGTACAGCCTAAACCGCCTCATGCACCATCTGCTGTTATATTCTCCATCCCTCCTTAGAAGACCTTGCCTTATCTGTAAATGCTTTTCAAGGCATTTCTTCAGAACTGGAAAAGCCCAGTTGTTTCTTCAACATCACTCACACAGGATATGAAGTCCAGCTCCTGCTCATTGCAAGTATCCCTCCTTCAACACCTGTCCAGTTTCCCAACGTCCTTACAAAACCAAAGTCTTATGTGCAGCCTCACAGAGCGACACAGAGACAAATAAAAGCTCCTCTCAATCTGCTGATCTCATTTCTTTGTATACACCAGTGAACAAAAGCTGAGGAGAGAGGGTGTAAGGATGCAATTAATACAAAAGAAGCCTTGGCACAGCACAGACATTCACATAGCACTGACAGGGGCAGGTACACAGGTAGAACAAAACACAGAATAAAAGGATGCATGCCCCATTGCTTCTTCTCCCAAATTTGAGGCAGGCCTAGTTTTCAAACAGTATGGCTCCACCATGAGGAATATACTTTCTCTTCACCGCCTTTATGTGTTGGCTTTTATTGCTGAGAGCTTGCTATGCTCTCTTTGCCAATTATAAAAGGACTTAGTATGCATGCCTTAGATGGCTGCCTATTTCAGGGTGGAATAATCCCCCCCTAAAAACATCTCTCTTACTCAAGTGACTAAGTGGAGGGAACCTAGAGCTCATCTCTCTTAGTCAAGCAAAAGTGGAGGGAATCTAGAGCTCGAATTCACTGTGCCTGTGTCAGAGCTCCACAGTGTAGGTGTCTACAAATGAATGAGTCATTTGGGGTGGATACATACAGCCAAACACTTCCACAATCCTTTGGTTTTTTTAAACCAATATAAGAATCATTTTCAAAACAATGTTACATTATACCCTCTAAGCTATTGACAGGTTTGAAGATAAACTACTACAAAACAAAAGAGCTTAAAGACAAATTAGTCCTATAATTGGTTAAGTATTGCTCTTTACCCAACATACTAAGAACATTCCATATGCATTTAATCATTATGGATTCATTAAAGATAATTGCTACATTGATATAATCTAAAGCTATTTTCTAAAGAGAAACAGACATAAGCAAACTTCCATTGTAAGATTCCATCCTTCTCCAAGTGTTACATAGTTAAAATAAACCCTCTGTATTTAAAAAGAAATGCTAGAATTAGCATAAGCAACTATAATTGAGGTTGCAGCATGAGAAGTGCTATTTCCTATTATTTCTAATAATTGCTAATAAGTTCAGAGTACTACTGTCCTAGTTGAATTCAAAGATATGACTAACTAGTAGAAAAATAAAAATTGCTAATTTCAGTGGAGGAAAGCTTTATGAATGTCTTAGTGCTATGGGATTGAGAAATCTCACCATCCTAGGACTGACTTTTAGCTTACTTGAGTATTACATTCTCATTTTCCAAAAGCTACTTGTACAGCCCAAATCAGCTCCCAGTTACATGCCATACTAGTTTTACTGATTCTTGACTTTTCAGGGTTCAACCCCAGCTAACAACTAATAACTACCATGCAGCTGCTGACTCACCCATCTCATCCTCCATGGGGTGTGGACTGAGATAAGACCAGTTTAATAATTGAAATAAAATTGTTATTTTTGTTGATCACATGCATTGAGACCTCATGACATTCATCTTGCCAATTTATTCCTAAAAACTGGATCTCCCCTTTGGTCTCTTGGCCTTGCTTTGCTTTAGGGAAAAACTGGCTTTTCTGAGGGATTTGGACTATTTTCTTCCCCTTCTGTTACCTCACATGATGATGCCATCACCGAACTGCAGGTTTTTTCCAGCTTCACCCTGTTCCAGTACAGTCTGCATCAGTCCCTGGCAGATGGCAGGGCTGTGTGTCCAGCCCTGGGAATGTCCATTCCAGGTGTATGGACAGCCCCACAAGTGAAAGCAAACTGTGGCCTGCACTCTGCCACCAAAGGGACAGAGAAAAATCCATCAGTGATATCAGCTGTGCTTTACCACTTGGCTGCCTCTGCCCCAAGTTCCTACTGAAGGGAGTAGGATGTACCCACTTTAAATTGCTGCTGACTAGCCAGTCTCAGGACAGATCTCTTGGTGGCATTCTTAAATAGTTGTTTAACCTTAAATAAGACCTAGAACACATTCAGAAGATAAAGCAAGAGGAACATACTGGTTTGAACATCTCAAGGATATTCAAAATCCTGAAGAGCTATTATTATTATCCTGAAGGAGAAAAGAAAGGGAAATGTCTCTGCTGTGATTTGGATCTCAGAGGAGAAAAGGTAAAAGGTAAAAGAAACTTATTTATAGTTTCCTGGATACAGATATGACTGCAATTCTGAGTAAAAATACCAGATTAGTTTCAATACCAGCAATTCTATCACATAATAAACCAGTTTTGATAAACCACAGGTACTGAACAACACAACAGGGAACATGTACCGCATGTAAAGGATTCCGTAATACAACTTTAGGAACAGCCACATCAACTTTGAGAGCAAAGAAATCATTGTGACTATTAAGTATAATGAATGCTTGTAACAAATTTTTTCTAACACATTCTAGGCAGATTTGTCCTGAACTCAATCCACTGAGCCTCACATTGGGCATCAAAAGAACTGTCCTGGCTTAACCCAGTTGGCAACTAAATATCATACAGACACCCACTCACAACCCCCATGGAATGGGGAGGAAAATTAGAAAAAAAGGTAAAACCTGTGAGTTGAGATAAGAATAGTTTAATAATTGAAAAAAAGTCAAATATAATTAATAATAAGAGAATGAAAAGTGAGTTTTATAAAATAGGGAGAAATAAACCCCAAGCAGAACAAGCGATGCACAGCACAGTTTCCCACCACTCACTGATGGATGCCCAGCACATCAGTCACTCCCAACCAACTCTCTCATGTTATATTCTGAGTGTGGCATTCCATGGTATGGAGAGGCCCTTGGGCCAGTTCAGGTCAGCTTCTCCTGGCTATGCTCCTTCCCAGCTTCTTCTGCATCTCCTCGCTGGCAGAGCATGGGAAACTGAGAAGTCCCTGACTCAAGCTAACACTACCTGGCCACAACTAAAACTTCAATGTGTTATCAACGTTATTCTCATACTGAATCCAAAACACAGCACTGTACCAGCTACTAGGAAGAAATTGAACTCTATTCCAGCCAAAGCCAGGAAAGCCTGCATTATTACTTTTAATCTACTACACATTCAAAAACTCCTGCACTTCTGTAATTATTAATAACAAGTTCTTAGGTATAGCTTCAGGCCTCACTAGAAGGTCCCACTCCAGGTCCTGCCATCATCCTCACCGAGGATTTAAATTTGATGCAGGTCCTACAGGCAGAGATACAAGTACTAAAGAAATCCATATGACCTCATGCTCTTGGCTACACAAAACAGGACATCATCAGAGGGTTCCCAAAACATTGCCCTCACAGGGGAATGGAAGGAGCGGTTGGAGAGAGAGCCTTGAAAATCCCCCATCTTCCTTCAGCCAAAGAGGGATGAAGTGGCAGTGTGGGAGACAATGTGACTGCCCTGGAGATGTGTGTTTCTGCATGTAGCCCTAGAATAATGGAGAAGAGGCAGATATGGAGGGTAAAGGAATCACAGAATCACAAGGTTTGAAGAGACCTTCAAGATCATTGTATCCAACACTTTCCCTAATGCCTCAACTAAACTGTGGCACCAAAGTGCCACATCTAGTCTTCATTTAAACACATCCAGGGATGGCAACTCCATCACCTCCCCAGGCAGACCATTCCAGAACTTTATCACTCTTTCCATGAAAAACTGTTTCCTAATATCCAGCCTATATTTCCCTTGGTGCAGCTTGAGACTGTGTCCTCTGGTTCTGTCAGCTGCTGCCTGAGAGACCAACCCCCAGCTGACTACAGCCACCTTTCAGGGAGTTGCAGAGAGTGATAAGGTCACCTCTTGAGTCTCCTTGTCTCCAGGCTAGACAACCCCAGCTCCCTCAGCCGTTCCTCACAGGCCTTGTGTTCCAAGCCCCTCACCAGCCTTGTTGCCCTCCTCTGGATGGACGCACGTGAGCATCTCAACATCCTTCCTAAACTGAGGGGCCCAGAACTGGACACAGCAATTCTTCCCTTCTCAAGTGAATGCTTCAGTCCTTGGTACATGCAGATCATGTCACACATGACATTTTTAGGTCGAGGTAGACTGCTTCTTCAGGCCCTTACTCTCAGAAAATAATTTTAAAAATTAACATATACTAGTAAGGTAAACACTTCTGGGCCTCTTACTCAGTCCTGAGTAACAGTCCTGAGTGGCCACGTGACCTGGCATGGTCACAATTTTATTATCAAACTTTTATTCCTTTCCACAAGAGTACAGTCTGCTGCATGCAGACTGCCATTGGGAAATGATCCAAAGATTATTCTAAGTCCCTGAACACACTAAAGAATTGTTTAGGAACACAATAATTGTCATAAATATTTGTCAGGGAATATTGTAATAATTCATTTGCAAAGATGTTTTGTAAAGATGATCGAGTGCCAGTGCCTGGAGGAAGTGTCCAAGGAGTACATGGGCCACAGAGGAGAGGGGAAGCAAGAGCTCTCTGGCCATCAAAAGAACAAGGAGAACAGGTAGAAAGGGAAGACAAATATCAACATTGGCTACTCATGAATAACATGAAAATGATAAAGACTGACCGTATGCTGACAGAGAACAGAAGTAAACAGGGCAAAAGTAAAGTAAACAGGGTAAAGTAAAAGTAAAAACAAAGCAAGTATCTGAAAAGCGAGACTGAAGAAAACACACAAATCCAGGAAAGAAAGGAACGCTGAAGTCTCAACATGTTATTTATTCCAGATTTATGTGTTTTGATATTCATCTGTTGAAGGCAAGATTTCCTTTTTCCTTGACTTCACTAAGCTATGTATTGCTAGCACTGTACAGCAAGGCAGTAATTTGGGGTGTACAGGTACACCCTGCACACTCCTCAACAGCAAAGCAGACAGAGGGAGGGGAGATGACCTTTCTTCTGAGGAACTGAGCATAGCAAGAAGGACCTGCCTTCCAGAGCCTGCAGAGTCTGCAATGAGAAAGTCACAGTGCAGGTGGGGGTGCTGCAGCTTCACACAGAGACTGCCCAGAGCCAGCAGCCAACATCCACCTCTCAGAAAGTCAGATGGAAGGAAAATGCCCCAGTATCAGAGGAGTCAGTCAGTGCAGCATTTGCTGCTATTTAGAGCCATTAACCTGCCTGGAAGCAAACACCTTTTGAACAGACACGCTGTTCAAATCAACAAAAATGTTGTATACTTTCTTTTCATTCCATTTTATCTATCTACTCTGAGTTTTCTGGATTTAAGAAGTTACTTATTCTAGCTTTGACTCAGATAAAATCATTCTTGAGTTCTAAAGCTTTTTGTCTCCTTCAGAGAGCTTATTAGAGGATAAAGATCTATGTACATCTACCTCAAAGGTCTGACTCAAAGATTTATTCACAGAGCAAATGAGGAAAGAAGGAACAAGCCTTCATCTGCAGAAAACCTTGTTTTGCCATGAACAGGCTCACATTTAGGATCTCCCAGAAATTAACTCTGCTGTTCTGTGACCTTGCCAGAGCAAACTACTGCATAAGCATGCACAGGGACACATCAACATTCTTGAAGGACAAGAGAGCTGGAAATTACCCTCACTTCAGTCCAGAAATCCATGGGAGACTGAGCTTAAGACAGAGCAGTGCAGAAAAGAGTGGAATTGTCCAGTGCAACTTAGTTTCATCCCATAGCTTCCCCTCCCAGGAAATGTTTGTAGCTGTGGGGGAAACAGGGCTCAAGCCAAACCGACTGCCCTTGAAAAGAGCAGATACTGGCTGTGTGAGGCAAGAAATGGCAGCAGCTGGAACAGGAAGAGGTCATCCCAGTGATTTGGGTATTCCAGGCAATTCACAGCACAGTAGGTCTGCCCAGCTGGAGGGTTACTGGTGAGATGTTGCTTCACAGAGCCTACCCAAGTACCCAATGCAGAGGGATCCAGTATGAAGCATCTCACAGCAACCTCTGCCACTTTCTGTGCTTTGCCAAAGGAAAAAATGTCAAGTGTTGATGGTTTTGAATGATAGTCTGTAACTGAGGAGAAACTGTAGGTATGGACTTCTGTGTGAAATACAGAGACAGCTTTTAAGGCAGAGGTAGAACAATGTGTACAGCACCAGACTCATCACACACTGGTTTACTAGAAACAAAGTGGAGTCCAGTACCATTTCTTCAAATTAAATCACTTATGAGGAAAGGATGGGCTGGAAGCTGATTTTGACTGAATTAACCTGTCAACTCATGGTATGTGTCATGTACCTTGATTCTCTTTTCTCTGGAATTCCCTGAAGATACTCCAAGACAAGTGGGAATGATTTTGAAATGAGGCTTCTGCAGCCAGGGATCACTTGCACAAGAGAAAACAACCAGACCCCAAGGGTCTGAAGTGCAAGGGTCTGTAATTACTCAAACAAAAACTGAAGAGAGGTTGTTTTATTCTTTAGAGACAGATGATAACACAGGTCATGCTACACTTAGGTTATCACTTATATTAAAGTCTTGGTCCTCTACGCCACAATAGATGTGTGCTTTCATCAAAGTTTTCCACTTTTTTTCTTCCCACACTGACAACAAAAATAAGCTTAAACTGACAGAGAAAGTGATATCTCACTTTCTTAAAAACACAGGCTCCCATGAGCAATCAAGCAGTTATTTCCAATCCCAGATCTCCATCCTCCTAGGTTTCCCCAGCATCTTTTCTTCCAGAACTGTGTGCTCTTAATTGTATTTGCTACAATTATGAGATTGTCACTGGAGCAAATCAGGATGCCTTGGTCTTTAAAATGCATTTAAGCCAAGTGATAATAGGCAAGCATCGGCTTGTAAATGTTTACTGCTGTTTCGTGCATTATTCCTCCCTTGTTAAACTGCTGCAAAAAGATTGCATGCAATTTAAAACTGATGGATGTATACATACCAGAGCAAGAGACGCCCAAAATTGTTACATTACTGCAAAAATGATTGAGACCGTGTGAATACAGAAAGCTCCATAAAATCCTGGGAAAATCCTTGATACAGTAGAGTGGAGTAATATCTGAACTAGGTCCCAACATCACGTTGTTCAACTGGACACAAGTTCCTATGTGTCAATAGAAAGACTGTAGGAAAGACCAATATTTTCACTTTGTTCAGAACACCAACTAAGCCCATTCCTCTCTTTTCTGCACTACATATAAAGCAGTTATCAAATCTAAAATACCATCTTCTAGTTACTCCCTCAGCTATATTAATAAATCTGTCATGAAACTTTAACTTCATGAATTTAATAGGCTGGAGACACTGCAATATAAAAGAGTCTTGAAATTTCGCAATAAAAATGTAAGAAAATGTTATTTGTTTTAAGACAAGCCAGAATAAAGTTATTCATCAATAAAATTATGCCACATTTTGTTTGTTTTATTCCATTATTCAAAAATTTGAAGCAGCACTATTACTTTTTTGCTAGACTGGATGGCTACAATCAAAATGAATTTTCTGCCTCAACTCAACCTTTTATTTCAGGCAATTCGCATTAGTTCTCAGGAATGGAAATGAATGAAGTATACAGACTAAAAGATATTTTCTGTCATATCAAAGCAAAATCCCCATACATGCCTGGTTCTCAATGAAACCAATATGCAGCAACCCCAAGCACATGGGTCCATTGCCATTCCAGACAAATTGGAGGCACTATGGCTTAGATGGGTGTTCATACAGTGAATTTAAAAGTTGCTTCAGCATCCAAGAATAGCCTTGTTCTGAAAAATCATGTGAAAATACTCTGCTGGCACGAACTAAGATACACTGAGCAGTTTCTCCTCACTGGTCTTTCCCAAAGGAGCAGCCTAGCACTCAATTCAGGCATATGCAGATAGAAAAGCAAATGAATTTTCACACTGGGCAAGGTCAGGAGGAACACAAACTGGGTCAGCTGTATGTGGAAGCTACAGTGAGGGATGGAAAATCATTTGGTGCTATCCCAGCCCATACTTCACCCCTTATTTATGATCAGACACCAACACAGCTTAACTTCATCACAGCTAATTTGGGTGTCAGAATTCAGGTCTCAGTATTTTGAGTTTTTGTCACCCTGAGCGTACCTTTAAGATCTACACAGAAGAAAGTGGATCAACAAGCAAGACCTGCTGCCCAGTGGATGCTTATCAATCCACTCAGATAACAGTAAGGCCAGTGACAATTAATTACAAATTGCACTGGCTACTGATGTGAGAAACTCTGGTCTGAAAAGGACGATCTGATAGCTAGCATAGCAATATCAATCATGCAGACCAGCAAATCAGACAGCAGAAAAATCATAAATCTTGAACACCTCCCAGTCTTTGGGAAAAAACACTTTTTGGTGTTGAAGATTAAGCTATACTTCATCAGCTTCATATTTTTCTAAGAAAAACAACAATAAACCAGTTTGACAGAGACAAAACTGTTGTACCCTTAGGGATTGATTAGCTCTTGTATGTATTCAGCTGTCACTCTACACAAGAGTCCCTGATACAGATGTCCAAGTGCAGATAACAAAATTCAGAGGACATCTGGTGGGGAACTACCTGGCAGAGTAAGGGACAAGTTCTGGCACGTGGCTCTTGAAACACACAATTTGCTTGTGCAGCATTCATTTGTGCAGCATTTGTGCAGCATCAGTTCAAATCACAGAACCAGCATCACCCAATCCCTCCTCAGAGCCTTCCCAGCGGCAGCTGTGCGACACATCTGCACTGACAGCGCTGGCAACGCATCTGTGCTGTGGCATCCATCAGAGAGGCAGGGCTGCTTGGGCTTCTTTGCTCCTCAGATTCTGCTTACTGCTCAACATTCAACACTACTCACCCCTCGTACCTTCTACAGTCAGGAGAGAGTAACGCCTCCACAAGGTGACTTACCTTAAGCAAAGAGGCAAAATGGCATATTCAGGCATTTGATTAAAAATCTTGATATGCTAAATTGCAATGCTGTAAAGGAAACCAATTTTAAAATTTTATTTTAAGTACAAAATCCTTACAAACAGCTGAATATGCTGTTTTATGTTTATACATAAAAACACATGAAGCATTATTATTTGAACTTTACCAGCAGGGTCTTTTTGAGCACTGCTGTAAATAAAAAGTAATTTTCAGAAGACCTATTAGCTCCTTTCCCTTGATGACATTAATTTTGAGGACATTAGAAGAGACAGTACAAGACCTGAGACAATCTTGAAGAATCATAACTCAGTTAGTAGGAATTAGAAAAATTGTGCTGTTATCTTCAAGTCTGAAAGAAGAAGGCTTTGGGATCTGTTATGGAGGCATTAACACATCAAATCAAAATTAAACATGAATAATAGGAATAGACAATGGTGTTACAAAACAAATGCCTGGATATTCTAAATGGAAGCAGAAGAAGCAGAAGTGGGCGGGGGGAAGATTCCCCCCAAAGTAGTATTTGGTTTTAAAATGGTGTCATTTCAGTATCTGTGATAAATTAAAGGAACGCAAAAATTTTAAAGTAAAATTGAAGGACTAATATTTACAAGGTTTTTAAACACTTTATGTACATCTGGACACTTTAAATGTTCTCTGCCACACCTGAGGCATGAACAAAGCAGCTGGTTGCATCTTTCCATGTATTCTGTACTGCTTTACTCCCTACATTATCTTGAGATTTCTTTTAATGGAATTTGCTGTCCTGATATTCATGATGATAGAAAGAGATGCATTAATGTGGAATTTCAGAGAAGAACACAGAATAAACTATAGTATGTAACTGAGCTGGTCACTAAAATGCAGGTAGAAGCAGGCAGCCAGGCAGATCTGAGATTTTCAAGAACAACAAACAGAAAGCAGTTGTCTAATCTGCAAAGGCAATATCCAAAGGCCTATCCCACATCAGGAGGAGTGACTCAAACCAAATGGAGTAACACCTTGCTTCTAGATAAAAAGCTATTGGGATTAGTTTAATAGAGAACACTTAAGTAATCATGTTTGATGGGTAAGACTGCATCATTTATCAAAAATCTATGCTAAAATTTAATTTTCCATGTGAGTCAAAGACAGCAGTGGCAGCACTGCTTGTTGTTGCTGATCTGTGGCTGCTGATGCCTTCTGAAGTGGAAATGATGGATGCCGCATGTTCTAGCTGTGATTAAATTTGCTTTGACAAAGCAGCATGGAAATCTGATTTTCAATAGACTCTTGCATTTCACCCAGTGCTGAGTAAACAGATACACAACATAATGCTATATGGTTGTCAAGCTGATGGCTAATTCATTCTGCCAGTCCAATCAATCTACCCATTAAAATATTACCTGTCAATATCAAGTAGGTTCAGCTTGGAAATTGCATGGAAACAGGAAGCTGTTTAGAAATAAACAATGCCAAAGCCAAATGTGTCATAAAGCTATTCCTCCAGGTTCTCCCAACAGCTTCAGTCAGCCCCAGTAAAAGGTCGGCAGAAGCCTCTTGCTTCAGCATGCTCAATGCTTCTCAAATTTCTTACCATGCAACAGGACAAAGGTACAACGTACCAAAATCCACTCTTGCTGTGCTGCTGCTTGAAGAGAAGGAAGCAGAAAATCACATTAAGAATACAGCTTATATACCTGCACCTAAACCGCCTTCAGTGGGAGACATCCTTCATACCTTGACTGACAGGGGATAGGAGCTGCCAAAACACAGATGAGATTTTTCACTGCACTGAGCGCAGGCACCCTCACATAACCTTTCAGTTTTACCCTTCATTTGGAGGAAATTAGGATATTACCCAGTAATCTTTATGGGCAGCAGCTCTGTGGACATTCCTGCCCTCTCCGCAGCGCCTGAGCGCTCCTGCCAGCTGTCATAACCACACACGGGTGATTCTCCCAATGTAATCTCTGCTTTCAGCATTCAGCTCTTCACCACACAGCAAATCAACGTGGCAAGTACTCTGAGTATATGCTGAGTACATCCTCTAAAAGTCCCCTCAAAAATATCAGTGTAATGATTTTTGTTTTGGCCTTTTTTCCTCTTTTTTTAACAGAAGGATGCTTAGAATCATACAAAGGTTATTAAATTGTAAAAACCCCCAGTCCTTTGACAGTGTCAAACAGAGCAGTAATTAGTAAGCTTAATGGAATCAGAATGAAAAATAAAAATGTGCCAATAAGCACTAGCAACCATTTCCTTTTCTTCCATTATTAGAACCTTTAGAACTTGAAAAAACAAGTTCATCTAATATAATCTCCTTTCTAAGAGAAAGAAGAAAGAAGATTTAATTCAAATTATACCAGCAGAAAGCTGAAAGTCCTTGGTTCATGGTCACATAATATGACAGGAATTGCTTGACTTGGATAGAAAATCCTAATTGAATAACGTTTGTTATTTACAGAAAAATTAAAATATAATCTAAGTTCTTGTAGATTTTTTAGGAAACTTGCTTTATTTTCAGATAGTTCTGTTGAAAACCATCTTTATTCAAAGTACTAATTTACCTATCTAAAGTAGGCAACACAGCTACAAATAACTGTAAGAAACAAAGTGAGTAACTAAATGAAAAAGGATTTAGCCTACCTACATCAAGGTCAAATCTGAAAGCTTTCTTTCACTTTCCTCCAGGTGACTTCAACACACACTGAGGTCTTCTGTATTCTCTATCCTAAGAGACAGTCCCAACTACAGAGCCCACGCCTTGCAGCATGCCTTCACTTTCACAGGCATTGTCCTCTTTGCATTCCCCTGGGGCTTCAAACAGAATTATGTCCCTTGAAACATATTTACAACCTCTTCTCCTGTCCTCATAATTTCATGCCTTCTCCTTTATTCATAAGGGAGTCTTGTCACTCCTCTTTTCCCTTCCTCAGATACGTAGAAATTCCGTGTTAGAGAAGGCGTCATCTCTCCAATAGCCAAAACCAACTGCTAGACTGGATGACAGAATAAATGCACTTCAGAAATAATGTCTTGTGGGGCAAACCTGAAAGCTCATGTTTTTCCAGAACTCTGTTTTTCCTTAATCACAAAGATTCAATGGAATCACAAAGTCTCACTGCTTTGAAGAAAGAACTAGAAATCCCTACCCACCCACCCTAGATGTGCCAGCAGAACCTTTCTGCTGCATTCCTGCTGACATTTCCTGCCAGAAGACTATGAAAACTGAGCAACCTGAGCTATGGTTACATTAAGTATTTGTGGTGGATGATTTCTTAATGGCTAAATGATACACTAGGCAAAAAAGAAGAAACATTAGTCAAGGCACCTGGAAAGTTTCCACCAGGAAGAACATAGAAGAGGCTGGTGCAGTCTAACTCAATGTACCAAGGCAGAGACACAACACGTTCAAAGGTCTAAAATCAGAAGTCCTGCAGCATTTGAATCTGCTGTATAGTTTTAATGGGACAGGAGATAGGAACTATTCTCTACCTGGCAAGTTACAAAGGCTGTTACAAAGTTCCTAAGAAGAAAGAAACAGCATGAGACAACATGATAGAGGTGAGACGCTCTAACTGGCATGACAGACAAGGTTTGAATACTGTGTAGTTCTAATTCACTATTAAAGTATTAGACTGGCTCTATCTTAGTTTATTCTACTAAAAAGGTCTAAGACTTTGGCCCAATAAATAAGTGCTGAAACCTGAGGCACCTTCATCAGCAGTTATGCAATTATATACTGTACAACTAAAAATTCAAATGAAAAGCTTCACTCTACAGTACTTCAAAAATAGTTCTTAAACTCTTGTGTGATTAATTTTAGCAGTCTCAAGAGCACTTTCCTAATTAACTGCCCCATGTGCCTAAATTTTTCTGAAAATTTTCAATTTTTAATTATTGAAAATAATTTTTTAAGAGCCAAACCCACTGCTAGAGTATAGAAAAATATCAAACTTAAGCTCTGGGTAAATATACAGCAAATAGGACAGCATTAATTTGACTGTCAAAAGAGACTGGACAGGAAAAAAATGAGGCCCACTGAATAACTGTTAATCATGTCTTAACTAGATTAGCATTACAACTAAGAGATAAATTAACCAGAAGACGTGAAGCAGTATTGTCCCTCTCAACACCAACACAAACAGAACCAGCAAATTTATCTTTGACAAAATAGAAACACCTCTTGAAATTAAAGAAAAAGCAAGGTAACATTTAATGAAAGCAGAACAAAACAGTATCACCAATAGCAGATGGAAGGAGAGATGGACAAAAGGTAGAGCAAGAATAAAATCGAGATGTGAAAAAACTATACCAAAACAAAAAGTTATGATAACAAAAACCCTAAACATGTCAACCCCAAACCTTTTTCCTTAAGGAAACTTTATAGGAATAAACTCACTAGAAGTAAACTGAAAAAAACTCAGGAGTGAATTAACAAGGTGTTCACTAGTTTTATCATGGTGATACTGTTTTGAATATATATTGTGGTTTTTAATTATTTTTTGAGACACTTATTTGCATTCTAATACCTTCACAGCTATGGATACTTCAAAACAAAGGAATAAGCTTTAGCATGTAGACTACAGCTGAAAACATCTGGAATGCTCATTTTTCAATGCTCATTATGTGTAAATGCCACCAGTTGATGTCCTACTGCTACTAATTGATAAGGCAACATTTCAGAAAGCAGCCACACCAAAGTAGCTTGGGAGTTGAATTTCAGAAGGGAGAGGAAGTAGGAAATGGGCCATTCAGTGATTTTTATCTTGAAAAAATACAGTATCATTTTCAAGCAAGCATCTTTAGAGGTTTTTTGCTCTTTTCAACACAGATCTACTGCCATGGGTAGCTGATGTTATTCTTGTGGAATTGTGCACCATTAAGGTGTTGAACAGTGCAACAAATTTCTTGTTATCTTAGTTCGAGATAGTATGATGTGTTTCTCTAGGACAATAACAGACTTGCTGCATTGTGTACTATACTTGTTTTGTTTCCATTTTTTGATTCTACAAGCAACCTTTTTGCTCATCTGGGCAGACTTCACAATTTACCATCATTATTGGTTTCCCATTTCAAAAATAATCTGTGAATTTAAATTGCTTTTATCATTATGCAGTGGTAAAACAACATTTTGAAACCACCTATAAATTCAGAAAGCAGTTTTCTAGCCAAACAAAATCAGATGTTTGAAAAAATGAACGTAATTGAATCCAGAAAACATAAAGGTTCACTCTTCCACAAAGATTCATTTGATTCTAGATAATACATTCCTTGGAGAAAAAAAACCCCAAACCACAAGTCAAAATAATTTATTGATTAGCAACAGACCTGTGAAGGAAGATGAGCCAACATTAATGCATTACCAGTGATAAGGACACCTAGGAAATATTTTATGCCATTCACTAAGATAACCAAATAAAATAACTTTTATATCAATTTTTTCTTTGACTGAGAGCATTTTGATGGCTGGCATTGATTATAGCCCTAAGTTTTCATCTGACCACCCAAAATCAACAGAAATTTTACTGCTATTCAACCACTGCCAGGAAAAAACAAGGTAAATATAAATCACAATGTTATCAAAAGCGCACAGCAGTCAGAAACTGGATATGAAAAAAAAAAATTAAAAAGTTTTATCCAGGAAGAGTTTATCAGTGATAAATAAGCAATATGCCACTGAGTCTTGCAACATAAATCAGGCAAGAAGTGGCTGAGACAACGCTAGTCTGATAATACCTTAGTTAACAGAGCACATCAGAGACCTCACTTCACCCTCAATGCTCATAACTAAATATTTAGTCCTTCTACTCTGCAAGCCCCTGTCAAGGTCAGGACAGCTCTCCTGGCCATGCCAGTGCCAGAGGCAGAGGAATGAGGGAATTGTCACACACATATCATTACCAGCCTCTGTGTAATCTGTTCGCTGCACACATCATTATCTTCCACATTAAAAGAACCGTAAGGTTAAACAATACAGTGCATAAAGCTTCCCCACCAACTGATACAGCCAGGAACACATTCAGATATAAGATACAGATGGATAATGCTGGGCTGTTAGTGCTGGGCAAGCTCTGATAGCTCTATCATCAGGTATTTTGCATACATAGTTTCAAATTACAGTGAATTAATATTATTTTTTTTATCAGCAGATAAAATGAATTCTTTTATTGTCAAATATT
Source organism: Agelaius phoeniceus (assembly GCF_051311805.1). Lineage (NCBI taxonomy): Eukaryota > Metazoa > Chordata > Aves > Passeriformes > Icteridae > Agelaius > Agelaius phoeniceus. Next base: position 41,566,248 of record NC_135266.1, read on the forward strand.
AGCTCTCGCTTTCATCTTTAAATTCATGCATGAAATACTGATGGTATTTTACCTAATAGACAAGCAAGACTTACAGCCATAGCAAGAGTATGTTAATTCCCTCAGACACTATAAATGATTCATAATTCAAAAAAATGTACAAACAATTTGCACAGCACTTGCTTTTCCGGATACTTGTTCACTCAGAACACTCAAACTTGAATCTCAGCCGACAAAACATTTGGATTTAAAGTTCTTTAGTTAAATTTTATTTAAGTCTCTGATTTGGAAAATAAGTGATCACTCTTAAGTTTGTCTCAATTTTTAAGTGACCTAATCAAATTAAGGCCATTGCAATTCTGAAGCAGAAAGTTAAATTAGATCAAATCCTTGTTTAACCTAACTCAAACTTGGCCACTTAGTTTCACTTCCATCAAAGAGATGGAAACCAATTTAATTAATCTACTTTAAAAATCAATTTGGATTAGTTTTCCTGAATGACCCTGTGTAGACAACCCACCATTCTCCTAAAACAGATAAAAGTATTACTCTGCTAGCCCGCACATATCAATGAGATTATTAGTTCTCAAATAATAAACTGCAGAATCAGCTAACAAATATACCAGCTGAAAGCAAAATTATTTACTTCTCCAGGTACAGCCTGGAGAGAAGAAAGTTCTGGGAGATCTTCCAGCAGCTTTCTAGTACCCAAAAAGAGGCCTACAGGAAAGCTGGAGAGCAACTTTTTGTAAGTTGATGGGACAAATTGTAATGGATTCAAAACATAGAGGGCAGGTTTAGAATAGATACTAGGAGGAAGTTCTTTACTGTGAGGGTGGAAATTCTTCACTGTGAGGCACTGGAACAGGCTGTGCAGAAAAGCTGGGGATGTCCCATCCCTTGAAGTGTTCCAGGCCAAGTTGGATGAGATCTTGAGCAACCAAGTGTAATGAAAGATGTCCCTGCCCATGGCAGGGAGTTTGGAACTCGATGGTCTCTAAGTAAAGATCCCTTCCAAACTCATTCTATGAGTTTGGCTATATACTGATAACTATTACTGAAAGAGCAATGGAGCAACACCAACCAGCCAACATCAGCCAAGCACACTCCCTGTTCACTTAATTCCAGGTCAGCATCAGTGACAGCCTCCAAGAGAGCCAAACAAAGAGCTCAGATGGGGTAACGCTGAGTGTGACTGTGTCCTGTCATCCTCAGGTGCTGGGTGGATATTCCCAGAGCTGCACCACCTCCTACATGCCCTGTACTCAACAGAAGTAAACAATATAGCAGATAATGCTGGGGGAGGGACATGGAGAAATGCACCTCCCCTGTTGCAGCTTGGCATTTGCCTTGTGGTGTACATTGAGTTTTCAGTGAAGGCCAGACTCACAGTTTGCATCCACACTTGCACATCTTTGTTTGATGGAGAACAGAGAAATGAGATTTTCACAACCCTATATTGGCTGGAACAGTCCTCCATCACCTACTATAACCCACCAAATTATTAGTTACAAGCAGGTAAGCCATTTCTGTAAATCACTAGACTTTTAGATCATGCTGCAGCTGGTTCTTGCTTCTTTCCTTAAAATTTCTCCCAAAGGTTTTCAGATGCAAATATTGACAGTTGTTTTAACTGGAAGCAAGCATAAAGTAATCTGGTGCCCATACACAAATTTGCCCAATATCATCACATTTGGAGTTCCCATTTTTCCTGCTCTGTTTGGAAATCCTAGTTTTTAAAACACACATTTGAGAAAACACAGATAAACACAAACATCACTCAGATTTTTTTCCTCTTTAAATTCAACAGATATAAATATGCAGCTAACAAGTAAATATCTACCAACTAATAAGCATTCAGCCATTAGGTTGATTCTTGTTTCCTTTTGCTTTGTGGCCTTTATGCCTTGCAATGTCTTCATCTGTGCCATGCTTTGTCTGCTGTGTACAAGGCAGAGAAGGCATTTTTCTACTCCACTATTAATTGAAACAGGTATCATAGATTCAACATCAATAGCAATGGCAGGGGCAATAAAGCCACAGAGAAGGATTAGCATCAAATGCTGCTGGAAGAGAGTAAAAAAGACTTAAGGGAAAGGAATATAGTCTCCTTCACACCTACTCTCATTGGTATGGACTGAAAAAAAGGTGTATTTGAGTTACATGCAAGTCTTTGTGACATCCTAACAGTAAAATGCAGAAAAAAACCCAATTTTTAACTGCACTGTTTTATATACTAACACTCCTAATCAAATACATACCTCACATTTATTTGACTCCCTGCCTTTCAGTTTTTATTGTTTCCCCGAATATTTGAGTGCATTAATCAAACAAAGTCAACAGGAAAAGAGATTTTCCTCATAAAGAAAATACATTATTTAGTGATTCAGATCACATTTGTTTTTCTAAAATTTGCATTCAGATGCTTTTCTGAGAGTAATTTAGATTTTAAAAAAGGATGCCAAAACAAATGTTTTAATGTATCATCAAAAGATCCCAAGTTTAACCCAGGGTCCATACTGTCCTTTAACCACCTTAGCAATAAAGTATCTTATAATATCTGCAAGGTTAGACAGAAGGAAGAGGTTTAAAATGTGATTTTGAAGTGTGACATGAACCCAAGAGGTTTTTCTTCAATTTAAAACCTGTAGCATTTTAGGAGCTCACATCATCTCTTGACTCTCTAATGTTTGTATATTATAATGAGCATTTTCAGATAGGTGAAGACATACTTCTGAACAAAATATATTTATATATTATAGTTCTATATTATTTCAGGAGAATCATAAAAAGGGAATGAGAAAAGAAAATATTTGAGTAACAGTCAAAGAGTCAGCCTCCATACTACCCATTTGAGCTCCAGTGTTAACAATCAGCAGCTCTACAACTTTCCCATACATTGAAAAATCACCACCCTCTGTCTTCTTAAAACAACTGTAAGGTTTTGCACATTAGATACCTGTCTGCAGGTACATCTGTACACACTCACATCTAAGAAGAGCTGCTTGACCTAAACACAAACCTAGCTGTGAACCACAAACTTTTTTATTGCAGCTACTGAAACAAAAACATAAATGGATGGAATAAGGATGCCCAAGTGGCTGTTTCATTAAACTGGATTCTCTCACACCTCTTCAGAGTATTGTAATGGCAGTCATCAATTCTGACAATCAAGGACAGCAAATGATTTATAGCTGACTACACTAAACTAATTAAAAGCATCTTGCATAGTGCAGGATGAAAACACTGTCATCTGCTCGAAGCAGGACACAGGTGAAAACTATGCTGCAGAAACATGTACAAGCAAGTTTCTTACTTGTTAGAATTGAATACACGGTAAGCCCAAGTCAGTTTTCCCAGTGTTCACACAGATGACAGATTTGTCATTCAGAATAATCAGATCAAAGGGAAAACAAGATGAAAATAAATCAAGAGCTCTATTTTCAATAATACTTTCTACACTCCCACGTAGTACTTTTCCTTAGTAAATATAAAAGCCCTTGATTATAATTACAAAAAGCTTACAATTAACCTATTTCAAGGTATAATTTACCAGGTGTTTTTACAATTTTCTATGCTAAAAAGAACTGCTGACTTTTAATGAGACTAGTGCAAATAAATTTAAACTTTTACCAGTGCTTTATAGAAGCACCATGGGGAAAGCATTAAAGATACTGATAGCAGTGTATTTTTCCTTTCATTCTATACACTTTAGGTTTAATTTAAGGAGTCTCTTTTCTCTAGCACAGCAAGTTGCCACTACCTCTCTTTTGAAAGTTGCAATCTTCTCCAGGTATTGCTGGATGCAATCAGCAGGAATCATGGCCAAAGACAACAGGCAGACTTTATACTGTGTGCCCTGGCCGAACAAGGAGGCACACAAACAATATGAACAGCCAACTTGTTTTCCTAGAAGCGGTGTACAACCAGACTTGCAATTAAGATACAAAAAGGTGTGTTCAAGGCTAGAGAAGTACCTTATGTGCTGCCTAAATTCCTTGGGAATGCTTATGAGAAAAAGCAACACCTGTTCCTGACCAGTAGTACCCCCAAAAGTGCATGGAGTAGGCTTGTCAGTAGCACTGCTATTGGGAGAGACTGTCAAGTAGATGGGGTAACAAGAGTCCCCGACCCTTGAAGCACCAGATTTTCTAAACGAATCAAAATTTGTGCCATATGTTACCATTATTTCTTCTACAGAACTTGCCTAGGGTTTTTAGTTCAACTTGAAAACAGACAAACAATTATCAAAAAATCTGAACAAAGAATCTAAATTTCTGCAGTAAACTCCCTCCTTGGTGTTTATTTTTCTCCCAAGCTTTTGTGTAATGAAGCACACAATTTCTGTTCACTTACAACTATATAGAAATTATAGAAATATACCAAGCACTTGATCATACTTGGCAAATTAACAAAATCTAATTATGCATTTGGTTTTATCATGCTATAACACATGCTAACATGGAATAAATAATTGGTACTTCTTGTATCCATCTCAAAAGCAAAAGCTACAGCAAGTAATATGTAAAAGTTAAAAGTGGGCAAGTGGAAAAAACACAGAAGTACTTAAGATGCCTCATAAGGTACAGAAAACTAAGACAGGGAGGATAGAAGTACACAAAGTATGATACACAATCAACCATTGCAGACATATTACATTGACTATTTTCATTTTATTATCCAGAAGAACAAGGTAATAAAGAAAGTAACTGAATGATAAAAGTAGCATATATAGAATTAATAAAGATATAATTTAAACATATTTTTTGTTTAATAAATTACAAAGGGTGGGGTTTTTAAATTTCTAAATCATATATAATTAACCATGGAGGTTATTGCATGTACATTAATGCAGAAAAGATATTGACATATATACATCTGTTATCTATGAAATGAGATGACATACTCACAGGAACACTTGATTACACAGGTAAGATAAAAAGACCATAAACCCCTGCAGTGCTTCACAAAATAATCCATGACAGATGCTCACTGTGCAACACCACCAGGTGGGGGATACTGGAAAGAAGATGTTACTGGTTTTCTAACACAGCTATTCCTGATTTTCTGGAAAAATCTGACCTCTTCAGGAAATACTCCAAAGCTGAAAAAGGTTTTGAATGAACAAAGGAAAGGGTAATACTGTGTTGAGGCACTCAAATATAACACTTTTTTAGGCAACAGGAAGAAGAACGGCATAGAAAGAAATATTTGGTAACACAATGATCAACTTCAGAGTTATAGAGAAAAGGGCTCATATGAATGCTAGGGATGTTCGGGGATAACACAAGAAAGGCTTTTAAGCCAGCTATTTACAACTGAAAATCTGTTAATTAATAGAAAGCCTGAAGGGATAACAAAGGATTGATGGCACTCCAGTAAAGGATGAAAGGCAGCACTTCCCTCTCAAGGAAAACTTCTTAGAGGTGTCATCAGCAGAGGACAACTGGCCAAAATTCACCATCCCCCTGCCTGCCCCCATTTTCTCCAGTGCCACTATATGTTGGCATCTTATTGCAGGGGCTCCATACTGTTGTCTCCTTATCACAAAAGTTTCATACCTTCTTGGTGTTTCTTGTGGGCTGCTCTCCCCAGCACTGACTCCTTCTTCACAAAGCAGCCAACTGACTCCAGTTCCCTTCTCAACCACCCAACCCACTCTTTTATAGCACTCTGCTTCTCATTGCTTACAGCTGTGGCCTGTTAAAGCCAGGCCTGTTCCTAATCTTTGATAATTGGCCCAGCTGCAACTCCTTAGGGGTGAGATTACTTTCTACACTATCTTTATTTTCTTATATTCTATCCCCCTACAACTATAACTCAGGCCAGTATTGCTCCTCCAGGAATCCTGCCAGCTTCCAGCCCAACGACATGGCAGAGAACAGATGAAAAAGACCCAGAAGGCAATGGGGAGGCTGCTGTGCCAGGGAGGGACCAAGTCAGAGTCTAAAAGTTCCTCTTCAATCATGGATCTTTGCCACACGAGGCAGTTAACTTACAGAAGACCCATGCTGTGAGTTGAGGGGGAAATGGTAGTGAGACAGGATTTAGGTTCCATTATGTCCCCTGCAGACATTCACAGAGAAGGAAATGCAGCAGATGCTCCCACAGCAAATCCCCACAGGTCAGTGAAGATGTGCATCCTTCCCCTGCAGTGCTGGCTGACTGCTCTTGGTCAGGAAAACACCAACCAGCACTCATCAGGATCCCAGGGACAGAAACAACAGGAACACCATGGCTGCATGAAATTGCCACCTTTAAGAGCAGGTTTTTTCCAGCACAGAAAGGTGGCCCTGGGAGGAGACCTTCTAGCTGCCTGCATGTGTTTGTGTGTTAAAAGGTACTAGAGAAAACACTCCAGCTGTCATTCATCTCCCTGTCCTCTTCTCTGCAAATCCACCCATGTCCATCAGGAGTGGCCAATATGTCACTGCACAGGTGAGAGGTGCAGCTTCTCAGCCAAGCCAGAATGGGCAAATCTCATGTTTTATTTGGGAACCCAACACATATTACCCTCTAGTGCAGAATTACAGCTCCAGTCCCTAAAATCTACAGCATGGACAGCAAACTGCCCCTATTTCATCACTGCCCTGCAATATCCTCGACACAAGCCCCTGCCTACATTTTCAGCAGTAGTGAAATTCTCTGCTTGCAGCTTTCTAACACGTATGTCACAGTTCTCCAGCTCTGTAAAACTTTAACAAAGGGGGCTACACTACCAGTCCCTCACATCTACATTTGTTGTTCCTTTTTTAAAATGCACAACTAAAAAATGCCTTTCCTTCTTTTTGAACTCATTTTTTGGTGTGAGGCAACCAACCTCAGATTGTGCTGCCCTTTGAATCAGCCCTTCTCATTGACCATCGAAGATGCAGCAGGCATGAAAGGTCACATCATCAGAACTCCTTATCTTTAATCAGACATCCATTTCCTCCTCTGCTTTAATCACTTTACATCTCATTTTACATCTTAGTAGTCTTTTTACGCCCTCCCTAATTTTTCTTTTCCTTTTTTCTGTACCCTTATGTGACAGAAAGCTCATCCGCACACACAGAGGTATTACTACTTGTTTCTGTACCTATGTTATATAGGCCTGCACAGAGTTCTCAGAGAATAAATAACATGGAAAATAAAATAAATAAAATAAAATAATTGTTTAAAGTACATAACATAGTCTGCAGTGTTTAACGCTACATTTTTGAGGACAAGCAAAGGAAGCTGAGACTAATTTTTGGTAATGAACAGAAAAGAAGCAGGAGATGAGAAGGGTCCAGTCAATAATCCTTGATGGGCTGGTGTATTGTAAAGATCTAAAGTGTCTTTTACAACTGAGTGAACCTGCCTACACTGCTCTTTTGAACTCTATCCTCCCACATACAGCAAAAGAAATGGAAGAGCAGTCTCACTGAGACCAAACAGTCTTTTAGCTCAGGATCTTCAGCAACAGGACAAAGTGATCACACAGAGACACATTCCAGGGATATGGTCCCAGCTGGATGCAGATCAGCACTGTCCTGAATCACAGGCATATCACCTGTGTGCTTTGACAAAGATTTTTTTTCTGTGTTCAGAGACACATTTTTCCTCCATTTTACTCTATTTCACTTTGTTTTCTGAACCCATGTAAATGGCTGGAGCATGCAATATCCTGGGCCACACTACACAGGAAGCATCTCCTCCCTTTGTTCTGAACCTGACATACATTAGCTTTGCTTGTTGCCTCTGACATCTGCTGAGAGACATCCTGAAACTGCTCACCTTTTCCACTTGTGCTTATTATATTCACTGCTCAATTCTCTCATTCCAAGGCTGGTAAGTCCAGCTTTATTTAATCACTTACTTGTGCAGAATTGCTTTCATACCTTTTTTTTTTCTTTATTATTCTGCATTGTACTTTCTGCAATTCTATTTATTCAGTGTCAAGATGTAGGGGAGACAGAACCATACAAGTTACAGGTTTCAGCAGCTCTGTCTTTGTTTTTTAGTCTCACCCAATATTCTGTTTTTTGGACTACCACTAAGCACAGAGGCACTGTTTTTATGGAATTACCTCTTATAATTCAAAGAGTTTTTTTTCTTGAATGGAAATAGAATGTTTAAGAACTCACTGCCACTCACATAAAGTTAGGATAATTCTTCCTTTTCAATGCACTCTTCAATATTTCATCTGCCATCCATCACCCTGTCACTCAATACTTTTAACCACATATTTCAAATTAGCATTAAATTGAGTAAACATCCTTCTTACTTGTTAATGTCACTTAGTGAGCTTGCATAACTTTGGTTATATTAAGCAGAAAATAAGCTTCCAAAACAAACAACAAATACCTGTTAGCTCAAGTAGCATTATTCCACCCTCCAGTAAGAGTTTACTCAGATGATTTATTACTCACACACTGCTATTACACAGTGCTCTAATACCTTAGTGCATTTCATTCTGCCTGGGTGCAATCCAGGTAGATTTTCTTTTCTCCCCTCTAGTTAAATTTGTTCAGACAGGCTCAAAACAACAATAACAACATACTGTTTTTACACCATCCCATAAAGCTAAGAAGCATTCATGAGAATGATTTCAAGTATTCATAGATGCTTTGTCTTCCTTGTAATTGATTTGACTCTCTGCCTGCAATACACATCAGCAGCTGACACACCAGAAGATACAGCAAAGCAGCAGCATTATAGGTAGCAAAATAATACATTAGTGAAGAGAAAGGTGAGGTGAGTTAATGGATAGTTTTCCCTTCTTTGTTCCTCTATAAAGAAATATTTAGCCTTCTAAAGAAAGAAAAAGGGATCTAAAAGTCTGTGACTGAAGAGAATTTTTACCAATTGACTTATGAAATTGAAACTTTTTTTTACATTTTCTCCCTGCTTATTCCTGATCCAAAGGCTGGGGGGATAAGGGCTTTATTTATCTGTTTATTTTCTTCTCCACACCTAGCAGCTTCTGGGAATATTTCAGGTTTTGAAGTAATAGGACCATGCCTAGGATGTTGGCAGCACAAAGCCAAGCTGTGGGCCCCTGGAATGCAAGCTGTCCTGCTGGGCTGGTGCCACAGCCATGCAGTGGGGTGCAGCACAGGAGCAGCTGGGCAGGCACCTGGCAGTGCACACCCTTTTGGGGCCATTCTTAAACCACCCAAAGAAGCAACTGTAAAGTAGAAGCAGAGAACCACACAAGGGTAAGAAAAATCAGTCAAAAATCAGTCAAAAATCAGTCAAAAATCGGTCTTGAGCAGGTTAGGAAATACAGTAAATTTCAACTCAATGAAAAATTAATTTGGGAAGCAGAGCACTGATTTATGTGCTGGATTGATTTGTCCATGCAAACAGCAAGTCAAAGTCCCAACAGAACAAATCCCCACTTGCTGTTTCTGCATGCACAAACTGGGCACCACATCACTGCAGCAGAGCATTCAAGATCCCAAGTCTGGAAGCAGGCAGACAGACCTAAATGCTGTTTCATGGATGTGCAAAGTCACAGGCTGAGTTTGTCCAGGCAGCTGACCCAGAAACTGAGCACAGGCACAGCGTTCTCTGCCACTCCTTGCTCACCACTGCAGCACAAAGACATGTGACAGGCAGAGGTGTCTAGAAGGCACCTGGATGGTACCCAGCCAGCTCTTCAGCCTGATGTGCACATCTTCTAAAAATATCAGTGGGCTTTTTTTTTTTATTATACATTCATGCATCACAACATATTTTAGCTGTCGGACAAAAGCCAAAGTGCCCTGCTGCTAGCAGGCTGTGTCAAAATGGAAATGTGTTATACAAATTATTGAAGTGTTAAGTCATGCAGTATGTATGCTGTCCAAAATATTAAATGGTCAGAAAACTGTAGGGTACAAGTATATGCATCTTTAATTTCAGGTTAAGATGCAGCTTCTGAACTTAGGGAAGAAGCTGACATATTTTTTACCAGCCTTCTACATCGCTAAATTCCTGCATCCATGTGCCAGGTGCCACCCCAAAGGCTACTATGGATCATATAACAGGTGTAGTTTGCTGCACACTGTCCAGCTTCCATGGTAAGGAAAAGGAAGGAAGTCCTCAGAGAGGAGCTGTGGGCAGGCACAACCTGTGAGGGCCTCTGGCTGCAACCAGGACACCTGTGTATGTAACAAATGCAATTTATGTCATAGTATATATAACAGGATATAAAACAATATCACTGTACTCACAACAGAGGCAGTGGCAGTACGCAGATCTTGCTGGACTAAGACATCTGAAACTCAGGTGAAAACTAAATGTCTGATGCTAGTGGTATCCATTTTTCACTAACAGAATTTGTATTCATAAGTAGAGATTACAATGTTTACCCATTTTCTTTGTCCATTTGTGTTTCTGTACACTCCTAGGAAGCATCGCCTTCTAACCAGCTTCCCTTTCTTCACACAGCACAGCAGAGAAGCAGAAGACAAAAGGTTTGCAGAGCCATGGCAATTTTTGTATGGGCTGTCCAAATGTTACCTACTGCAACAGATATAACAAAACATAATATAAAATCCCAGAAAAAATTAAGGTTTCTTGTCTTGATCTTAAAATGCCAGTCATGGAAAACAGAGCCATCATGGATATTCAGTGCCTACACCCACACAGGCAGTGTTAGGTATACACAAGAATAAAAGAGATTAGACTCCTAGAGGTGTGGATCAAATTCTGCTGTGGACTACCTTTAAGTCATTTCCCACATTCTTTTTATGCTCAGGGTTCCTGCTTCTCATAAAACCTAGATTAGGGCAGCCTAACAGAGACATGCTCTTACTTCAGAAACAAAGTGGTTTGTGGTGTTTCATTTTGAAGGAAGACTAGTTTAAAAAACTGCAATATGGCATTCAACCCCTGAAATCCAGCTACCACATCTTTTACAGACTCACTTAACTTCTTGCTTGTGATAGGCAAGAAACTATGGTTTATACAGGAAAAAAAAATTGAAAAAGAAAAAAGGCATTTCACCTAAAGGTGGGACAGATAAAATTGGAATTAAATACCACAAAGATCTAAGAAACATAGTTTTCCTTAATATAAGGTTGAACTGGTAATAAGTGGCCTTGTAATGTTAAAGTGCATCTTTATTTTAATATATTTGTTCTTTAACAGGCTGTGTAAATCAAAAGGCAGGAAAATGAACTATCTGCAAGTGAATAGGAAAAATAATTAATGGGACAGTGATGGTGAAATATCAGTAAGCCAAAATTGTCTACCCAAAAAAATTTACTACTTCTAATTGCTTCATTTAACCCTCCTAAAAAAAAAAAAAAAAAAAAAAAAAAAAAACCACCCAAACCTAAAAACAAACCAAAACCTAATGTATAAGGTTAAAAGGCAGGCAATATTTTGCAGGTTGGTTACTAGAGAGGAAACGTGGAGACCAGAGTTTAAGTCGGGCTGAGCGATGACTAGCAGGGCACGAGGACAACCTGAAGAGCTTCTTGCTGCTCTGCACTTTTTTTCAAGATTGAAATTCATTCTCTGCCTTTCCTCTGGGTAATAAATATGTAAATACAACCCGGTGGCAGAAGTATAGAGTGTGGGAATTAAATAAGACTCGTGGTGAGAGCTGAAGGAGCTGGTTACAGAGCAGCCAGGCTATGCTAAATAACCTTTGCTCTCCCTGGGCATGGTCTAGTGCAGAACACTTTCTGATAAAACCTACTAAAACAGTATGTGCAGCCACAGCTTCACTCCTAATGTCCCAGCATAGATCAAAAAGAAGGATTCAACTAAGTCAATGATGGAGAAAAACTAATTTCATGGTAAAATAATTCTAAAATATATTTAAGGTACATTGGCAAGGCTACTTTAAAGGGAATCTGCATTACAAAACATGTAAGGGAATTGAAGACTATATTCTCATGTTCTTCTGCTGCTAAAAAAACCAGTTATTCTTTATCACTTTCTGACTAGAGCATTTTATGTAAACAATTTTCTGAGAAGAATACTTCTTCTTTTATCCACTGTTTTGGTTTGGGTTTTATTTTTCAGACAGAATAGAAGGCACTGCTGCTTTTCCATCACCCAGAATTTCTACTTTTCTCTTAGAGAACATAGAAAAATAGGATGAAGAGAAAAATTGAAAATAACATTTAAACTTATGAAAAAGCAACTGCCTAAATGTGAATCTGTAACACCTGCCTGGGAGAAGTTACTTAGAACAAATGTAAAATTGTGTTTTCATTTTTATATATGACAATATCAGGGGTCACTGCAGAAAACTTGTCAAAGCAGCTGCAGCTGAATTTTGCACATTTAGAGAGCGAGAAATGGAGGGTAGCTCTGGACTCCCTGCTGCAGCAAAAACATTTCCTGGAAACACAGCTTAATTTGTTAGCAAAAACAGAACAGCCAGGTTGTCAAACCTGTGCTTTTCTAAGCACAGAATATTCAATGTTTGAACAATACCTGTGATCCTGAAATGAGGAACTTAATTTTTGACTGGAACACAGAGTACCTGAAAATAAATATCACTCCAGATCCTACACTGCCAGTGTATTCACTACCAGGTAAAAAAACCCCAGCAACCTATCAAATTGTTAGTACATGAGTATTTTAAAAAGAAGTGTAGCATATTTTGTTTCCAAAAAACAGAATTGTAAGGGGGAAGAAAGTGCTAAGACCAACAAACAAGAAACGCACATACATTTAACAGAGAGTTTAATCAAGGCATAACCGTGACATTCGAAGTCCAAATTTCTGATAATGCTCTTTTATGTCTGCTATGCCAAATTGCATTACAAAAATTACTTATCAAAAAAACATTTGAAATATACTCTTTTTCTCTCATTGATGTATCATGTAACTGGAGAAGCAAGTCCTTTAGCCAGAGAAAGCAAAGTTATTTCAATTACATCACTTTTCTGTAATTATGAAGTTTCGCTATTATTTAATATGGTGCTACTAGATTTATCATAACTCAGATGTAACATCAAATTTTCATATCAGAGACAAAATGAAGTATTAATTTAATTTTCATCATTAAAAAGAAAAACAAAAGAAAAGCTGAAATGGATCACACATGGAAATAAGTGGTTTCATTTTCATTTCATGCATATTGTGAAATTAAATGGTAAAAAAATGGTGAAATATGACACCAATCAATCATAATTTCTTTAACACCTGTTACTGGATTGCAAGATGCATTTCATTGTATGAATTTCAAAGTTATTTATCAACCCATGGTCAGTTGCCCTACCAAGGCTCTGTTTGCTAAGAAAAAAAAGCTATGGAAGAAGACCATAACTGAAGGACCATTTTTCTTCCCTTTCTTTTTAAAACTAATTTTACTCTACCATTCTCTTTTATAGACACAAGTCTATAACAACAACAATTTAGGTGTTGCTTTCTGTATATCCTTTCTCACCCCATCAGCTGCTGGAAATACAAAGGAAATCCCATAAATGCCAGATTGTAGAGCATCTTGACACGTGTGGTGTGATCTGCACTGCAGCCAAGCCAACTCTCATTTGATTCCTGACACTGATCCATGTCACCTGTCCAAGGAGTGCCACTGGTCACCACAGCAATACTGCTGAGAGCAAGCCCTACTTAAACTCCACAGCAGTAAAACACAATCAGCTCTGCCTGCAATATTCCCCACCTAGCCACAGACCTTTTTCTGCCAAGTTTTTCAGAAGAGAATTTTAAGAACACAGTTATTTTCACGCTTATAGTTAGGATTATTATTAGCTTCTTGGTTTTCTCACCTTGAAGGGATTTCCCAGGTGTTGACAGAGCCTTGCTCAAGCACTGTCTTAAGCCACAGACTGTGCTGCTGTCTTATCTGCTTCTGCCTATGTTCTGTATTCATTTCAGCAGCTCCCCCTCTGGTCCCTGTTTGTTTTGCTAATGGACTTGCTGCCACAGCATCCATAAAAGCAATACTAATGTGATCAGGGAAATTCAAGTCCCCAAAATGCAATCTCAAAACATTTTGCTTTCTGTAATGGGTTGTTACTATAGCAAATCAGAAAGTTTGCTGCTGAGAAAATGCCCAGAACCAACAAAGAAATCCGAAAGGCAAAACTGGACACTGTAGCTTGAACACCAAACACATATTTGTGTGGGAATCTGAGGTGTTTGCTAAAAAAGAAATTAACTATGCTGCATTATTGTTTATTCTGCATTTTAATTAGTCACTTCAGATAATGAGAACACACTGATAACCTTTTACAATTAGACTAATAAACTCCTTGTGCAAAGCACTTGAGTCCTATCCATTGTGGAGCATTACTTTTGTACCACATGACTGAGCTGAAATGTGGCTCTAGGCAAAGCAATTAATCTCAATTTATCCCAATTTCTCTCTAAGAAGTTATCCTGATACTCTTTTATCTCAGAGACACATTTAGCATTGGTAAATATTCTGAAGGTGAAATTTTCTATCAATGGTCTTCCAAGCACTAAGCAACTGTCAGCCCAGGATGGCTGTTTTCAGTTCTCCTGTCACGCAGGAGGGATGACACAAGGCTCTTGCTAAAAACAGATGTGTTGCAAACAAAACATTTACACAGAGAAAATCACTATGTGCAGCCAAAGGAAGAAGGGAAAAACTTGCCAAAATGAATATTTTAAAAAATATTACGCTCTTCTAGGAAAATAATTGGGGGAAATTCCAGAGACTTGTACAGCCTTGTACATATTTTACCAAAACTCATTTTCTATTGTACCTCAGAGGCACATGATGATGATGATATTTCCACAGCTGAATTAACATGGCCAACATTCTGCAAAGTAAATAGGCTCCTATTGATTAAATTAAGCATGGGGTGAACTTAAGCTGTTCTATCTGACTGTCAGTGAATGTTTTGCTGGCTGGGAATGTCCCAAAAGAGGAACTGAAGTGCTTGGAATCGATACTGTCCAAACCAATTTTTTTTCACTGTTATCAAGGACAACCCTGTAATTAAGAAGCAATTCCCTTAAACTGTCCAGCACAGTACACAAGTACATGACTGCCTAAGACAGCTTCTCAGAGACACAGTTTGCACCTTGCCTCATGGGTTTGAATAATGTTATCACCCAAGCAGACTCTCAAGTGTATATAAAAGGCTGCACTGCAAATAAATTTTTGGTCCAAAGAAAAACGCCTTTCATATTTACATGACATCATCCTGAAGAACTCAGGGCATAAGCAGGTATCATCTTGAAGAAGTCAGGACATACTAGATAAATTACATAAAGCCAAGTTAGCCCAAGGTGTTAGGTTTGTAATAACCTGGTCCTTGCTACACTGCAGAACTATAGGCAGTTTACTTTAATCCACAGAGATAACACTGGTTTTAGATTTGCCTAATAACCACTGCAAAATTTTGGCCTGAGAGATGTTGTCTCAACATATTCCAAAAGCATATTCACTGATTCCTTCACATCAGTAACCGTGATACATCATCACAATGTGCCTGTTCCATCCATGGTTCCAACACAGAGCTCCTTCCCCACACCTGAGGTTTGCAGAACATTGTGGCTGCTTGGCCTTATTGTATCTCCTCATTCTCTATTTACATCAAGGAGGGAAACAGTTTTCCCTGCCCAGAATTTGTAAGAATTCAAAAAGAAAAAAACTCCTGAAATTTAGATTACAGTAAGATGTAGAAATGGTTACTAATCAAAAGAAGAATCAAAAAGTTTACCTTGAACTTCTAAGAGAGAATTCATTAATTGAAGCACCTTAATACGGGCTTTTCTCTTTTTTTCCTTGTGTTTTTTCCTTTGTTTGTTTGTTTCTTTAGGGTTTTTTGTTTGTTTCAGATCTAGTTTATCCCTATGAAACATGAACTGTTCTGTAAGCCGGCTTGAAATTTATGAGAATTTGGAGTTACAAGTAATACTCCACTATAATGTTTATTTCTAATAAAATAAGTAAGTTATAATGATGTTCAGCTAAACAGTTAAATAATGCTAAATAGTAAGGTAAAATTATATACAGTGCTTGAAAACAAGTCTATGACAAATGTTTGAATCTAACAAGTTTGTTCACAAGAGCTATTTATTAGAATTACCACCTGTCTTGGCAACGACTATTCATTGTTTAGTAATTCCAGTAATTATACAGTTTAATTTCTAACAGTAACTGGCAAATTATTTGCAAATCATTTTTGACTTGTGTGCCTCTTGCTGAGAAGCTCTTTTCAAAATATTAGATAGATTGAAAAAATATGTATTTTAGAGGAGAAATTTGCCTATAAACCTGATGTATTTCTGTTGCATATCTCACACCCTGGAAGGGTGCACAGAAAGGACTTCTCAGAATGAGTAATAGAACACAGCAGCTTGGAAGAAATTAAGCACTGTAATTTTGCCTTTTTATTCATAATACTTCAATACCCTGCAGACTCACTGCTTCTCACCAAGCATTTGAATAATGTGTGGTTCCTGAAGTCCTGCAGCTCCTTCATGGAACATTATCAACTTTGTAAAAAGGAAAGGGGCTCCAGGTAAAAAGCAATTGCTCAGGTGAGATGGTGCATTAAAAGTTACTTCAGCTGCAAGAGAGAAAGGGTAAACTGTGGAAATGTTTTTTAACAAAGGAGATTGAACATCATGAAATCACATAGGACCTGTGAGATTGAGATGTTTACCATTTATCAGGCAAGATAAACAAGGCAAGGCAAACATTAGTTAGAGATCAGAACAGAAGACTAAGTTCCTCCAAGTTCAGAAAGCATTTTATGTGAGCACTGTTCCACATCAATATTCAATAAGCTCCAGGGCAGGTCCTCAGCAAAGTAACAGTAAACTAAAGCAGTGATTAGAGACAAATAATCCTAAACCAGTATTTATGGTTTATACAAGGCCTAATGATCATTTAACACTATGATTTGCCTAGGAATTGATGCAATGTGAGGAACAGAGCAATAAATGATGAGTTTTTTAAACTGACAGTGTATATCCATTGCTGTAATTTCAGGATAATATCAAAGACATCGATCTTAAGGAAGCTTCGTTCCCTTGTTTTAATATTTGCTTTAGAAGTAAACACAGGATCAGAAACTTGGACTAAGATCAGGTAGAGCCTGCTTAGAGCTGATGATGTGCATGTTAATGAAGATGCAGAGCAATGTGGCTTCCCGTACCCTGCATTCCAAAGATGGTTTCACAGAGGACCAACAGCATCTATCTCCAACACATACACACACAAAGACCCTACAGAAATCCCTCAGGTATGCATAGGCACAGGAGAGAAAACAAGATGCCTTCTGTTTCTAAGGCAGGAAGATTTGCTGGGCTTAAAGAACAGAGGGGTAAGTCCAGGGAGCAGCACTGTGAGGAGAAGTTAACGGAGCTCTTGCTCCTGCATTGCCCTGATTTGTCACCCAGCAGCTGCCTTCTTAGGGAAGGGAATAAACAACTTGGACCAGAATATGGGAAAACACAATTGTTCCATCTTGTTTTAGTGATCCTAAACACTGCAGTTCCCTCTGAGACCACTGTGCTGAGACACTTAGGGCAGTGTCTGTGCTGCTCAGGTGTTGGAGTCCTGGATGCTGAGAATTTTAAACCTCCTGTGCTTAAAGGCACAGACCCACAAGAGAACACTGCATTGGACCTGAGGCTGTGGAGAAGACTTCCAAAATTGATTGATAGCACTGGGATATGAGTTTGTAGTTGGTTAGAACTGTGTAATATCACAGGGTGGAAAACTTAAGAGTTTGGGGTTTTAGAATATAGAAATAAATATGAAGCAAGATGGAGGTTTTGGGATGGAGGCAGGTTGTTCGTCTTTATCTTCTTCCTTCTTCTTCATGGGTTTGAGTGGTGTTTTTTGACTGGGCAGAAAAGTCTGCATAGTGGGCTTCGAGAGATCAGTTATTGGGTTAAAAGGGAAAATAATCTAGGTGTCCTTTCTTAATTGGACAGTTTAGTCTTAAAAGGCCTTGTAACAAGAGATTGTTAGCCATTTTGTGCCTTGCTAATGACAGGCTGCTGAATTCATGGTTGTGAGACTGTTTCACTGATAAGAAATAAGAAATACCTGAGTCTGAACATGAACTATTGTCTCCAGTGCCTTCAATCCAGACCCAGAGAACTGATACTCGGGAGTCATGGGGAATGTATTGTACACATCATTCCCTCTGGCACTTGCATGCAGAGTGATCTGTACACACTTCAGAGGTTCTTCAAAGAGTGGGTTACTCAAATAGTCAAAATTTGTGTATGATGTACAGATATCTCTGCTAAGACTGCTTGTACTGCTAGAAGTGTGCACAAGCAGACTTTGAGGCAATAAAGAAATTTAATTGGAGTTAGTTAAAAGTGCTTATATATTTGGGGCTTGATGAAAATTTGGGAAAGGTTAGGATGACACAAGTAGACTCTAACACTAAAATTCTTTGCTAGCACCACTTCACATCTATCAGCTTTGTTTGGATTGAGCTCTTAGCTTTTTAAAGAGAAGAGAATCAACTTAAAATCAGGTTAGGATTAGAAACCAATGGCTGTATGGAAGAACAAGCAATTCTTATTGCAAGCTTAGCAGGATAACTAGGAATGAAAGAGAACCCTTTACTAAACATGGGAAGATGCTATGGAGTCCTAGGGAGGAGAATCCATGAACTACTTGCATTCAAGAAAGGAAAATATTTTTAGAGTAACCCAGTAGACCAAAACATCATAAAGAAATGGATAAAGGTAACAAAGAATAAAATAGATATCCTTAGAACAAGGTGAATTTTTGCTTTTCCCTTTAAACTCTCTATTTGAAACAAGTAAAAGGAAACTGAAATAGCAACGATGAAACTTTTGAAGCAAGTATGTGAGGCAGAACCATGGACCCTACACTGAGAAAGTTCCATGTATAACTTTCTGATGTAGAAAAACAAAGCAGTAAATCAACATGAAAAATCCAAGTAAATAATCTTTTAGCAACCATAATGCCAGCTAACCCGTGCCCTTCTGAAATCTAATGCAGGTATTCTTCAACCAAAGGAAGATGCTGTATAAGACCAAAGATTTTTTAATCTGTTTTTCTGTTCCTGACAGTGTCCCGTAGTGCAAGATCATAAAAATAGGCCAAGCTTGTAATGCTTTTTTCTTATCACAGTGGAGATTTCAGTTCAGGGATTTCCTGATAAAGAGATGGTATCTTTGTGCTTAATAACCCTCAGCAGGTTTTTTTCTTTCTTTACCTTTTATTTTTGTTCAACACATGAAGACTTTTAGTGATACAGAAGCATTCTCTTGCCAAAAAACCCCAAAAATTCAATATTTCATTAATTAATGTGAAAAACTGTCTTAATGTGTTTATGTTGAACCTGACACCTGCTGACATTTAATAACTCCAAGTTCTTATATTACAAAAGGTAATGACAATCACGTCTCATATAAAACTTTATTCAGCTAGAACATGGTTTTACAAATGCTTAAAAGATCCCTTTTCCTTGAAAACCTAGACGAAAAAATGGTGCAGGACAAGTAACAGTAGAATTTTTAATATATTAATTTCTTTCTTGTGCCTTATTCTACGTGATTGCTTGGAACACAATCTTAAGTGTTTCCTGCATATTAGGTTCAGAGTCATGTTAAGACTTACATATTTATTGGCCACATCTTAATTCTATACCAATGGTTTGTCATTCTGCAAGCAAGGAACAAAAATGATAAGACATCCATGACTGCATGAACGTGAAAGGACAGAACACGAAAGCATGAGCAGCCCCAAAACTTCTAGCAGAGAGATAATGATCTAGGGGAGCTTGCAGAAAAGGAGAAAAAGCATGCCAAGGATGTCACCAGTTACTTTTCAATTCTTCCTGTACAAGCAAAAAGCTATTTAAGTTTCCCTGCTTGAACAGCATTTATATTTACAGTAACTTGTGAGACTTTCTTTTTTAAGATAAAAAATACAGGTTTTATGAAGTCAGAACATTTGTCAAAGTTGTCAGGTTAGTTCTGTGGTATCTTGATATTCCTTCTGCAAATTTTGAGAGGCTACAAAAATAGCAGAGACCCTACACCTATACTGTAAAACCACAGCCATGTATTAAGTAGTCAATATGATCAAGTAGTTTTCTCTTTACAATTTCATAAAACAATTTGTTTTTTAGTTCTCTCTCTATAATAAAACACATAAAAGGTCATTAAAAAAGTTATGCAAAATAACATACCCATTGTCTCTGTAGTGGAATATCTTAGACTCCAATTTCTGATGACTTCCAAGTTCTCAAATATGAATCATAGATTTTTTTTCCCAGAAATATTAAGCATTTTTCATCACTTGATGAAAAATGTAAGAACACAAAACCCACAGGGAAAAACACCCATGAGCCTTTCTCAACAATAAAATGTATACAATCAGCAGACTTTTGCAACATTTCCAAATGTCAAGAATCTTTTTAGGTACTTGAAGAACTAAAAACAAGTGCAAGTAAAGCAATTCATTTCTCAAACACTTTTAGATTAAATATTCCTCTTTGCACAGTATCTTTTCTATTTGATTGTGGCAAAGTGTTAATTAATGCAGCACAACTGATTATCTATTGCAGCATCACAAAAGTATCTTAGACAATCACACTGTACTTATGCAAACACCTATTGTTTCTTTTACAGAAGGAAAAACAGCACTGTCTAGATTTCTCAAATTCATATTGGGAAAATGAAAGCAATCAGAACCCACCCACTCAGCACTGGTTCCAGTACTGAAGAGAGACCAGCAAAGAGCCACTGATAAGATGAAGAGGCTGGAGCAGCTCTCCTCTGATGAGAGGCTGTGAGAGCTGGGACTGTTCAGCTGTAGAGAAGAGAAGGTTTGGAAGGTTTAGAGGATCTCATCAATGTATATAAATAAGGGGAAGGAATAAAATAGGAGGGAGCCATCACTCCCCTTCCCTGCTACTTCCATCCCTAGTAGTGGTTGGCACTGGATACTTAACAAAAGAATGGACCATCCTCATTCACAGAGAAATTCTTTCCCTCTGCCCAACCCTTCAGCAACCTTTCACCTTCCTGGAGATTAAGGTTCAGAGACACCCAGTTCCCATCATCATGCTTAACAGTCTCAGATGGAAGTATCCATTAATTTGTCTAATTGCTTTTGAACCCATTCAAACTTTAACACTATTGCAGCAATGAACTCGGCAATATAATTCTGTACATAATGATGAACTACTTCTCTTCATTTGTCTTAAAGCTACTGCTTGATCATTTCACTGGATATGACCTTGCTTTTGTACTATGAGAAAAAGCAAATAATAACTCCTTCTTCACCTTCTCCATGATATGAATGATCGTGTATACTTCACTCTTAATTCTTCTGCATCATTCTTTTTCTAAACTGAAAAATTCTTTAAAGTCTCTTTACATAGAAAGTGCTCCTCCTCTCTTATGCAAGACCTCTTGGACTTGTACAAGAGCATGATGCTTTTCACTTATGCTTTCTTCTCCTCTCATGATCATTTCCTAACATTATCAAAACCTTCCTACAATTCCTCCTTTTCAGGCTGAAGAATGCAATTTACTCTGTGTGCAGAATCTGTTCCATCCTTTATATAATGCTATTACATCCTTCTTGAAGGTGGGAGACAAGACCTCTACATCCAAGTAAAAGCCATGCACTGTAACACAATAGCATTTTAGTTTTTCAAAAGCTGATGCTACCTGAATTATTATTCTGTTTTTATCCTAGATTTTAAAATCTAAACTTTTTCTACATTAAAGTAGAAAACTTATGAAAAACGGCCCATACCAAGAGAGAGAAAACAAATTTGAATTTCAATCCAATCAATAGACAGCTTTTTAAACAAATCTCGAAACAGAGTGAAGATGTTCCTCTGACAAATACCAGCCAAAAGGATCATAAAATCTAATAAAAAGTCAATACCACCTTGAAGAAATGTATGTTTGTGCTGGACCATTTATTACCATTAAATGGTGCACTGGCAGATAGATTGTTTTAAGCCAGCCATTAGCCTTGCCACACACAAGCCTAGCTCTCCTCAGTCTCTTGACTTTGCCCATGTGCCACACACAAACAAACAGTTATCTGGATAACAAAACTAGCACTGAAACAACAGACACTACAACTGAAGCCTAATTATTCCATCAGCACTCATCTGCAGAGTATCGTGTTTTGTGGGCAAACTCAGGCTGTGAGTTTTAGAAGGATTTTTCTTTTCTTGAAGGCTTCTTGGATTAGAAGGATTTTTAGAAGGATTTTTCTTTTCTTGAAGTCTTTCTCTGCTGTACCAAATTGCATAACTTTCACGTTTTGGAATGGATCTCTCTAGCAGGCAGTTATGTTCTTCCACCATGGACATTTCTTTAGCCACTTCCACCAGATGGCTTGACTTCAGGTCTCGGACAAATTCCTCCTGAACTTGTTCAAGCCTGGCCCAGAGATGATCTGAACAGCTCCATCCTGGGCACATCTCATGTGCACTGTCTCTCACAGCTCCTGTGAGCTCATGGCACACTGCAGTCATCATCTGCACAGAATTGAGCTAGCTCTATCTCTATGCTAAGACAGAGCAGTGTATTTTGCAAGCACTCCTCCTGCTTCTTTGGAGTCTCCAGTAATTTCCTTTCCTCAAACCATAGAAGGAAGACTGTACTGCCCCTTGAGACAGCAAGGAAAAGGACAAGTAAGTACTTCAGACAAGAACTCAGAAGAATGAGGAATGTGAACAAAATAAATACATAGGACAGAAATAAAAAAATAAAAAAAACACCAGGATAGAAGGGAATGCAAAATGGCAGTGAAAAGAGAGTATGAAGATAAACAGAGCAGAGAAGGTGGGAAATAAAAGGACAAGCTTAAAAAAAACCTACAGAAAAAAAACCATTGACACTAACATTTAGAGTTCAGAGTATAACATCAGGGAGAAAAAAGAAAGCTATCATGAGCCCCAAGAAAAGGGTTATGAGTGGGATTATGCTGACTGGAGAGTAATTCTTCACAAAGTCAGCTCTGTTCTATCAGGAGGTTTGCATTCTTTGTTGATCTCTCTGGGATGGTCTATCACTTTCTAGCAATGGTATCTAAATAAGGGAGATTCTCCTGACTTGGCTCCAATAAGAAAATGCCTGAGTGAAGTCACTTTAAACCCCACTCCATTGTCAGTTTAGATCTCTACTATCTTCTAGTAGAAAGTCTAAAGATATGTCATTCTCTTCATCCAGATGCCTGCTGCAAAAAATCCCTAAACACCAGAGATGATCCATCAAGGGGAAGGAAAGGAGAATCCACAGAGATTCAGCATATTCAGACTTCTAAATCTGGACATCTAGAATGCTAAACACAAAAAGGATGCTAAAGTTTCAAGTCCACTAAGTATGGTGGACTTCAAGTATGAGAAAAGAAACCCTACTTAAGCAATGTTGTCATCTCTTTGTTAAATGCGCTATGTAATTACATGATCATGTACTCTTCCACTAAATTACATAAAGGACAGACAAATCTGAGAATGTCAGTTATGCTTGTCTACAAAATCAGCCATATGGATCTCTTTATTTCTGCTGTCACAGAAGTTAGATAGTGAGTAATGACTGAGAGAGAAGACTTGAAAAGAAAAGCAGATTCAGTGTGGTTTATACTCTCCAGAACTGGAAAACTGTGCAATCTCTAACATTGCTGTGTGACTCCTGTATGACAGTGATCAAGGCTCCTCTTTGAAGATAATCATGAAGATCCAAGCTCTTCTCCACCAGTTAGGTCAGGTCTCTACATCAGATGATCCAGCAATCTCCATGAGATGCCTTTCTACATCTTTACTACACCCAGTATGACCGCTTGAGGTCTGATGCATTATTTAATATATCCAAATAGCTATAACTGCTATTAATACACAAACACAGCAAGATATTGCTAAATAAAAATGTTCAGCTCCAGAGTTCCCTAATTCCTCTGGCCAAAATTATTTATTACAACGTCTGTGCCTTATTTCCTCATATGTGTGCAGTGATTACAGCACCACCTCACTGCACAGGGATGCTCTAAAGATTGGTTGCAAAGATCTAAGAGGTTGCTGTAATCAGGGAGGAGATGGTGTTTTTTCTAATGTGCCTTTGATAACCTGACATCTTACAGTGAGGGCTACAAAGAACAGCTCAGGGAAATGAAAAGATTGTATCTGCTGTAGGATGCATCTATCGTACATAAATGATGCACAAGAATGCACAATGAACATGAGCATACAGCAAGTGCCTGTTCCCTCAGGACTAACCCTCTGGGATAAAAGATGGGAATTTTTGCTGTTGACAAGATGTTTTGGGAGTCATATTTGCAAGAATGATTTCTTAAAATGTTTTAAAACTTCTTTTCCATTAAAAAGAATGATAAAGAATCATATCTGTGTTTCTAAATACCCACTATAAACAAGGTAAAAAGTAAAAAAAATTACCAATGTATCATTTCTGATAAGAAGAAAAATATAATTCCTTACCTACCTGCAGAGGGGAGAAAATAAACCCAAATGGATTTATAAACATGAGCAATTCAGACTGATTTCATATCTCCCTAACCCACAGAAGTCATCCACAAGTGAAAAAAAAGTCTGTTATAAAACCAAATGCCCTATGAATGGCTCTTTAAATAGAACACTGCGTGGCTTAAGCACCTACATTTCATGAAAATAAATAATTCCTTCAGTGACTGCAGATTTGTTATTACTTTCTGAAAACTACAGACACAAAACTCCACAGAAGTGAATACACAACACAGTGAGTCATCTGAGAAACAAATTAGTTCCATTTAATTCTTCAAGGTTACTTTATAAATTAAGTCTAATGAGATGTCTGAGTCATTAATGCTAGAAACATCAAAGGAATACATTCTGTTCATAAATTTTTGTGATTTTGAGTTATATAAAATTGTGTCCAGTTTTCTGGACTTTTTCCAAATTTGTTTCCCAAGTGTCTGCAAGCAGGTGATCACAGAAGCGTGTACAGTGTATTTTGAAAGACATTAATAATTTCTATGCTCTGACTAGGATACAAAAACAGTTTACACAAATTTGTGTCTCTCAGGGCAGCAAGAGTGTAACCAATGACAGATCCAAGAAGAGAGACCTTAAACATCACGCGTGCACAAATGCTGCGTAACTTACAAAGAACAAACAGTACCCTGAAAAACAGATTATCTGAAGATGGTTACCCTCTACCATTGCTTTCTGAGGAGTATCATATCTTTCTCAAAGCTGGGCTACACAGCATTTGCACGGAGGACGGGGAGAATACACTCCCCAACTTCCAAATCACGCTTCTCGTTGGAAAGCGCGCGTCGCCTCCACCACTCCATATGGAAGTAAGAGCGGCTGAAAGCGCTCGTGCCACATGTAGCTAGGTCAGATGGCTGGCTGTGATTAAACTCTGCCTCAGCTTACTGACCTGCACAAATTCCATGACATACGGAACAGGATGATAAATTCTCACCCAAGAATACCAACCACACGCTCTCTAATAGCTGGATGATGTAGAGTGATTCAGTGTTACTCCTGGGACTCTTTTAAAAGATAATCTTAGTCATGGCTTGTGTGTTGATTTGGACAGAATAGCTCGCTAATTTACCACTGGGATTGTGAAAGGCACCAGAAATGTTTGTGATAAATGACTGCAAAGGAAAAGCAACCTCAGAAAACCTTGAGAAGTATTCTCTCCTATTCAAAATTACCTTGTTAATTTTACTTTAAAATATTTTAATCCATGTCATGGACAATTTGTTTTATGCCGTAGAGAATGTGCCAGTGATGCTGACTAATTCCCCTGTAAATATCAGGTGATCCTAGTTCAGCACTTCACAGAATTATTCTGAAGACTAGAAAAATAGGCTTTCCAGACTTTTATTCCTTAATCTCTTTCTTTCCAGTATACACAATACCATCTGCCATCACTAAAGCACAGTAGTCCACTTTTCAATACATAAAGAAATTTGAGCCCAGCACATATCCAGATCATTATCCATTTCTTCATTTATTCTTATTTGATGGATCTATTTTTAGATCTTCCTACTGAAGGTATCATGATTTTATAAAGGATTTCTGCTTAAGCATAGTACTGTTGGGCTCTTTTTTAAGGAGAATTAGGGTGTAACTTACTAGAATCTTTTTCCTTTTATCCAGTTACACATATTACACCAAAAAATCAGTCATTGATATATTTTTACTCATTTTATATATATATATATATTTCAGAAGTGGTATAGTGGTATAGAATTCCAGTGAGACTTGGATGTAGAGATGAAATGTTGATACCCGCTTAAAAGATTTCAAAACAACATTTGAGCTGATTTGTAGTATGTCCACTTCCACTTAATCTATTCAATTACTTCCATAAGGTAATTACGAACACAAGCTACTAAAATAATTTGAAGATTGCATCTTCTATTATATACTACTGGCTAGATAAATTAGCACTAAATATCAGTGACTAATACTGCTGGGACAAACTACATAATTAAAAGAATATTAAGAATTGAAAAATTAAAGCATTAGCATTTCCTGTATTCTGGTATTGATACAATTGTTAATAAACTTTTGCTTTTACATGCAAGTCTGTTTCTTTGAGAATAATGAGTCAGCAGTGCCCTGGCAGCCAGGAGGAACAACCATGTCCTTGGGAGCATCAGGCACAGCATCATCATCAGCTGGGCAAGGGAAAGGATTGTCCTGCTCTGCGCTGGGGCAGCCTCACCTCGAGTGCTGGGGGCAGTTCTGGGTGCCACAACACAGGAAAGTCATGAAGAGAGCATCCAGAAGAGACCATCAGAGAGCATCCAGAAGAGGGCAATAAGGATGGTGAAGGGGCTGGAGGGGAAGCAGTACAAGGAGTGGCTGAGGTCACTTGGTCTGTTTAGCCTGGAGAAGAGAAGCCTGAGGGCAGACCTCATTATGGTCCTCAATATCCTCATGAGGGGAAGAGGAGGAACAGGCACTGATGTCTTCTCTGTGATGAGCAGAGATAGGACTCAGCACCAAGCTGAGTCAGGGGAAATTTAGCTTGGATATCAGGAGAAAGTTTTTTACCCAACGGTTGTTGAGCAGTGGAACAGGCTCCCCAGGGAAGTGATCACAGCACCAAGACTCAGTTCAAGAAGTTTGGAGCATGCTTCCAGATATAGTGTTATTCTTGGGGTGTATGGCAAAGGACCAGGAGTTGGACTTGATGAGGACCCTCCTAACTCAGCACATTCTATGATTCTATGAACATTCTAAATGCAACATACACAGACCAGGAAAATATTCAGAAATTCTACAGCAGGTAGATCCAAAGAAGCATTTAGTGGACTTTGGTGCACAAATAAGGAATGTGATGCCACCTCCACTCTTCATACTCTCCCTAAATTCACTATTCCCATGGTCTTTCATGATACCAGTTTCCTAAGTATCTTTAGGGTATGTTGTGCATGGGTTTGGTTGTTTCCAGAACTGAGCAACTGGTAACCCATCTGATTACACCAGATTTGAAGCCAGGGAACTACAGAACACAATGCAAGAGCTCCCTGAGAAGCCAGTCACATCATCTTACTCAGTACCAAATTCACATGACCATCCCCAAACCAGAACTAATAATTTTCCTTTTAAAACTGAGCTGCTGGAAGAAAATTTTCCTCACTTATGAGCCTTCCATGCCCACCTCTAGCCACAGGCTGCCAAATAGAAATTCATGCATCTTACTGCTCTGAAAGCTCTGCACAACCCCAGGTTAGACTGAAAAGGCCAACTCTTCCCAGTACTCTTGAGACTTGGCTAACAAAGCCAAGAACTAGGGGAGAAGGGGATGTTTGGGAATAACAGGCTGGGGCAGGGTAGGTCCTGGAAGAGGGACCTGTGAAAGAGGTCAGGGACTGCCCTGTGCTGGTCACAGCCACATCAGCAGATGACAAAACAGACCTGCCACCTCCCATAACTATTAATCTTATTTCTTGATACTGGAATCAGAAATTACAAGTTAATATAAATCAGCAATAATTTCCCAGTTCATGACTGGTTTTGCTCATGATGAGGAGGTAAAGGCTCTCCTTTAGTGTGTTCATCTGCACCTTGGATGATGTTCAGCTTCTGTGCCTGCAGAATTGTATGAACAAGTGAGATGAGAAGAAAACCTTTTTTCAAGGCTTTGATGGATGACATTAGGTTATGGAGTCAGAACACCAAATTACTGTTAAAAGTGCCTTCTATTTCTGAATTAATTTAGATACTCCTGTAAGTTTCTTCATATAAATTACATACTTTTGGATAGTAAGAAATACAGCAACCAGCCTGTGGAACAGTGGCACCAGAATTTACTGTGCTGTTACATGAAAGGCACTGAGGATATCAATTCCTCAGGCTTCTGGGCACAGAGTGAATCTCCATTTAAGATCCATAAGGAACCACAGGGACCCATAACCTTCCACATAACATGTCATACACACAATTTTCCACTCAGCTACAGTTCTCCACAGCTGGCCTTCCAATTTTATCCTTTCAAGACAAGTTGAAAAATATGAATTCAGTACAATGAAAGTCCAAAGCTCTCTACCTCCTGGTTTAACATTTCTATCAAATAATAAGCACTGTGTTCCTTTCCACGAGTTTTTTTCCATAAGTTTTCTACTTCTACATTTCCTCTATGCCATTTTTGAAGCTTTATTTTCCACAAACTTTCTTTTACAATGTATTTGGGTAGAGAGGCTGGAGAGTAATCTCACCTCCTCTCCTAACCATTTTTAACATTGCTCTGACTGGTACTAATAGCACAGCACCAGCATTTTCAGGCTCCTATCACAGTGATTTCCAGATCTCTTTTCTGAGGGCTAATGGATAATTTACAGCCCATCATTGTGTTAGCAGCAACATTTTTATCCCCTTTACGCTGCTTTGAATTTATTGCTACAATTTTAATTCTTGCATTATTGCACAGTCACTGAGTATCATGAGATTCTCCAGTAATTCTTTAGTTTTAATTTAAAGCTTTAATTATTCGATGCTACAGAATTATGTCTTTTTTTACGACTATTTGTCATTTTTCCAGATTCAGAAATACGTTGAATAGCATATATTCAATGAGATTCCAGTTAGAGCTCAATCATAATCTGCTGCCAGATTTGTGATAACCTCCCCCAACAAAGAAATATCATGTTAACTCCATACACTGTCTCACTGCCAAACTGAGTTTACTAACAAAACTTAGCTCAACATACTCCTACTCAATGAAATAATGATGCTATCTCAAACACCCTAAAGCCTCAAAAAATTACTAACTGGAAAAATGGAAATCAGAATGTCTAGAAGAAGAAGAAAGACAAGGGATGACCGTATTCCAGGGATTGCCATGACTCCTCCGACCTCTTCAGTTGATCCTCCTCCTTTCTCCAAGTGCTCTCTCAAACAGGAGTTAATACTCCAGACAGCACCTATGTGAACAACTGCGTACTGCTTTGAGAAAGTTTCAATTTTCATGCTGAAATACTTGGGTTAAACTGGAGTGCCATGACTAGCATCTAACCCAGCAGCAAGAGCAGTAATTTTCCTCTACCCCTACTCACACAATCCTTTGGCATCAGTTCCAGCATGTCTTTTCATAGGCAGATTCAACTCACTAGCCAGAAAGAGGTTTTACCTATTTCACTAGCCTAGTTTCTTTCCAAGCTACTGAGTGTACCTCTCAGGCAAAGCAGTGAGGGGAACACCACAGACACTGAGTGGGAGCACAGCCCCCACTTGCTTTGATATGAATTCTTCCTGTCCACACAACCCCACACCATCAGGGCAGGGCATAGAGGAAGTTACAAGAGCAACTCTCTCTCCCCCTCCCATGACACACTACATTTTACTTCCAACTCAAGAGACAAATATACTCACTCAAAACAAAAAGCTTCCTTTTTAAACTTCACTGGATTACCAGAAAATAAATGTTTTTTTAAATCATATTAATAAATGTCAAGATCATATCTAGAATTACTACATCAAATTAGCAATACAAAATTATCATTTATTCCTCTAGGAAATATTAATTGCCTGTAAATTCCCAAAGACACAGAATACTAATAATATCAGTGCTAATGTGCATGTACTTTAATTAATCTGTAAACAAGCCTCTGGTCTTGAGACTGAAACATTCACTCAGTATTCCAGAGAAGCTCTTACAAGGTATTGTGATCAGAATATTATTTTTCTATTGTTTTATAACAATTCTTGGCCATTACTTAGTGCCTAAGATCTGGGCATTTCAAAGTGAATTTATACTCATCATCCAATCTGATCATAATAAGAGCTAGATGGAGGCAAAGTTTCGAGTGATTAAGGCTGCTAGAAAAAGTAATTTTTTCACTTGACTGAAGGCATTCAACATCTAATTCCTCTCCAGAACCATCATCTGATGGTTATCAGCTAAAACCATGATATCAGATACCCCAATCCCAATTTAATCGCTTCCTTATCAGGTGGGACACAGGCAAATCTGCTCAAAACCAGAGTGACTGTGCTCCAACTTTCTAGTGCAGCTGTCCAAGCATTAGTGCCTTCTGCTACTCCATGACATTGCGTTAGTCACATTCAGTGGCTGATGCTGCTCCAAGGTATGCAAGTTAAGTAACCACTAATTCATCCTGCTCTCAGCAACCAGGCTGTGGTGCAGCTAAATCTCCCAGAAACGTGCAGTCAATTGTTATTAGATTATTAGTAGAGCCTCCCTGACCTTTGCTGTCGTGAAATTAAGCTGCTCAGGGACTGAAATAAGCATCTCATTTAGGTGCACAGTAGTAATTTCATCTTAAAGTATAATGCCTGTAAGCCATTTATAAGTATTTCCTAAGGTATCTGAGACTGTTACCTAGTAGTTGACATTTCCAAATTACACATTTCCTGAACTATTCCATATGGGTTAAAATGGCATCTAATTCAGCTTTTCATGCTCTTAGCTACATGGAACTTACCTTCCCTAATGTTACAAAACTTTGTGCACAAGTTATTCAATCCACCTTGTAGGGAGCTGTTAAGTGTTTCCCTCAAATGCCTACAACAACTATTTTGTCCACAACGGGCAGTGGTGTTCAAAATAAAAATTATTTAACTGCTGAAGCACATTAAGTTGTCTCTCATCTGTGCACATGCAGATTTCCTGGAAGTATGAATCGTTTACTGTTTTCTGACAGCCTTTAAATTTGCAGTAGGCAGCTTTTAGCACCCCACTGAATCTGATCATCAAGGTTTTAGGACTCATTTAATCTGAAGATAACACTTGGTTCTCTATATTGTGTTCACCTATGTAAGTAAAAAAGTTAGAGAAACAGTTTGACAATTACCTAATTTCTACCCAAATTCTACAGAAATAGTGTAAAAAATTGCCTGAATCCCTGCAACAGACATTACGAACCATATGAAGTGAAAAAAATATGCCTGTTTCACCTATAAAATAACAAAATATTATTAACCACATTAATATAAGACTTGGTTTATGACCTACCTCCTTGAATTATACCATCATTTTGTGTTTCGATTTTGTGTTGCCAACACTGTTATATGAGAATCTTTAAAATGAAGAGAGGAGTTTAAAGGATGATGCAATATCTTAGGAAGGCCATCATTACTCCAGTTTTGAAGTCTCTTTTAGGGCTCTGAAGCACTAGGTGGTATGATGCTGCCAAGTGAACTCTACTAGAAACAGATTTGTTCCCCATTTCTCTTGCTTAGGGGAAGGAGGACGTGGAGATTGTTTTCCTGATGTTTTCTAATGACTGCTTCCTCCTTTGCCAGGTATGGTCAGCAACTGAGCTTCACTGATACTGGAGAGACCCCAACAGTCTCCTTTACCTCTTATCATGACCCGTGATGCTGGTAACCCATAACATGTGAACAGACTGTGCACCACTCAACCAGAAGATGACAGTAACATGGCCAAGGACAGTTTTGAACAAGTACTTAAATCTTAAAGTCTGCCAATAGAAACAGCTGAGGTGAAAGACTAAAGAAAAATACAAATATTTTTGATTTTTATAGGAGATCAAAATGGAAACCTACGCAGCTGCTATTCCAAGGAACATAAAGAAGGAAAGAGAAGAACGAAGATCTGTAGGTGCTGCCTACTTGCCTCCCTCCCCCAGAAACAACCACAATAACAATGAAAATAGGTCTCATCTGCCTTGCTCCCTCCTCCTACACATCCCAGGAAGGGATTTGATGGAGTGGCATGGACAGCAAAACAATTTTAAAGCCTGGACTTACATGAACCAGGCCCATCTCATCCAGACTTCAACCAGAACAGGAATTGCACTCAGCCATCTGTGCTCTCTACCCAGTTGCAACAATCTCTGACATGCAAATGCAGCATCCTGTTGCTCATATTAGCAAGATCAGAAATTTGCCTTATGGTTGAGACTGAAAGAGATGAAACTGCTTTTCTGCTCTCATAATGAACCTGTCAGTAACTCCAAGACTCATATGTAACAACTGGCAAGGGTAAATGGCCAAAGGTTTCAATGGATATGAAACTTGGCAGAAGGTCAACAGACATGTGGTCCCATCCAAGGGCAGACTGCAGGAAGAAAAAATAAAATCAGGAGGACTAGTGGACCTGAGCTTTGGAAGAACAGTGAGAGAGTAAAATCAGATCATCTTTGCCTGACACAGTCCCTAATTGAGATTTAGATGTATGCACAACAGGTGTGTTGTTAAATATACATGAATTAATAAAGGTGCTGCCTGCCATTTGAAGTGGCACTACAGCATCTGTCCCAGCTCCTGCCTGAGGCTCGAGAGTGACCTAGAACCATTAGACACACTGGACTGTGGGGAGGAATACTCAGCTCTAGTGTGCTTGGCAGACATTTCCAAGTATCTCTCTTGTTGATAAACCAGTAAAATGTACTTGATTTAAGTAACTAACTATTTCTCCCTGGTGTCTCTGCAGTGTAACTGTAATGCAGAAATGGCAGCAAACAGATGTCACAGGAACCAAGAAATGCTGGGGCTTAAATAAGCATTCAGTACTATTCTCATACTCAACTACAGTGGAACATAGAAACCTGTGAACTGCCCATGCCCAACAGGACAACTCCTACAAAAGCATTTCCAGAAACAAGACAGAGAGTTGGTGAAGCCTGCAAGGACAGTGAGGCAAGGAAGTAGGAAGACATTTCCCTGCAGCGAGAGATCGTGTCTTTATGGTCACTAAACCAACAGTATTGAGCCAAATCTACCCTAGTCCTCTAACAGAAAAAAATAATCAGAAACCAAAACTGAAACTTTACCTAGAATAGAATCATAATATTATTTAGGTTGGGAAAGACCTTTCAGATTGAATCCAACTGCAAGGATCCTGCACAAAACTTAAAAGTGTCCAAAATCATCTCGAAAGGTTATCCAATCATGCCAAAACTGGAATTCTTTAGGATCCTCCCTTCAACTTCTTGCCATTTTTACTTGTTTCCATCCTGGGCAAATATATGACCTGTAAGCATTGAATAAAGAAGGCTTTAATCCAAATTTCCATCAGAGTTCAATGAATCATTTATTGAACAGCAGTTGTTATTAGCTTTTGATATTAGGAATCCTACAAGTCAGCGTCCAGCCTGGATTCGATTTTCAAAAAAAAATTTAATGAACAAGTATGGTGTGTGTCACAAAGCAATATGATAAGCCTAACCTTTTAATCTCCAGGCTTTGTATTAATTAGTCAACACCATGACTTGAGATTGTTTTTCCTATGAGAACCTAAAAAGAGAGTATGAACCACCACTCGCGGTAAGAAACCTTCTGATTAGAAATACCATAGCTACTTTTGTAAACATGCTGCATTCAGACTGTGTAAGGACCTAGTGATTGCTGTGTACACATCATACTTCTCAGAAAACCTTTGAAAATGTTGTGCCTCAAAAATAAAAGTACTCTAATTAGCTTCCATCCTTAGACAACCTACCTAGAGAAAAAGAAACATTTTACACAAAGCAGAGAAGAATCTTCTTCCCTGTTGCAGGAGAAAAGGAGAAGGGAGGATTTTTACCAGCTTGAGCCAGAGAAACTTTATCTTGTTGATAAGTTTAGCATGATAAAACTCATATCACTCAAGTGATTGCCCTATCATTGCATCATTATATTCTGAACCAGCTAGTCATGCAAACATGACAGGGCTTCAAATGCACTGACAGTATTGCAGACAAGCAAAATTTAAATATACATGAGGTGAATCAAGTACTCATTTACAGGATCATTTGGAAACAACAATCAGCGACACAGATCCCTTGCAGTTTTGGGGTTTTTTAAATTTGAACGAGTTGGATAAAACTTCACATAAAAATGTATGTACTCTTCTCCTGCATTAATTTTGAAGGATGGAAGGGATAAGAAAAATTAGCATTGGTAATCACACACAAACAGATCTGACATGATTTTATTTGAACAAAAAATAGATTATTCAAAGTAGCACAAACAGCAGGTCTGAGATGGATTAGTGGTAAGTAATCCTCCCAATACTTCCTTGTAACAGCTGATTACATTGTTTGCAAAACTGCAGGGAAGTTGTCCTCTATTTTTCTAAGAAATACTCATTGTAATTCAGTTTGTAACCATCCAACCAGACTGGGCATCTTATTGCCCCCATTAGAGCTGTTACAAGGAGGCACTTTTTATTCCTTCTGCTGAAGGGACCAGTACTTCAGCTACTGTGATATTTGAGATGGGCCTGCATTACCAGCTGAACAAAATAGGTAATCATAAATGCTGGAATCTTTTTGGGTTATGTTGGAAGATACCCTACAGAGCTATGGTGCAGTTATTCAGAGTTGCTTTCTTGGGGAATTTAGTCATTTCAGGATTTGGTTTGATGGAGTAAAAGCTCAACAGTCTGCATTTGTTCACAGCAGGCCAAGCTGTACTGATCCAACAAAATACTAGCAGTGATTTGTTTTCTGCTAATATCAATTTTTTAATCCACAGCATAGCTAGAGACCTTCAACATGGGGGTCCTGTGAGTCCCATAAAAGCCTTCAGCAAACTGTGACGTCTTCGCAATTTTTTTCCTTAAAAACCTGCGTAGTTTGTAAAGACAGGTAAGATACTAAGGTGCAACCTTTTGAGTGATTAAATGCCTCTTCACGAGTCCAATAACCAACTGCAACAATTTTCTGTAGGTTTGCTCAATCTCTTGTGGTGCAGGTGTAACAGCAGTTCTCATTCCATAAGTCTATGTCATTCATCACTGCTGTCCTTTGTTCCTAAAAGATCTGAAAAGATGAGGGATTTCTGCAATCTCATTGGTACAACCAATTATACACACTTCAGAATGCAGGAAGAAAATTATTTATCATTTTTGCCTTTTTTCCCCCTGAATCAACATCAACATTTTTCTACCTCTTTCTAGTCATAAGCCTGTAACACAGTAGTAATTTCTCTTGATCTGAATGCTTTTTAGAATAAAAACCTCATTGCTTCCCTCCATTTCCTAGCTAGAGATACTTTCTTTGGTGCCCTTTCCCCTACTCTTTCTAAAGCAACTCCCAATTTCCTGTCTGTATCTTCCTCCCAGCCAATTTTAAATACAGTTTCCCTCAGCTCTGGGAAATTAGCCCTTTTGATAGAAGCTTGTGATTGGACTTGTGCTCTATTTTCCTACACTAAATATAATCAGATCACAATTACTAGTCCCTAGGCAACCATCAGCTTCTAATCCAGTGGTTATTTCATTTTTATCCATCAAAAGGAAACCCAGAATTGACTTATCATATATTCAGTGCAATACCTTTTTGCTTTAGCGAATTATCCTCTATTCTCTAGCAACAATAGCTTGTTTTATGTCCAACTGCACAGATCTCCCACTAAATGTCTCTTAAATTGAAGTTCCCCCATAACACCAGCGTTTTATTAACTGTGAATTACAGAGGTACTTAAAGTAACTTCTCTCTAGTATCATTTGGTGGTTGGTACAGATCCCTCTGGCAGTGTATCGATCCACACACATTCAACACCTCACAGCTACTTTTTCAATAACACTCAGAAAGGTAATGAAGTCCTTAAAAATCAGAGTGATACCTGACATGTTATTCTCTCCATCCTTCACACAGTGACTCTAATTCAGTTCAAATGATCCTGATAGTTATATAGAACTTCTTATCACACTTTTTGCTTCTTAAGATAGCTATCATCATTGAGAACAAAGAATGAAAATTTATATTCTCCATATTATTTGGAGCTTCACTATAACTTTCTTAGATGCTGCAGTCTGTGAGTATTTGCCTTCCTTAGCAACTTCATATAAAAATGGTAACTGAAAATTCTCCTGGCTATTTGTATGAAGTTTTCAATCAAGGTTGTTAATCTTCTTCCTGCAAGTTGCAAATCACCTTGGTTTCTGTGACTTTTCTGACTACAGATGCAATGTAGATTTCCACAAAAATGGACTTTTAGCTTTACCGCCCCAGGAGTACCTCCTGCTTAACTTCCAGAACTTTCTGTAATAACAAAAGAAGGAATGCATAAAGGCTCCCAAACAATAACTTAAACTCACAGGATGATTTTGGTTTTTTTGGTTTTTTTTTTGGTTCTTTTTTTTTTTTTTTAATTTTTGTTTGTTTGGGTTTTTTATATATAAAGCATATATTTGTCTTCCTAGGACATTCCCTTCAGGAACTATTAAGAACATGCTTGGTGCATACCTTTGACTTCATTAGCATCAGTGACAAAAGATCAGCAATACTCTGTTTTCCTAAATCAAATAGGTTGTGTTCATTTAGAAAGAGAGAGTTCAAAATCAAGTCATAATACAGATGTTCATTAAAAGACATGGGTTTTCTGATAAATTAGATAAATTAGTCTACTCCTATATTTAAACAAATCCTTCCTTCCATACAAAACTGTGTTACATGGTTTTATTTAAAAATTACACTTAAATATTGCCCAATATAAATTATTTTATAATCCTAATTATTACAGTCTAGTGTTATGGATTTTTTAGAAGTTCAAAATACAGTTGTTCCCAGTTTTAATAAGAAAATATCTAGCTTGATTTTCAGCTTTTATCTCCTTGACTTTGGTGTTCCCTGAAAGGAAGTTGGCTATTGTCCATCTTAACTCATGTAACATTTTGTTGCTTATGTTTAATATAATTGCAAACATGATGTGCATTCATAATTAAGCCCAAAGGCTAAGCCGAGAGCCTGAGACATGCTGGAAAATGCTAAAATCAGAGTGGCTAATCTCTTCAAGAGCAAAAAGTGGAAAATATACTACTAATGAAAATAAACCAATAAAAATACCTATTATAGTGCAAACATGCTGTGACACCATTGCCCATGACATTGAAAAGTATATAACCACTTTACTAATGAAATTAAATTATACTGGTTATAACAGACATGAGTCTGCACAGCCTGCTTAATGAGTCTAAATCTAATCAGAGGAACCTGTGATAGTCTGGTCCTGTCTGGCCTGACCTGAAAAGCTGGAAGGCTTTCACTGCTACACAGCAATAAATCTTCAAAACCTTGCAACACCACTTCTGGTTGCTCCTTCCTCTTCCTTGACTTAATCTGCTGAAAATGTAGCATCTAACATTACCCCAGGAAGCCTTTCCAAAAAATCCCCAAACACTTGAATAACTGTGGATGCATCTCACAGACCTTCTTTGGCACTATGACCTTGTCACAGACAAATTATGTGTAGCAGTCTTTATAGCTCTGGGCTGTGAGAAGGGGGAACTAAGATAGAGTATGTGCATGACTGATTGAAGGGGAGTAAACGTCTGCCTGGAAATTACAGCATCCCAAAAGTAACATGAAGAAATAACCCTAAAGACCAATGCCCAAAAGTAGCATGAGAAAATAACCAAAAAGAACAAAAAATGGGACATGAGAAGAAATCATTCAAAGCAGTGCAAGATTCAGAGACTCATGTAATGATCAGGCCAAGTGACTGGTGTTATACCCTGGCATGGTGGAGCACTTTTATTGGAGTAAAGGGGGAAGATCCTCTCATGATCTGGAAGAACATCAGCCAACAAGACTGACAACTGTGCAAAAGCACTGGAGCCCTCTTCCTCATTATTGGAGCTGGGACAAAACTCCATGTTGGTCCCTGACTTGGACCATGGTCAGAACAACTCCATCCTGCTCAGTGGTTGAAGCCCAGCCCAAGGAGCCTCCATCAGCCAGGGATGGAAGAGCAGGGGCAGGACTCCTCTGGATAGCCACAGTGTGGGCAGCAACGTAGGCAACTGGAATAGATCTTAGGTAGTGCTATAATCTGTTAATGCCTTATGTAGGGTTTTCTTCAGTTTTACTGTTTTCCTGAGCTCAGGTACTTTAACTAGCTAGTGAAATAAGCATTTCAATGAAGCAAGGGCTTGTCTCTTTGCATGGCACTGCCACACACACACGCTCATCGATCGGCTGCCACTGCTCCACCGGGACAAAGCTCAGCGCATGGTGTGCAGGCAGAAGGAACTGCAGGTATCCAAAGCTGCAGATCGATCCCTGTTGGAATGCTGGGGGACACAAGACAGATGATGGACTTTGGACCTGGTTAGCATAAGAGATTTGATAACAGGATGCCTTGGCAAAAGCAAACAAAACTTTGAAAATTAGACCAACACTGCAAGGAGATTAAATCAAACAGGTTTACTGAAAAAGAAAACCCCATTAAACTCTGCAAGCAAGAGATGTTGTTATATGCATAAGTTTGTGCATATGATTTTAACTTAATCATTGTAGTACACATTACTAGTCTCCCTGAAATAGCATACAAGTGCTTGTATCCCACAATAAAATTGGATTCTGATCACCAAGTCAGTCTCCCCCTCTCTCTCTCCATCGCCGACAATTGCCGACACATCCCTGCCCTCCCCTCCAGTGCCCCAGCTACCTCCTGACTGACTGGGAGAGCACACAGGCAGTGTGAGGCTGCCCCTGCAGTGCATAAATATCCACATTACTAACTCAGTAGAAAGCAACTTAAATGCTTCTCAGTAATCCCCCCCCACACTGCACAAAAACCACGATCTCAACTGTGTATTTATTTTACAATGACAATGTGATGCTTGCACAGATGACCATGGCCACTCTTGGAATACAGCATGTTATGCCTTGTTTCCTTCTCATAGAACATAGATACCCTAAGAGAAACTGTGCTAATAGGCACCAAGAGTCATGAATAATAAAAAAGGAGACCAAAACAAAATGAAACATCTTTGTATCTAGCTGACTGAAGGGAAAAAATGAAAATCGCCCACAACCCCATGGAAGAAAATCCTTATATTTCTCATAGGGCAATGGGTGACTAATTACCAGGAAAGCATTACCAAGCTGAGGAATACTAGGATGGTAGCAACTACAGGAGAAAAAAAAGAAAATCTTCAATATTCAGTATCCTGGAGGATACAGAACAAACTGCAATACCTTACAGTATTATGAACTTATAAGTTCACTGTAGTAAAAATATCAAAAGAAATCCTGCCCTTATGAATTATTTTAAAAATCATGTTTTAGTGCAATGGTATAAGCATAATAAGCATTACACTGGATTTTACTGATCATTCTCATCCATATCTAAAGAAAAACAAAAATGGAAGTAGATAATTTT
Source organism: Agelaius phoeniceus (assembly GCF_051311805.1). NCBI lineage: Eukaryota > Metazoa > Chordata > Aves > Passeriformes > Icteridae > Agelaius > Agelaius phoeniceus. Next base: position 41,605,703 of record NC_135266.1, read on the forward strand.
GACAGGGGACAGATTCTGAGGAAGAATCTAATAAAAGTGCAATACGCAGAGGAAAGACTTGACAGCAAATGGTATCAGTCTACCCAGGCAATAACAGGAGAAGAGACTGTAATAAGTGCACAAAGTCCCTTTCCCCATAACATGTTTCATCTTTTTTCCCACTTCTGTAGCTCGAGGTCTACAAAATCTACCATTTCACAGCAAACACAAAGGACTTAAGAGCTGTTCTGAGACTGAAACTAGAAACTGGAAATCTGAAAACAAGACCAACCCTCACACAAGAGCACCATCTTTTATATTGTGAAAACTATAAACTCCAAGAAGCACTGGAGCCAAGTAAGACAGTCTGAATTAATTAATGAACTGCTGCAAAAAATGGACAAAAACTCAATAAAGCTAAAACTACCAGACACAGCAAACGAGCAGCAAAACATCTAAGTTCATGATTACATGAACTTGTATACTAAGTTGCCCTAAGATCAGCGTGAAATGTGACAGAATTAAGTTCTCACGTGCTAAACCCTGCTTGTGCAAACATTAAACTCACAACAATCCACTAAATGAGCAGGAGTACTAATCTTTATATTTTGATAATAGAGTGAGAAGTCTCATCCTACACAAACGTTCACTAAATATTTTAACATTATAAATTTTGCATGACTTTCATATATTATGGAGAATCAGACCCCAACAACAACTCTTTTGAAAAAATAAAACACCCCAGACAAAACACATCAAAAGGAAAAAGGAATTGTTGACATTTTAAAATACATAGTTTCAGCCAGATTACAGAAAATGAGGAAGGTACTATCAAACCTGCAGTTCACTGTCCAGTCTGCAGTCCCTGCTCTGTGCCTGCTTACCATAGCAAAAATCAACAGACATCTCATGTTAAGAATTTTATAACACAAACAAATGTAAAAGGACTGCATGGATACAAGTATAAAAGGGCAATCAGAAAGGAAAGTTTGACATCTCTGTGCATATTCTTCCCCAGCAACAATGTCAGGCAATAGCTGCAGGCTTTCACACAAGAAACATGACAGCTAGCAAAAATGGAAATATTGCAATTTCACCTAAGCACTGTTTTCCTCCCCAGCCTTTACCAGGCAGCTGAAAGTTGTGTGAGGAACAGCAAAACTGTAAGCTTCTGTCTCTATAATTTTTTCCAAAAGCATAGGGAACAGGGATACTAAATAATTCTCAGTACAAAGGTGTTAAGTAAGTCAAATAGAAGACATTCTGTTTTATGCAAATAAACATCAAAGAATTTCCATTCATATTTTAAACTAAGGATTAAGAGAGCAATTATTCACCCAATCTGTTCATTTAAGAATCCATCAACTAAAGAGATTAACATGCCTTATGGTCACAGAATATGAGGCAGCTTTGTGCCCATACCTGCATTACTTCCATTAATAAATGCAGTCTTAGCATGTATTAACATTTCTGAGCTGTCACCTGTGAAATTTGCAGTAAAGAAAGCATTCACTTCTCCCTTGTAATATACAGTAACTACAGTGAGGGAAGCCAACTCCAGGGATTTATTTTTAGCAAACTAATCATTGTGAAAAGGTAGTTCATTTTTCTTTACAAGACCAAATAAAATAAGTGAGAGACTATTTAAGCCACACTATTTAAAATGTGGCTGTATGATAATGGGCTTGTTGCAAGTGGCAATCTATGGCACAATTACATAAGGTATGTAAGCTACATAAGCAGCATTCTGTGTAATTCACAGTAACTATTGAGTTATTTCACTTCTCATTCACAAGTTCAAGTGGCAAATATGCATCTCAAATTCAGCACAACTTCTTACTGCTTACCATAAACCAGAGGGCTCAATCTACACAAGGTTTATACAGCAAATCTGATCTGCATTCGACCTTTTTCCCCCTATACAGAAAGATAACTATTAGAGCTACAGAGTACTAGGAAGGGCAGAGGAAGGGTCAAGCACTTTGACCATAATAACCTGCAGAATTCCTGGAATAGTATGGAGAAGGGATTAAGATACAGTAGCATATCACCTTCAAAACATTTTCCAATGAGGGAATGATAAAAAATAGAGCCTGACACAGTCATAGCAATTTCTGTATCAAGGAGACCTGATGAACCTTTGCATCGTTGGAAAGTTCATCTGCATGAGAACATGCATCTTTTAAAAATGTCTAGGAAACAACATTGTGCCTATTTTGTGTCTCCAATGAAACTACACATGAAGTCAATACAATTTCATGGCATTCTTTATGTCCTAAAAACGAATTCTTTATTCTGAGTTTTCCTTTTTTGATATCCTGCCATAACAGCTTCTGACAGAGCACCACAACACAGCCCAAATCCTCACAACAGGATCATGCTTCAGGCCTTTTATTCACAAACACTATTTGCTAACTCTGTACTCATGCCTGCATTAAATTTTTGGTAGAAGTAGAATATATATGTAGCGTAACTACATTTCAGTAAAATACATGTCTCACCTAGAGACTGAACTGCAGGTTGTCTCAGTTCTGAATATAAGCCCTTATATCAGGGGATTAGGAGGCACTCTCCATGTACCTGGCCATACTGCAGATCCTTGTGAAGGAAACTTAGTTTCACAGTATCTGTAACCTGTGAAGGTATGTATCAGGCTCTTCCTTCTGCTGTACACATGCAGCAAAAGCAATATGTTATTTTTCCCCTTGATCCTCCCTTAGCAGGGTGCTGTCAGGACAATCAGTAAGCCTTGAATGTACTCAATCAACTTAAACTCATTTCCATTGTTTACTGTCCCTTGCCTTCTTGTTTCTGCGCACATTGTTGGTACAGGTGACTTCAAGTGTGACACATTCAAACTCTCAGACAGGGATATAAATCTCAAATTTTTTTGGCAAAACAGTGACTAAAGAAACTTATTTAAGTGGAACGCTCCTCAGTACACTAACACACTTCCAGGGCACTTGTTTCCATTACAAATGGCTAGGATTATGAGAAAGGACTGCTTTGTACTTACCAGAAATGACAAGGGCTTTTTAATGAAGTCATTTATATGCCCTGACCTCCTGTGAAGAATAATCCCAGAGGTAATTCCAGGTTAGCTGGCTCTGCACAGTCTTGGACAAAGCTGTTATCTCACTGAATAACTGCTGAAAGGACACAGCCAAACTTTTTGGCTTTTTAGTTATTTCACATTTACAGAAAGGCCACCTGAAAGGCTTGATCCTGGGCAAGTGGGACTGCCTCCCACACACAGCATGTGTGACAAGCATGTGGAAGCCCCTGGTTCCACAGGAGAAAACTTGGGGAAAAGCAGAGACAGATGAATTCTGTGACTCCAAAAAACCCCAGGAGTTGTGCACAATATCAGGAAGGGACTCGAGACAGACACAGAGAGAATTCACACCAGTGGTAGAGGGGGAGAGGACAAGGGAAAAGAGACAGAAATGTCTCAATCTTTTTGCTAAGGTGATAACCACAGCAAGGCTTCTTTGCTAGTTTTGATCCAGCAGAAAAGCTCCCAAGACAATCTGACAAAATGTTTGGCAAGCCCCATGAGATGTACCAAAATCCAAGCATACTGAATGTGGATTATTGCCCTTCTAGAAGTCAAACCCCTTGAGAGAAAAGAAGGGATCTTGCACCACTGTGTCAGTTGATGTAAAATTGAACCTGTGGAAAACTGCAATCATGTGCTTCAGAGTGCCCTGAGCTTTAATGCAGTCAATATTCTTGAAGGATGAGTTCCTCAAGAGAAAAGCTGTCATACTCAGTCTGGGGAGGTGAGCACAGAATGTCCCTCAAAACACTTCACAGCCCCTCTATCTGCAAGGAAGATCAGGCTGACCTTGGAAAAAGGAAAGATCCACTATTAAAGCACTTCATCTATTTCCTGAAAGTGGGATTACATGACCTAAAGGCAAAGCCTAGAACTGGGTGTCAGATGTGGGTTTGCCTCTCTTCTAAGCTTGAAGGCAGGTCCTAAGAATCCTAAAATGAGCCCTCACAACTAGCAAAGTAAGTTGTAACAGATTTTAGAGTGACAGAAACCACAGTTATCATGACAAACTTCATAATTTACAGAAGAGTAACTAAATTTGTGCATTTATTCAAAAGACAGGAGAAGGAACTGTAACATTTTCAGGAAGGCATTTGAAACCTTCTTAGATAAACCTGTCCTTGGCCAAAACAGAGGTAAAGGAGGCCCCCATCTACCGAGTCTCAGGCTGATGGTAATCCAACACAGGGCTCATAACTCAAAGCTCCAAGTGCTTTGTGCAATCTGCATGTAGTCTGGTCTCATCTCCTTCTTTATCCCTTTCAAACAGCAGTATTGAGATAGATATATAGCCAGAGATAGGTAAAATAGATAGATCGATAGAGTTTCTATGTCTTTCTTCTTTGTTCAACATGATTTAATTTAGTGAGTCCCCTTCATCCCATTTCATTCACGAAACCATCTATTCATACTGCTCAAATTAAGAGGGGCTTCAGTTCTATCCAGGATTTGATAAAAAAGCACACTCCATAATGGGCCAAACCTGGACACACAGCAGTCTCTCCCAGGGGATGTTTTCTACTACCCCACCAGCAACATAACTTCCATGAGAACACTGACACCCTCTGAACAAATGTTTTGTCCTGTCACCGGTGTAGCTGGATCCCAACACGTACAAACTTCAGTAAAAATGTGCAGAGGCCACATACAACAGAACTGTCTTTTGCACAATCTCTCCTTTACAGCTCTGGCAAACTTACAAACCAAATACAGGCAAACTCTCGTAGGTCTGTGTTGTCCCGCTTCGATCAACATTAATGAAGCTATTAAAATTTAAGGCAGCAGAGGATCTTGCATCAGAAAACTACATACCATCCTTCTTAAAATCTTACTCTGTAATCCACATAAAATAAATAATTTTTGCATAGCCAAAACACTAAATAGCCGGTTTCCTTTGCTCTTTGCTGTACTCTAAAAGACAATGGAAATCACACATCCCAGATGTTTAGGCAGGGAGACAGACTCTCAAGGATTTGGTTTTGATGCTCACTCCAAGCATTAAATGCTTAACTAAACCCACCAAAATACCTTGGTGCCTCATAATCTAAGCACAGAACACCTGGAAATTTTCACAACTTCTTTTGTCACTGATCAAGATTAAGATGATGAAAGAAAATATTCAAAGGTTTTAACTCTATTTGGATGATACAGGCATGAACAGTTTTGGACTCTTGGCCAAAGCTTCTTTGAACATTAAGAACTGCATCTGGCAAGGAACTTGAGAGTTAATTTCACATTAAAGCCTAAGAGCCTATGCTCTGTGCAGAACATGGAAGAAAAAAAACCTTAACTCTTCCTACTGAAAAACAAAAACTGACCTGTACTTAAGCAAAGGCATAAATTTATAGGGTTGAATTACCAACCACTCACTTTTACAGGGTACTGGAGGACACAGAATCAAAATGGAGGACTCTGTGGATGCTGTTCCTCTAAAAAAGCAAGAGAAACACACTTAGGGCCAGCAGGGGGACCAAAAGCACCAAAATTATCAGTAAAAACAAATCCCAAGTGTTGGAGAAAAGACCTCCTTCTCTATGCTTTAACACACATTTTAGCACAGCAAGTGATAAAAACAGGGTGCTCAGAACAGATACATCAATTGAGTCCATCAGCTTCATAATTTTTTCTTTTCATATTCAACACTGAGGCTGGTTCTCTCTTCACTTTCAAGAACATGGGCATCCAGTGCCACCTGGACACTTCAAACTTGTCCTTGGGTGTGACTGTGACCTTCTTGGCCAAGTGTATGCATTCTGAGTTTCGTTTGGAATGTTCTTGCTTTTCCTTTTTCCCTTGCTCCTTTGTTCCTTGTTTTCTTTAAAAGTTCTACCAGAACCCTTTTTGCTCCTACCACGACATTTATCTCAGACTGCTCAGTAAAAGACAGTCAGCTAAAAAGAAAAAATGGATGAGCAGAACAAACACTGATTGCATTTAAAATGTATACTTTAAAACTTTGAGCAAAAATATTCTTCCTTTATCTATCATTGAGCATGACTAAGTATGATTCAGCTCCAGGTAGAGATACCTAAACACTGCTGACTTGCTCTTCTATTGAGCAGAGATTTAATTGCTACATTCAGAGAACCCTAAAGGAGCAATTTGGCTCTCCTGTGATAGACACCTGAGACTGGGCAGCTAATTCCCTCTTTAGGCTCTGTCACTGTAGTGATTTGATCTCCTTGGACAGGAATGGCATGCTTGAGGATAGATACCTAAATTACTGGATAAATAACTAAATTACAGGTATTTTCATGCAGTCCCTCACCTTCGTATGGACAGTCAGGCTTTAATAACCAAAACAGTGCATCTGATTCTTTGGTGAGACACCACCTCAGAAGAATTCAAACATGTTCATGCCACTGGAAATGCCAGCTGAGGGCTCTAGATTAGACCAGCTCTGCTGCTGGTTCCTGCTCACTCATGTAACCAAGTCAGACACACTGTTTGCTGACAAAATGTGGGCGTGGTGTCAGTGTTATTAAACCTGTATAATGCAAAGGTAGATAACATCTTTGTTACTCCAAGTTTTCAGCCTTACTACAGTACAAAAATTAGATCTATTTAAAAGTTTTAATCCAAAGGCTTGATCTTTGTATTCATCCCCCATATTGGTGTTGAAGTATGAGCAATGTTTAATAGTCTCCAGCATCTATTCCAGAAAGACAATCTTTTAAGAGCAGTAGTTGCAGAAATTGGGCCAGCTTCCAACTGTCTGACAGGTCTTTTATTGCTGCTGGACTACATCCAAAATGTGGAAATGGGACATGTTATAATACTGTAATTAATGATTACCAATGTCACAGAATAATACACTTTTAGGTTGTGAAAAGAGCCTAATAACACACTACAGCCTAATGAAGCAACTTAGCCAAGGCCATTCCCTCTATTTCAGTGTATTTTCATACACTAAATTAATATAGGTATTGTGAATTGACACTTAG